>NC_043759.1:14592384-14909884 GCF_902148845.1 Salarias fasciatus
AAGTCTTCTCTTTGATTCATCTGGTACGCTAGTTCATATTTCTTGAACTTTGTGGACACTAAATGTACTTTCACTTAATCAAAGGGATTAGGAACTATATGTTTAAACTTTTAATCACATTTCTGCGACAAGGTAAGATGTAGTGTAAGCTAGCTAACACTAGCAAAAGTGGTCTTGCTCCTGGTCAGAACAAATCTCTATAATCTGATTTTATAACTGTGTTATAACAACACAAAGGTCATAATTTCAACCAGAACATTTTATAATTTAGTGTAAAACACTTTTTTGTTTTATTTTGTTGAAATAGAGGTTCCTGACAAGGTCAAAAAGTCTTGATGTAATAAACAAATGGATGTGGTTCTTTTATGCCTTTAAAGGGCAACTCCGGTTTTTTGACACCTGGACCTTATTTATAAGTGTGTGCATGCTCATATAGTCACTCAGACAAACATTGTGAAGCTCGGAGTCCTTCAGAAGTTATTTAGATCCAACCGATTTACCGGGTGCCACGGCAAGGGAGCTTCAGCGCGGGACATAATCTCTGCAAAATCGTTCATTCCTGCTATATTTTTTCATCCATCGCCAGTGTTATCATAAAGTCAGTTCGTCTACCGTCTTCAGGTGGGTCAGCTGACAGTTTTCGCTAACTTAGCCACAATTAGCTTGGATGGGAACGTTGCGGAGCTCCTCTACCCAGTAGAGAGGCACTTTGAGTCGGCCTCGGCTGTCACGGCGCCTGGGTGCCTGACTTCCAGGGGGCCGAGTTGGGGCTGATTGGGTAAACGGCCCGGAGCTGCTCCACGGAGGCGACGGGAGAGCTCCAGCAGCCGCGCCGCGACCTGCTCCACGCGCCTCCGTGGTTATGCGGCGGGTCCCCGCGCGCTCTGCGGCCGGCACGGAGCTCGTCTCCGCCCGGGAGCGGCGATCCGGAGCTCTCCCGTCATGAGACAGGTTAGTTTTACCCTACTGATGATGTGTTGTTACAATAGTAACAATAGCAATAGGATTACTATTGCAACAACACATCATCAGTAGGGTAAAACTAACTTGTCTCACGACGGTCTAACCAGCTCACGTTCCCTATTAGTGGGTGAACAATCCAACGCTTGGTGAGTTCTGCTTCACAATGATAGGAAGAGCCGACATCAAAGGATCAAAAAGCAACGTCGCTATGAACGCTTGGCTGCCACAAGCCAGTTATCCCTGTGGTAACTTTTCTGACAACTTGGTTAAGGTTAGACAAATAACACAACTTGGTTATGTTTACAAAAATAAAACAACTTTGGTTATGTTATGTTTGTATTTACATGTAAGTGAAAAATTGCCTCGTCATGGCATATTCTGCCTAAGTCACTTTTATTTGTTATACAATCAATGTTGTTTCATTTTTTTGTTGGAAACTTGTTCACACATCTGGTTGAACTTCCTGATACAATATCAATAAAAAAAATACCAATGTGCTTGCAAAAAAATGTGTTTTTTCTTGTTTTCCAAAAATGTTAAAATATGACTTATGCAATTATGCTATTAGGCTAACGAAAACTGCGTCTCAGTCTCAGTTGTACATGAGTTTACATGTTCAAAATGCAGCAGAATGAGCACAAACAGGAATGTTTGCTTCTCTGCATCTCCATTTGCTGGTCTTCTTGTAATTTCTCATTAAATCTTATTCATTTTTCATTATGTCTTTTGTGTTTGTTGGAATATTGTAATATTGTATTTGGAAGACGTGAACATCTTTCTAGATGTGTCTCACAGTTTGCATTAAGTCGAGTGATGGTCAAAGCACAATGTAGCCCAGCTGAGAAACATTACAATGGATGACAAATAATATTATTTATTATTTATTTAAATACCTTTATTAATTTTAACCAAATAGTAAATTTATCATACTTTGAAATGTCATGGATTTGTCTGTCATTTTGATTATTTTTAATGTTTTTGCTATCTGGTCAGCTCAGTGACTTGACCTTCAGCAGCTAAATCAGGATTTATTGTCACCGTCGGAAAATGACAAATTTTAAACAGCTCAAGGATAAAGAATGATCAGCAGAATGAATAGTGAAGGAATCCCAGTGAGCAGCATTAGGAGTGTTTGATTTCTAGGGTGTGTTGAGATTCTTTTTAATACAACAAAACATTCTGACACAAAACGTTTTTCGGTACTGTACTGTGTGTGTGCGTGTGTGTGTGTACATACGGCAATAAAGATGTGCTGCCTCAGAGATCCAGACAGTGCAGCAGTAGGTCAGGAGGCTCTTTGTGGCTCACAGAAATTAATCATCAAGGGATGAACTGGTGTGACAAGTCTGTGTGGGTGTGTGTGTGTGTGTGTGTGTGTGTGTGTGTGTGTGTGTGTGACGATGCATATTGTAGAACACATAAATCACAGCTCCATCATGGCCGAAAAGCCCTAATGACAACGCACATTAAACAGGAAACAACAGGCGTATGATCATAAGGACGTAATTATGAAAGGTGAGCGCTGCAGGGACTTGTAGAGGACTAGTTTAAAGAACTCGTCCCGAGCCGTTTCTCCTCTTTGTTGACTTTCCAGAATCATACAAAAACTTGATTTCACCTCCAGCTTCTCCTTTAGAGAGCTCACCTTATTAACTGCATGTTTTGCTTGAGCCTGAGGGCTAACATTATGCCACATCCTGCTCAACCTTATGCACATAATCTTCCACAGCACACACATACATACACACACATACACACACACACACACACACACGCACAGTTTGTGTAATGTATACACACAAACACTCAGCAGATGGCTCATGCGATGGCAGCCTCCGTTTTCATTGTCCTTGGCTCGCCTCCTTCCCATGTAATTCTACCCTCCTGTAACTTCTTCCTTCTGATTCTAATCAATTTTCGAGTGCTTCATTTGCAAGCCACACAGCAAGGTTTACCACTAGAAGTTTTTTTTCCCCCTCCCTTGTCTGCCTACCTCCAGCCCCGTCCGTTTCGCTCTCCCACCTTCCAGCTCTCCCTCCCATTATACGCTCTCCTTACATGAGGCCTGGGCAATCGACCCCAGTGATAATCTAGTCTTTCATATTGGCAGATTAATATTGACTCAGAGCCTTGGCGCCCATGCTCAGCCCATCCTCCAGGTGCTGGAGCATGCAGAGTGTGAGAGATGGGGCCTAATATACATTCTGCTAGTGCCTCCCACCCCAGAAGAGCTGCATGAGAAGCAGGGACTGCGGTTTACCAGGTATCCAACAACAATGCGTGCATTAAAGGAAGCATGTCAAAGGCTTTGATTCAGCTCCAAACTCAGTGGTTCTTAATTCTACCTGACTATATTAAAGCGTCCTCAGGCAAGGCATTAAACCGTAATTTGTCCCCAGATGGTGTTTGAGCACCTTGCATGGCAGCCATCACCATTGGTGTGAGCTACATAAGTGAAAGTGGATGCAAAGTGCTTTTAAAAAAGACAAACTTCCTAGTGGGAATTTATGTATGCATACAAAGAACATACTTACGTTTCAAACTGTCAGGTGGCACCAAGGCCAGTGAAAACATAGCATGAATGGCTAACAGGGTTTATTCTAATATGCTGTATATATTTTCTCAGCCGACCAAACAGTGAGAACAGACCACATCTACTTCCCAGTGGGGTAACCATGATGAACACACACTGAGCCAGTCGCTTTCATGGTGATTAATGAAGATCTGATGAGGGCCAAATCAATGATGTTCATTAAACAGAAATCAGCTAGAGACATGAAATCAAATGCTCTACATCTTCTGAAAAAAAAAAAAAAAACCCTGAATAATAAAATGAAGAGTAAATGATCTGACATTTGAATATATAGGCATAGATTTATTGACTTACACGCCTATGTAAAAGTGCTGATAAGAAGCAGCAACAATGACGTGTCGAGATTAGCTGCCGGTGAATCTTCTGAAAGGGTAAGCTCGCGACAAAGCCCTTTATTCTCGAACATGAACCGCAAGGAGCGCGACCTGCTCTATTCCCCAATAAACCAGCGTCATCAGGAGGAACCAGTGAAGGTTAGATAACCCCGCCAGATACTCCTGCTTCCCCCTTGAATCCAAACAAATTGAAGTATTTTGGGCAACTGTTTCAACCCAGTGATCGATAATAATGTGTAAAGCGTGCCAAATATTAGTTGATAACTTCAGTGTTGAAAACTGCGGTCAGACAAACCACTGATGCATACATATGAAAACAGAATAACAAGACGGCACTAAAACACCACTTGCAGCCAACGCTCGTCCTTAATATCTTTTTCACACTTAAGATAAAGAGTGGATATTTGTCAGAGTGAGAATTTCATTAGAGTTAATTTATTGTCTCTCCCCCTCCTAGTCTCTTAATTCCCTTCTGCTTGGGATGTTATCATTTTATGGTTTAATTGCCTCATGAGAGTTTTATGATATGTTGCATGATGATGTAACGTCAGGAGGAACAGTTCTGTTGTGACTAATGAGCATCCAAAACCAGGCAATAATTCAATTGCTATAAAAAATACATAATAGATGATGCAATGATATTAAATTTGATGGCAGGGCAAATTAAGGCAACAGTTAAGGTGTGAATAAAGTGACAACAACGAGACACTATCCAACATGAAGCAGCCATGTCTGCAATGAAATCATTTTCACATCTGGAACATCATTTTTTTTTTTTTTTCCATAGTGACAGTAAATTATCCCACTTAGTACCACCAACAGTTCACCACAAATCACCGTGGCGGAGTCAAGCCACAAGAGATATGAACACCCCGGGTTTATCTGGATATCAATATTTTAGACGGGAAATAAACCAGTCAATAGAAAAGATTCTAAAATCTACAATGTCAGAAACATCTGCAGAAACAGCCTGTTGAGCGTTAGCGTCAGAGAGCTCCTTAAACAAGATTTACTGACATTTTTTTTTTTTTGTTAAATTATAAAAATATTTTTCTTTTAACGTCATGTCAAGTAGTTTCTTTAAATAAAATTAAGCAATTTGGATCTTGATATAGTCTGTGTGGAAAACATTTTTCCAGCTAGTGAAGTACATCTTGTTTATCCTGGAGGTAATTAAGCCTTACTAAAGAAAAATCAGTCTTGATCAGAAGTGGGCAACTTTTCCCTGAGAGGGTGAAAAGTGAGACTAGATTAACTCATTTTGGCTCAATAATGATGTAACTGTAACTCTAAATATAAAGGTGAAAAAACAAACAAATGTTATATAGTTTTCATTTGTGTGTCAAGAGGAATTTAAATTGTAATCCTTGTACAGTCATTTCTTCTCCACAAACTGACTCCAGTAAGTACTTGAAGCTTAAGCCTTAAGCCTTGAAGCCCCTCCATGATCTCTGTCGCCCCTCTAAGTGCATCAGGACCTCAGGATAAGAACGATTGAGCACCTTTGCTTGGCGGAGCGGGTTGTCTTCTCACCACAAGGCAGGAGGTTTAATCTTGGTCTGTTGAAGTGTCCTTTGGCCAAGACAGTGAACATTACGTGTTCATGCTGATTGTATAAAGAACAGTCAGACTGCTTAAGCAGTAAAAACTTAAAATCTGTGAGTCGTTCATGTATTACAAGTATTACATGAAGAACAGCTAAAGTCCAAAATGTCACAACATGCATTGAATTAGTGAGCACGGCACAGGCTTTTTGTCCTTTGTCCTCTATCTGACCTTCCACAAACAACCTCATGAAACACATGTGAGGCAGAGCACAATGTCGAGCGCTTTACTGCCTGACAATCACATTTCCTCTCCTGTCCCTGGGATTTATCACATGAAACCTGAGGTGCAGAATGTCATAAATCTGACAGCAATGTGACCATAAAGCACCGACAGGGCTCAGTTTAACAGCCTCCTGGTCATTACACCTCTGCCATGCCGAAATAATAACAATCACAACATGACAAATCAAAAGGAGGGGACTCCAACGGTGATGCGTGATTGCTGTTTGCACTGTGTTATTTTAACAGTGAATGTACAGTGGCATTTCAGGTTGGAGCTGTTGGCGGAGTGGAGGAGCCGCTTGAGAATCTTTCACCGTGGATTATACTTCTGGATGAGTGCGGCCGCGTTGACGTTATGATTGTACACAGCTGCACGGGCGCATTTTCTGTCCGAGACTTCAATTTATTATTTGAAATTGTGACACAGATCTGCGGGGATGATTCATCGCTGAAAGAAAAACAGCTTTCTGCTGTGACATGAAAGATGCGATCGGTAAGGGGGAGACGACAACAACAGCAACAACAACAACAACAACAACAACAACAACAAAAAGCTAAATGTTTGAGAAATGTATGACAACGGAGGGCCAGTCAAGTTGACAGCCATGATGCTCGCATCCGGAGTCTCGCCTCCGTGCTGATGCACCGCAAGATTCCCCGCATAAGTTTGAGTGCTGCTGAGTGTCACGCAATTATAATCTTGGGTCCATCTGTACTTGGAGTGGCTTTTCGGTATCGAGCATTTACAGTTTGTGCCTTTTTCACCGACTGAAGAGAGATGAAGGGCTGCTTTACTGCAGCTCGAGGACGGCTGAGGTGGAATTAAGAATTTCATGAAGTCAGAAATAAAACAGAAAAAAACATGCATCACCCAGAAAAGAACTCCACTCACCGTAATGGGGAGAATCTCAGTCCTACTGTTATTTGTCAAAAGTAACAGCTGTAGCTATTAAAGATGCAGGCTGCATAAGATATTTAACAGAGTTAAATCTGACTCATCCTGTAAGACTAAACTCACATCAAAAGATGCATTTTCCAGTCATGAGTTATTTCTTTAAACAAAACAAACTACAGATCAAAAGCACGCTGACATCATCTTCGAAATTCAAAAAACTTATGTCTCTAAATCACTACTACATGTATTCATTCCTCACTGCACAACTAAACCTGGGGGACAATGTGTTTTAAAGACGTGCAGCCTAGCAACCTGAACTTTGCGTGACACTGCAGCACTTAGGGATTGCTGTTGCTCAAAGTTCAGGCATGAACGAGAACATACTTAAGGTAATGATCCATCGGCTGTGTGTATGTAATGAAGGAAGATTATATGTGGATGCTTGCTCAGTTCATTGACTTGGTAATGAGCACATTCGTTTGCATGTATGTGTGAATTCAAGTGATAACGTGCGTGTGAGCGCGTGCGTGCGTGTGCGCAATGGAGCCATCTTGTAGAGGAGGGGTTAATGAGCCAATCACACTGCACCCAGGAAGCTATCGAGGGTCTGAAATGAGCCCACCGGTCATTCAGTCTGCCTGCTTCTTTTTTTCCTTTTTTTTTTTTTTTTTTTTTTTTAACTTTCCCCCAAATTCCCTTTCATTCTTCATCCCTACCTCCCTTTACTTTCCGTCTTTCGAACAGCCTCCATCCTTTGCCTCCATCTCTCACACTCCCCACAGATTAGCGCTAACGAGGATATTAGCCACGGCGGTAAACACGGTGCCTTTTCTCCAATCCATTTGGCCCTCCTGGCTGCTGAGGCGAGCGCTACTACTCAGTTACAAGGAAGTGTGTAGATGTGTGTGTGTGTGTGTGAGACAGGGTGTGTATGAAGAGCTGGAGAAGGCAGAGAGAAGAGACAGTGCCACTGAGAGGAGTCAGATCACACTGGCACCGGTTCACGGTAGAGGTCATGTAATTTCAGCCATCTGACTGGAGGAAAGAAAGAACCTCTAATCAAAGCAGGCACTCAGCGTCTTGCCAGTGAGGAAATCCAGTCCAGAACCAAGTGGTGCTCTTTCATTGCGGCCACTTGGTGCCCCGATATGTGAAACTCATCTCAGCTTTGTTTATTTATAGTTGGCTTCTTCTCATAGGAAGGATGGACCATTCCCACCCAGAGCGAGCTCGACATTTCCCCCCACAAGTCGTTGAGTGAGTACCTTGGACTCACCTTTGTTTTCTCAATCTAGAAAACACTCTCTTACGCACACATGAGATGCGGTGTGTTGGTGTGCCGCAGGACCCCGAGGGGAGGTCGCTGTGACAGAGGGGCTCACGTCCCTCCCGAAGGGGCCCGGAGCAGCGCTCGGAAAACAACCGCAAATCAATACCGCACACATCTGCCAGACTGTGATTAAATTCTCCCGCTTCCTCAACATCGCGAGGCACACACACGCACGCGCAGGCCTATACGAATGTACATATGTTCATGCACACATGAACGCACTCCAATTTGTGCGTGGCGGGAGGGGAGAAAGAAGGGAAAGGGAAAGGGAACCTCAAGGCCTGAGAGAAGGTTACCGTGAAGCGGCGCAACTGTCTACCAATATGTATCTCAAAAAGCGGGACTTCACACAGAAACAGAAACTTCTGCGGCTATTTTCGCTTGGCTCCGGTGCAAAGCTTCAAGTGACAGGCTGATAGTTGCCCTGGAGGTATGTGGAATTTGACTACATTTTCAAGGCGATGTGGGGACAAAGAGACAGAGACTGACCTAAATAGATGAATGTGTGCGTCGCTCCTTTTTGGACACAATGGGCCTCTGCAGCGGAGGTACCTGAGGACATGGGAGAAAGAAAAATTCATCAAAAAGCAATCATCAGTGCGAGGTGGTGACTGATCTAGCGTGGCATCCATTCATTATGTAAATCTCGCAACCTAGCTTTCTTTATCATCAAAGGCCCTCATTCTGAAAAATTAGCCATTCTCCGTCTGTGGAAAAACAACAGAACACTAAAACTGGACTGTTGCTATGGAAACTATGTGGGAGAAACCATTACAGGGAGAGCAGGCGGCGGAGGAGTGTGTGCATGCCAGTGCACGTGTGTGTATTGTCAAGGCAGGTGCGTGAAGTGAGCAGCCTTCGCAATCAACAGGTGCAACTGGCGGCAGCAATATCTGGGCCCCAAATGGAACGGTAAATTAGATTTAGGATGCCGTGACATCGGACAGTGGATTAGCCTGGCATCGTGACGCCGTCTGCGTCGACCCAGATCGAGTATGAAAGTGAAGGTGCTGTACTTATTGTCACGGCTGCAGATGGACCTCATTATTAGGAGATTAGTCCAAATAAATCCCATTCATTGATGTCTATCACCACTAAGGAGCTGCGGCGGAGGAGCTAGCTCATTTAAGGCAAACGTGGAATTCCTCAAGTTGGACTAAAATAATGTGGTTGGGTATGAATATTGCAAGATGAAAAAAATAACAGACAGCGCCCCCTCCCAAAGCCCCGGCGTCGTACATCTTTTTATCCAAGTGCGGCCGACATGGACTGGATAAAAGATTCAGAGGAGAGGAAAAGAGACTACCTTCAAGGGCACATCAAACTCTGAACGATCATTTACATTCATGAATCAATAATCCTTGTCGGATGAAAGGGGGAGATAAAGGGCTGTCTCGTCTTTGGGGTCATTTCTGTGTTGAGGGACCTAATGTTCATTACTCGCGCTGAAACGCACCAACGCGCAGGAAACCTCCATTCGTCCAAGCATCGGTCATCTGCGATGGCGCCCCGGCTGTTCATTTAGGAATTTATGAAGGTGTTTTATATTCCCCTTTAGGCACAACTTAGCAGGATCTGACAGTAAACAATGTTCTGATGCCGCCATCGACGGTGTCTGGAATAGAAAATTTGATCCGTTACTCTGGCCTCTATATTTCCATTATCTGTTAGGAAAGTGCTCAAACACAGCAAGTAAAGGGATCAAAGTCTGACCGGGCAGCTTGTTTTTCACTGCAAATCGGGTTAATGTGAGATGAGGTTAGAGACAATCTAGTCCTGGATGTCTTCTCGGGCTGTAAGAGATTATCTGAACAGCATGAGGTACTGCTCTGCTTCTGATGATGGACAAATACACACGCATGAGAGGACACAGGAGTGCAACAATTTTACAAATTGGAATAAAAAGTGGAAACTGATGATTCAATTTCATCCTTGGACTAATACTTTTTATCAAATGTGAAAAAAGGCTAAATGAAAAAGCAGAAATATTAGTGCGCGACACTGCTGGAGCATTCGTCAACATTGTGATCTCACCGTATTTTGCAGTTGTGTGTGTGTGTGTGTGTGTGTGTGTGTGTGTGTGTGTGTGTGTGTGTGTGTGTGTGTGTGTGTGTGTGGCTGTTCAGACCGTTGGCTCATGGGGGAAAATATTCTTCATTGGGGGTTTTCTGTCGGAGTTTGCAGATTTTTTTTTTGTTTTCATTTCCTGGATAGTTCAGTTCAATTCCAAAGTCCCAAAACTAACTTTTAGATAACTTTGATATGAGTATATGTGTGTGTGTCTGTGTGCGCATGTGTGAGCTTCTGTGTTTGTCCTGTGATGGACGGGTGATCTGTCCAGGGTGTAATTTGTGTTTGCTCTTAGCTGAGATTGCCTCCAAAACTCTGCAACCCTGAAGTTAGCTGCAGCGCTGTGGAGCAGTGGTCTCCATACATTTCTTCAAGGAGGTAAACACTATAAAAATATAACTCTCCAGATACCATTACCATGAACAACCCGGTGATACAGAGACGGAAGCTTAGTACCTATGGAGAATTCACAGAGGACACATATTTAATCTTAGCATGAGGACTGTTTTTCTTTTTCTCTTTTTTTTTTTACTGTTATCCACACTGTACAAAGCATGAAAAAAGACATGCAAACATCTATTAATGTATTCATGCTGAATTGAATTCATATTTCATCAGGTCTCAAGTGTGCACACAGTACATCAAGCTATCAGACGGATCTTAAAAAATAAAAACGGATATTATATAGGTTATGTTGCAATTGACTTCGTTTTTGAAAAATATTTGGGACTTTCCTCAAAGCACCTCTAGGAGGGAGCTTGGCAGGCAGTAAACGCAACACATCTGTATAGAAAATGAGTGTATAGATGGTTGAATAAAAATACATGGCATCTTGACGTTTGATCCTCAGTTTTCACTTCACTCATCTCTAAATGAGACGTGACCAAATGAAACCTACATAAAAGGAACTTGGGAGAAATCAGGGTCAAAGTTGGTCGGAATCGACTCCATCCACCTGGAAACCGCCGACGGATGAAGCAGTATAAATGGATGAATAGACGAGTAGGAGCACCAGTGGTAACAAAAGCAGCCAAGCAAGGTGCTCATCAAGCTAGTGAGATTAATGTGTGGTTCACCGTCTTCCTCAAGGACGCTGTGACATGTAAACGCGAGACCGTAGGAAGCAGGCCACCTACAATCACAATAAAACACGATCCGTGCTCCTTTTTTCAGGGCTGTGCGTGTTTAATATTCTTCACAAGGACAGTAGGTGATGAAATATTTACCAACATTTAACTGCCTGCCATAGCGCGTTATGAAATATAGATCCAAGATTAGAGTGGACTATTTTAAGCATCTGGGATTCCCTTTATAAAAGTCAATCCTTGCACCGGTGGTCCCAAACCAGCCGCTGCTTCAAGGTTTCTGATGTGCTCGAGACTTTAGGCAAGTTTGGCTTAATTGCTATATGGTTGAACAGACAATCCAATACGGGTGGAATCATCATCCATCCATCTTCCAGACTACATTTTCCAACTGAGAGTAGGGGAGAAGGCAGGCAGGCAATCAGTAAGCCGCCCATCAAGGACAAACAGAGGCAAACATATACTCACACTCACACCGAGGAAAACCTGAGTACCAAGAGAAAACACATGTACGCACAGAACATGCACACTGTCAAAAGCAATACGACTGAAATCGAGGCAGCTAAAAATAGCGGGAAAACTTAGTTTTTCATTTCTTTACCACATTTTTGTTTAACGTTAGACTCTTTCATGCTGGGTAATGTGTGATTTTGTTCTTTTTGTTATACTCTCCACACTAAAAATAAATGAAAAAATAAAAAAGCATTCAATAAATCAATAAAACATTACCGTAAAAGTTCAATCAATGTTAAAAAAAAAAAAAAAAACCTCTGTTTTCTAAACAAGCTGTTGTCTCATTTTAACATCAAAAATATTTCAGATTAATTTTATTCAAATCAATTCATTTTTTTTACTCTGCTTTTTAGTGTTTACATTAAAGTGCCTCAGGCATACATTATTCTCCACATCTCATTTTTCCCCGTATTTATCTCTATGTGGGTGTGCGCGTGTGCACGCAAATGCACAGATGCATATATATGCAAATACTTTTCCATTAAGTGTTGATAGTGTCACCTCCGAAGCACTTTCAGTTGCATTTCGCTGTGTGAGAGGTTCTATATAGTGGTTAAAAAACTGTATAATTAAATTCAAAGGCAGAGCGGCGTGAACATTAAAAATGAATGTCATAAAAAAAAAAGGCAAATGTGCACTCAAACACCTACTTTCTGCTGATGTTAATGAGTCAAACTTATGAGTACAAATTAGTTCGCTATCAGAATGTGCTTAGATAAATTTAGCAGACATGCCACAGTATTTTGTGACCACTTCAGTTTTGTTACAGCTCAGATTCCCGCCTCCAGGAGGGAATCTTTGCCATAGCAACAGCTGCTGAGGCTAATGGTTACCATAGTATTAGAGGCATTTTGCTTTACCAAACACAAGGAATAAAAATATGACTTTATAGATATGCTGAATATTCACACTGATGGTTGTTACGTCTCTGCGTAAATCTGCAGCCTTTGGAAATTTTCACTGTTGCCGTGCTGAGAAATATTGTGTTATTAACGTACCTGAAATTCTAATTACCATTGGAGACACTACTGCCTCTTTCCACTTCAACACATCAGGATACCCTCTGCTGCAAAGCTCCAGTTATCTGTCTCTATTCACACCTTCATTATAAATCACTGTGATGTGAAATTACTTGGAAGCTCCTACAGATTTTATTTCAATATTCTTCATGATTTTTCCTCCCATGAAGCAGCATTGCCTGATCCAGCAGCCACCTGAGGGCCTGGCGTGGTCTCCGGGGATGAAGATGGAAGGATGGAGGTATTGGGGAGTTGAAAAAAAAAAAAAAAAAAAAAGATGATGCAACGTGTGTTTTAACGGGTCCAGATGAGCAATTGATGTTCACAATAATGTCATCATAAGCCCTTGCTGGTTCACCTGTTACATACAATGGATGAGGCAGCCGAGTGGAAATACCTGTGTGTGCACCTGAGGGGTGAACACTGATGCCTTTGGACTCCTGCCTGGTGTGTGAGTTAACACCTCGCTCCTGCAGCTATAGCCATCCGTCTTCTCAGCCACCTCCACACCGAGGAGCGTGGCACACCTGTTCACTGAAGACGTATTATGCTCCTTTAAAAAGTAACCACCACTGTTATTACGTATTAGCAAGTCCAAACTTTGCGTGTTGTTTTTCTTACACAACAGCATAAAAGTATCTGCTCGAGTATTGCACTTGAAGCAGTCCTCGTGAATGAATGGCTCCCTTTTGAGTATTAAATAATTGCTTACTTAATGTGTAAATGACAGATTAATTTTACAGTTGCTCCAAGTGGAGCTAAGCTTAAAGGCACATAAAACCCATTTTCTTAATCAGCGCACATACCATAAGAGACAGAGTCCTGCATGAACGCGTTGCTGTCAGCACAATCTAACTGCTAATTTCTCTGGAGACACTTTGTTTTTAGATTTTTCAGGTGGGTGGAGCTTTGGACAATCTACACGAGTCCAACATCCACCCCCGTGATGGCCCATCGGATTAAGTGTGGCTCTTGAGTTTGAAGGACACGAGTTTAAATCCTGCCTTGCGTAAGAACAAAGCCATTGAGAAGGAGCAGCATGGCGGTGTAGTTACTTTAATTAGCCGATTTCAGCTGTCTCGAATAGATTAGCATTCCTGTGCAGTGTTTCCATGTTCTCCATGTGGGTGTGGAGCTTATCTCCGAGCATTCCAAGTAATCTCCTGAGCTTGACATCAACTGGGGACTCTGGAATCGAGAGGGAGTCGTTGGGCTGAGCCCATCCTGCCTCCACGCAAAATTCAAAGTTTACTTATAAAATGTAACAAGTGAAAACATGTTTCTCTGCACACTGACTGGTTGTCCACCGAGAATGCCAAAATTAACATGAAAAAGAAAAAAAGACAGAGTAAAAGAGTGCAATTATGACAGAGAAGTATGTATTGTGTGCAACAAAAGCATAAAGCAAAGTAAACAAAATTTAGATGAAATGTTGTATACCTGCCCCTCGCTGTCAGCAATAAAATACCAGTGAATGTTAAAAGGTATCAATAGTACCGGTATTAGAGGAAAAAAAGAAACAATAAAATACCCATTGAAGTGGTAAAGTATCAATAAAGTCTGTAAAAGAGGAAAAATATATAAATAAAGTATTTATAAATGTAAAAAAGAAACTATGAATTGCCAGTAATCATAAAAAGTATCAAGAAAGTGCGAACAGGTCTGCTGTGGGAAATGGTATCCAGCACCACACCAGGCCACACCACGAACAAGAGGTTCGATCACATGACTTCCAGAGTAGATCGTCTATGACAGGGTTTCTTAACCCTGGTCCTCGAGGCCCAGTGTCCTGCATGTTTTACCTCGCTCCCATTTGGAACACACCTGATTGCAATGAGAGCTAATTACTGGGCTGCTTGTAAAAGAAGTGCTTCAAGAGTAGATAAACAGAATGGACAGGCCATGCTTACCACACATCATTTCCCTCTAAAAGTGGAAGGGTCACTATTTGGACACATGAGACCTCCCCATTTGCACTGAAAACATCCAAGAAACACTCTGATGGAAGATGTACAGCACCATCCTTCATAGTACAGTGGAGATTACTGTGAAGACGCCCCTCATCCACCGTCCTCTTCATTTTGAGTAGGAGGATCAAAATGTCACCAAAAAGAGCCCGTGAGACGTTATGATTTCTCCCCCAAAAGTAACAATTTTCCACTGAATTCCGTCCTTTGTGTCAAGCCAGTGTTGTGATTACATGTTTGTCAAGTTCCCATGGTTTTTTTTACGAATTTACTGTAAGCAGAATATTACCAAACTGTAAAATATGTTCCCTGTCAAGGAAAAAGTCAAGTGAACAAATATTTTTTTTATAACAGCGATACAGATTTTGTGAAAGCTCTCTTGTCCTTTCTTCAAAAATAAATTTTAGTTGATCAAAAAAAATAAATGTTCGAAAATAATGAAATAACTGCAAAGTGTTTTCAAAGAGTCTGTGATCGTTGTGTTTTCTTTTTTAACTAAATTCTCTAAAAATAGAACCATGATCTGTCTTTCAAGCAGCATTGTTTGGCTCTATCTATCAGATTAATGGAATCTAGAATCACCTCCACTGGCCTTTCTATGTGGACGTCTTCACATCTTGTCTAATTTTTGAAAATCACCACCAACAGTCTCAAAGGGCATTTATTCTCCTCTGGATCTGCTCCTGGGTCTGTATCACTGTAAAGTACATTTTACTGTCAAGAGAATCATTCAGTTTAATCTGATAGATATGGAGAATTTTTAACCCATCATTAAAGATTTTTCTTTTTCACTGCATCCACGCAGTCCTTATCCTCAAACTGAGCATTTCTTCACACCACCACAGATCACAGGACAACATGCAACGAAGGATCCATATCAGCAGCCAAAGCCCAGTTTATTCAGAAATGAGCATACTACAATGATGGTTAAGTGGTTTCAGTGGTGAGGTGGTGTGTGGCAGAGGGGGAGAAGGAGTTTTTGAGTATGGCAGATCGGCATTTCACACTTCTGCACCGCCGGCCTGACGGCAGGAGTGTTAACAGCCCCTGCTGGGGGTGGGCGGGTCCCTGAGGATGGAGGCAGCTCTGCTCTGCTCTGCTCTGCGGTGGGAAATGATATGCAGAGAGGGCAGTGGAGTCGTGGTCAGATGGGTTCGCCTCCACCTCCAACTTCGAAGACGGAATATCTGAAGTAAAGCTGCACTGTGCCGAGAGAACAGGGTTTCACTTTAGTCTGAACCCATCACCTTTCACGATGAGGAGGGAGCAAACAATCCCCCACAATTAGAACTAGGTGCTCCATATCCCTCTGACTGGGATATAGGAGTCAGAATCCGATTAAAGATAACCATAATTTAACTGTCAGCTCAACTTAAGTCAATAGCAGTATTATTTTAACATTTTTTTTTTTTTTTTGCAAGTTCCACAAAAACTCCCTCTTTTTCCTTGTAGATCTCAGAAAGCATGTTGTGAGTTGACGCTTCTCTTCCCATGGGTTTTATCTTTTTCATTTCAGTATCAGCTTCCTGGAGTGATCTCAAATACATCGACTTTATTCTATTTTGTAGAGCTTCTTTGGTTATTTCATCAAAATAACCTTCAAGTCTGCGTGACTCAAACGTGTGTAATTACCTTGAGTTTGTTTGAGATTCATTTTGACTTTGCCTCCTAATATTCTTCATATGAGGGCTTTCCGAGTGTTTTTTCTGGTCCGTACTCAGGCTGCAGGCCCGCCAGCACACAGTTTAGCGATCAGGGAGATCTGGTGGAGGATATTATGGCTTTGAGGATAGAGCCGTTGGTTGGATATCGTGTTGAGTCAGAACACATGGCAGACGTTTCTTAGGAATCTACTGTGAAAAGCCTCCAAGCTTTCTCATTTCAGCTTTGACAACCCTCCAACTTCCCCATTCATGCAGAAATAAATGCAATAAACAAGAGAAGTGTAAAAAACCATGGGCTGGATCTGAAATAATAAAGAGACGATCACAGGACTGATGCTCATAATAACTTGTTTTCGTGATTTAAAACAATATTTGTCACTGGGCGTATGGTCTGATGGTTTGGCTGCTGTCCTCATTCTGGTGCATCTCGATTTATTCTGCAGACTGTCAAACTTTCCTTGAAGTTAACTGCTGCCTCTGCTTCAAAGATGGTGTAAGTATAAAAACGAGGGAGGCAACAATTTCACAAAATTTTTTTGGGGGGGAGATTATTTCCTGGTGCAAACTTCGATCTGTCGGTGAGAGTTTCAGTTGAGCGGCAGTAAAAGGAGGACAGCAGGACATGTATATGGACACACACACACACACACACACACACACACACACACACACACACTTTGCATGGACACACACACACCAGCGAAGCAAAGTTTATAGGTTTCAGCAACTCCACCAACCTAAACAGCTTTATATAACCTGGAGCAAACTTTTAGGAAGGTGAGGGAAAAATGCTGTATACCCATCATTTCTAATTCATGCTCAAGAAGAACAGGCCTTATGGTGCAGACCCAACAAGCCCTGATCTTGACTCCAAGTCTGTCTGGAATTCCATGAATTGAGAGAAATTTTAAAGCAAATATCAATCTCAAAGCTATGAAGGTTTGGAAAGCAGTACTGATTTTGGGTAAAATAATAATAAAAGCATAATAAAGACGTTGAATGCTCCAGGTTGCAGTGACTTTGCATTCTTCTTGACAGGAAGGCAGGCTGTCCTGCTTAATTGGATTTATCTTCACTGTCTGTGAAATTCGACAAACTTGTTAAATTTAGTTATGCCTGCCCGAGCCTAATGACATCAGTTGAGCTGATTAATCAATCCTCGACAGACTCTCAGAGAGCTTCAGTAGCGCCGTTTAACAAATAGGAATGAAATATTTAGGGTAAACTCTATATTACTGAATATTGAAAACACAAGTTCACAACCATGTCTTCATCTTAGTTTTCAACCATTTCAAATATGGGGATACCTCTGGAGAATTCAAAGATCATTCATATTTAAAACTGCTGTAACAATTATTCACTGAAGTTCATTGAAGATGGTAAAAAGAATCTATGATAAGAAAAAAGAAAAACTTTTCTTATGAACATATTCATCCATCTACTAACACAATGTTATCATTCGTCTTTTGGATAACTCCAGTACGGCTCGTTTGTTTGAAGGGAGTTCAGCGAAAGCATAAAACGAAAATGTAAAGCGCTGAAAACTATTCAGAGCTACATAAAGATTGATATAGAAAAGGAAAAAAAAAAAAAATCCACTCCAACACCTGCCCGAACAGCTACTTGACTCAGGCTGGCTGTTCTTTTCTTAAGATGAACTCTGGGGGTTACTGTCGGACTGAGACACAATACGCGATAGAAAACCAGAGCCGGGACGAGTACCGTTTGTACTTAGACGTATTATTACACTGAGAAATATCCGAGGGTGAAAAATACAAGTGAATGTACTTTAAACCATCTGTTGCAAATTTGGATTTTAGAGCACGCAAGGTAGATTTAATGGTGTGAATTTGAAATACACAAGAGTAAAATCTATTCTTTAAAACGCAGATATGCAAAAGAATAAGATAACAGTCGTGTCGCTGGTTTTGATGGTGGATTCGGGGGGAGAATGGTTCAAGCAGAGAGCAAGCAGCATGAAGCGGTGGTGGTTTATGGGTTGAAAAAAAAAAGTTATGATTATACATAAAGGGAAGGTGTGTAGTGAATGTGATTTTAAAGTGACTTCTGCACCTCCGGGCTGAGCACAGTAATAGAATAGAAATACTTTATTAATCCCAGAGGGAAATTCTTCCAAAAAAAAAAAATACATATATGGAGCAGTGAAGGAGAAGAAATGGCAGCTGTAAGCCGATGTGATTAACAATAACCTGACCTCCAACCTTCACGTCGATACTGTGTTTATTACAATGCCGTGCACGCAAGGAAATGTGGCAGACTCGTAAAAAAAAATAAACCATTTGGCTTTTTTTTCCCCTCCCTCCTTCATGAGTTTCTCACACTGGGGACTTGTCTTAAAAGCTGCCGTCCTACTTGATATTCCTCAACGCAGGTTTCATACGTCTAAGAGCTGTGAGCAGGTAACCAGAAGTGATGCCTGCTGATCCAGATCGTTTGAAACTTTCACAACATGAAGAAGTTAGGGGAGAAATGTTTACCCTTGCATCTTGTTTTGTCAATCATTAAACACAATTTTTTTTTTGCAAATCTGTTGCATTTGTCATTGAAATGATTCAGATATTTTTAAGAGAAAGAATTTGGGCAGTCTACTTAAATAAAATTACTGAATAAAAAAAAAGTTATGCTTTCAAACTTCCACTGCAAAAATATGGGTATAATGAGAAATATTTTCCTTAAGTCTCAAACATAAAAGTAAAGCAAGGCCGTTGTTTCTGTTTCACTGCTGTGAACTGGATAAGATGAAAAAGGAGTAAGATGGAAAAAAGTAAAGAAGCCTGTATTAACTGTTACTCAAGTGGAAATATAGAGTTGCACAGAATGAAAAAACACTAAAAATGTCAAGAGAAAAATAGTTAAAAAAAGAAAGAAGTCGGTCCTATCCTGATTTTCCACATGATGAATGTGTGAAAATTGTTTCGCGCCTGGTGGAGTGGACCAGGTCACAAATCAGAAGTAAAAGATACTAACAGAGAACTGTCACAAAACAACATTCATTTCTCTCAGTATTGTTTTGGGAGTTCAGCCTCTTCACACATCATCTGGGCAGAATCTGTCAAACCTCGAGTTTCCTGCACCAACATGAAGCGTCCTGATCAGAAGTAACTTCTGTTTTTGTCCTTGTCACCTCAAGAAAACAGCCCGGCGCCTCTGTTCTCGGCCGAGTATTTCTGGGGATAACTAGCAGCAGCAGGCAGTCGGACAGGGTGAATTGAATCTTCCAGATGGTTTGACGCCACCCAGCAGGTTCGGTTTACGCTGTGAAGAAGCTTCAGTTCGCTTCTGTGATAAAACCACGTATCAACATGGCGTTTCCACCTGCCGCCAAATTTTTTTCTCCAAGGATGTTTTTGGTTCTGTTTCTTTTTAGACAAGCCTGATTAAACAGTCGGCCGCTCAGCGGAGGGTTAGCACCAGGTTGAGCTTGTGGGCCTTTCTGGCAATTCTGGTTTCCTTCAGCGATCCAAAAACATGCAACCGAGGCCGAGTGGTGAGTCTAAATTGCCTGCGAGACCGTGCGTTCGCCGATCGGCTCCCGCTCTCCATGACCCCCCGTCGGATCAAGCTGTGTCAAGGACAAACGGATAAAAAGCCCTAAACATCTTTCACAGACATCAGAATTGCTCGAAGGCTCCTCGCCTGTGGATCTGGAGTTCCTCTCCAGCTTGTACTTGGCTTATCTCTCACCAAGATATGGTCGAACAAAGTCAAATACTTTCTCTTCACAAAAGGAACTCGGGAGGAATCAGGGTGGAAGAGGAATTTAAGAGTTCGAGTGAGGAAAAGCTGATGATTTAAGCCCAGCTAAAAACACAAGAAGCGGATAGACTGGTAGATTAAAGCAGCCCGAAGAGTGGGAAGATAATGCGTTTCATATCAGCCTCCGCAGATTAGTATTAATAATACATATTCTAGAAAATAACTTTTTTATTTAATCTTTTATTGCCACAAGCATTTTCCTTCAGCCCAAATGTAACACCCAGCCATGGAGGCAGAGAGCTGGTAATGCTGGAACCTGTACGGCACGCCACAAAAAGATCTATAATTCATCCAACGCTGCAGCGTACAATCACACCTGTTCACATTGGGGTGCTATAATTGCTCTGGGAATTATTTATATCCATTCTCTCGTTCGGTGCTGACTCCTGTAGGTGCGAGTTAATGTACTGTACCGGCGTGCCGTCATGGGCGCCGCGAGTGACCCCTCATCAAACGCTGACACTCACGACTTGCAGCGCTGTGCATTTGTGGATATTTGTGGATTTTTTCCGTTCACTTCAAAGCGGATATTAGGCTCAGGCTGAAAACAGTTTCCACGACGGAGGATTAATTGTGCCACGCACACATTTCAAAGGTTTTTTTTTTTTTTTTTTTTTTTTTTTTACAAGTCTGATCAGCCGCTCCCTTTTCACAATGACTTGGGCAGTTTATCGTTTGTCTTGCAGAATGTCCTTCCTGCTGCCGTTGGGACATCAACCTGGGTCCCCAAAACTCAAGGGCAAAACTTAAGCGGTTTAACTTAACCTGGCAGGGGGGGAAAGAAGACTAAAATAGATTATTTTTCCTGGGATTTTTAGGGTCTGAGTCTAAAAGCACCCACCAACACACACCGTTAGTCCTAAATGACTTCTGAATGCACCCTGGAGCAACACGGTAATATTTAACCACCTTGATCAATTAGGTAGAGTATGTGTGGTATGTAGTTATTCTCAAACGAGTAAAGAAGGAGGTGGGATTACAAAACTTCAATTCCTTGTGGAGATTTACAATTCATGACACACGTGTATTGTGGTTCAGTTCTCAGGGCTGTGCCCCCGCTCCTCGACAGACGGACCCCCTGCTGTGCCCAGACTTGGGGGGTCATGCGGATGCGAGCCGCTCTGTGAAGTCGGCGCTTCAGCGTCAGATGGAATAACTGGGTTCCCGTTTGTCAGCAGAATGCTTGGGTAACCCGCACTCAGCACATCCGAGCAGGCCAGAGGAAAGACGACGCACAGAGGATATTAATATGTTTTCCATGCAAACTGGAGCATTACGAATTCTTGAATTTGCCAAAAAAAAAAATAGATTTTTATCAACATGCAAGACTCCTCCGATCGTCATCGGCGCAGCTCTTTAACAAATTTCTTGCCATTATAAATAAAATCTGCGTTTTTGCTTTCAGAAGAGGTGTTTTATAAAGTGGCGATAAATCAGTCGGAGCTCATAAAATGTGGCCATTTTGACAAATAATTTATCTTAACAGTGGTGTTTTTGGTCAATATAATGCTATAAAAAGCTATTTTTGCCAATAGCATGCCATAAAAAATGTATGCCTTTTTTTTGACCAATAAAACTCTGAAAAAGGATCATTTTGGTCAATGGACTCATAAAAAGGCAGTAAACTGCCATGACACGCACTGTTTTTCCAATCAATAGAGAGTCTCTAGCAAGGTTTTCTAGCAGTTTTTCGTCTATATAGAGTAAAAATACGACAATATATTAACTGCCTTGAAACGCAACATTTTCCACCAATGAAAACCTTCCTAAATAATGTTTTACTCCAAATAAAGACCCTGAATGTCAGTGTTGTTAGTAACTTGCCATAAAAAGATATTCACATTTGATCAATAACATGCCATTAAAAAGTCCTGTTGTAGTATATAAAATAACTTAAAGATGCCAGTCACCAATAAAAACAAATGACTTGTGTCCAATAAAATGCCTTACAGACATGATTTTGATGGATGATGGACGACATGAAGATAAAGGAAACCACTTTTATTAATCAAGTGTCCAAATGTGTCGTTTACGGAAAATGAAATGCTAAAAAGCTAAATATAAAAAACATCAAGCAATAAAATGTCAAACTCTTCCATGTTTCTGGACCTTTCCCAAAATGAAGACAGACAAATGTGTTTTTCTCTGACAAATTATTATAGAAAAAAGCATTTGAAACAAAAATTGACCAGAGAAAGCAGCACATGCTGAATGAAAACCATCAGAATAGACGACGTGGAAATGTGACAACTGCTGCATTCAGCTCCAAAATGGGAGCCGACTGTCCCATAATTCCATGGACACAAATGTTGCCTCAAGTACTGATGGGTTCAGCGTTAAAGAGACGCTGAAACATCTCATTCTAAGGTCAATAAAATATATAAAAGAACAGTTTATCCAGATATACATGATCAGTCTGATAATCATTTTTATTCTTCTCACCTGCAGGGAACGCCTTCATATCGCTGGACGAAAAAGACAGGACAGTCTTTTTTCCTCCTTTTTTTTATTGATCGTGACTTTAGTTTAAAATTTCCACCACCTCTGGCAATATGTGTTTTGAAACAACAGTGAGCTTGGGTCTAATTTGTTCTGTGACCTCTGGGGTTCAAAAAGCCAAGTAACAACAGATTTAAAGTGCTGCTTTATGCGCCACAGTAAATTGGACGACACATAAACAGCTCAGAGTGTTAATTATGAGCCTTGTTATTATATACATGCATTTCAGATTGTTACAGCTGTGCTATTTAACTTCTGGAATTATCTATAATGTGGCAGGGACTGAAATATAAAGTCCTTCTGGCTTCATGTTTGTTCTTGCTCTTTCTGGTGACCTTCTTTGAGTCTGCCTGCACGGAGCTTCCAGACATTTCTGCACCACTTCAGCATTCATCAGCTATCATTTAAAGAGAAATGCAGAGAAAAGTTTGTTTTATTTGAACCCTGACACCAAGTCCTAACTCACGTCTGATGACTGGGGAGAGGAGGGGGCGCCGGGGAGCTTCAGGGGGGTGAGGGGGATTTTTAAAAAGGTGTTAATTATTCTTTTAAAACACATTTTCATAAGGAAAGTGATGAGTGCGACAGTGGAATTGTGACAGCTGGCAGCTAAATATAAAGACACAGATATCTGGAATAAAACAGACGTATTTCATATGGATCCCAGGAGCTGTTGTAAATATCTTCTGATGTTCAAAACATTAGTAAATCTGACATTCAACCAAAAAAAATACTACTTCGCTCGAGGCAAAGTGTGCGAGAGTTTGGGAGTGCAGTGTGGTTGAAATTCTGTGATTCTGGTTTTGAAAACCTCTGAGCTTCATCTGCTGTGGAAACACTGCAGCTCTGTAACCCCTCCCCCCTCCATCCCGGCAGGTTTGTGAATTCAGCCGACGTTACGTGATTTTACCATCCCATTAACAGCGAGTAACAAGTTTCCTATATTTACCTCTTTATCCATTCATCACTTATTGTAATTCTGTCTCGGCTGGCAGCCCCACATCTAAATTGCAACCTATCTTCAGGCAGCAGAAACGTGCAGTAAAATATAATGAATCTGCAAATCCAAGATATGGACATTTACTCTCTTCCATAAACATGGTTTATTAAATGTTTACCAAGTCAGTCACATGAAAGTGCCTCAATTCTTTCATAAAACTCTTTTTTTTTTTTTTTAAATAAAGTTTGAACTCAAATCCACAAATATGCTCAGTTAGTTTTTACTCACTTTTTATATGTGTTAGATTGAAAGAATTCGTTCGGGCATTGGATGGATTGCTGTGGAATTCGGAGCAGACGTGTGAACCGGTCATCAGCAAAATCAGTTGAGAGTGACGAATGAAGTTTGATCCAACAGATTAGAACATGCGTTTGTATAGTCAGTGTACAGTTCTGGTACTACATCGCTACACTTCTCTGGATCCACAAGAAAAAGGTTTGCAGGAACATGAAGACCTCATAATACAGAGTCAGTTGTAATGTGACGATTGTGTCATTTCAAAAGTCTAGATTTTTTTTTTACGGAGAATCATATTTGTACGAAAACGCCTTTGGATAAACCAACGTGACAGCTCTTGTGGCTAAAAGGTTAAAAATAGTTTTTCCCCATGATTTCGCTCCATGTGGACTGGTGATTAAAGGGCGCCCTGACGGGACCAGTAGCAGGAAAGAACTGGTCTCGTCCTGTTCTCACTGCTTTTGCTTTGATTGCTGCATTTCATGGTCTGCTTGCTTTCATTAATCTGAATTTGCGTTTGAGTGTTGAACATGCGGAACAATGTGGGTGAACTGAATAACGCCGGTTAAGACGAACTAGCATTATTTTTTAATGGATATTCGCCTTGAATGTTCACGGAGAACCTTAAAATGTGGTGGTGGGAATAAAAGGGCTCATTTTGTTTAGAAGCAGATAATTGCCTTATGGCGGTATTGCATTAAAATTGATGATGCAACCCAAAACTGTTTCACTCTAATATTGTTTTTGCTCATAAATATTGAAGTTGATATACTTGTTATATTTCTGAAGCGAGCTGGAATTGAAGAATTTATCATGTATTATAAGAAGTGCAACATTATAAAATGTGCAGCCTGAACTGTGACTGCGCATCTATAATTCACATCTTTACTCATAATCCTTTAAAACACTTTGATCATAAGCAGAAAAACTTTCAATTAGTCGAGGAAAGCGCCAACTTTGCAATTCAGATGAAACAAGTTCTGAAGCGAAGCTGCCACACGGAAACAATTTCCCCCCGTTATCGGCTGGAGAGAAACTGAAATGATCCAAGCATGTTCTGCTGAAAAATGCATCAACGGGGATCACCGCGGACTGTCGGAATCAATTTCATGACTGCTCAGCATGCTAACCTCCAGATTATGAATGCAGCTTCATTTGAACGTGGACATAAATTTCATGGACGAAACAGAAAAACACAGAAAAGGTAAAAACAATAATGATGAATGACGATCGTGATTTTTGAGTGGCAGCAGGAAAATGAACCCAAAAGTTGTGAAAGCGTCTCGCATGCAGCCATAATCGCTGGTGTGTGTGGACAGATGAACGTGACCGATCACAGAAAATGATACAGCGATACAGGCTGGAGAAAGAAAGTTCAGTGTGTCAGAGGGTCAGCATCCCTCATCTTTATCTTCAAAAGCTCCTTTTAATGATTTAGATGTAAAATATTATTAAAGGATTTTGATTACCATCTGTTAAGATCTATAGGTGAAAAAAGAAAAGACATCTTGTCTTGCTTGCTCCAGTTGGATAGCTTACATTTAAGCATATATTTAGTCTCTCTATATATGTTCAGTTCCATCTGTGAGTTGACGCTACGGTTCAGATTTAGATGTTAGAGTTCAAACTGGTGAAATCCCACTGAGGCTCCATCTGTCCGGCCTCTGGCAGAAAACTGAAAGTCAAAAAAAAAAAGAGACAAAGGTCGCTTGATTTCAACTCTGCAGGTAAAACTTCCAATCAAACATGAGCCGTCTGCTTGCCAGTAAAATCCCACACAGTGCAAGGAGAAATGTTATCAAGCTCTTGAACTCAGTCAGTGCTTCCTGAGTCACTGTGAACACAGCAGCTGAACACAACAAGAAGTCCTGGTTCCTCCTGGTCTGGTGGGGGTGTGGCAGGTAGGGGGGGGGGGGGGGGGGGGGGGGGGGGCGGGGGGAGCAATCCCTGGATTTGGTGCCTCTTTGAGTGACGCTTTAAGTTCCCAACCCGAGGGAAGGAGTGGCATTTCTCAGCAAGCAGAAAGGGCACCGCTTCCTCTTTTCGACGTGTGGAAGGGACGGCACACCCGCGGCGGCTTTGCTCTTCAGCAGCTGCCAAATCATCTAAATGTTCCGTGTTCCTATTACGGCTGCAGTTCTGATCTTTGTGCACGAGTGTTATTAATCTTCCATCTCCCAGCAAGAGAGCAAATAAGTGTATTTTGCTACGGCGCAGACGACACTGCTCTTCCTTTCAAACTATATTTAACTGCAAAATGCTGACATGAATGAAAGATGAGCCCAATGCATATATTATATCTGTAACTGATGCAAATACTTTCTTTTAATCAACTACTAGAGATTACATGAAAACATCTCGAGATTGTGCTGATTTTGTGAACTTTTTTTTGGAGCGTCTCTCCAGGGTCAAACCAATACCTCTGGCGATGGACGAGGGGAAGTAAAACAAATCACAGCTCTCTGATCCGCTTCTTGTAGGCTCGTCGGAAAGGTCACACCTGCAGTACGAATTCATGAGGCTATCAGGTTTGCTGGTGGTCAAAACATCCTATTTGCACTTTGTGCACATGTGCTGAGCGACCCGCCGTCGCCTCGGGGCGTCCTCGTGCTCCGAGTGCGGCGGGTATCTATATTACATGGGGTAAAAAGGTTTCTTCTTAAAAGACTCACTCTGAGGAATCGAGTGTGAAATTCATGTGAAGTGTAAAGGGATATATCAATTTACTTCGCAAACAAATGCAAAACATGCATTTTTTATCATTTAAAAAGGTTATTCAGCATCTTGAATTTAAACTCTGACTCCCTCATATTCTGAGCTCCCCAACAATAAAACCCTATGAAATATGAAAACACTGCAGCCAGATTTGAAACAGATGGCTTATAATTATAGACTTTAAGTAACAAATTGCTGCTGGTATTTAAATTAAGTATCTAAAATGTGGTTAAAGTGCGTTTCTGCTGTAGCAGATTTAGAGCATAACTTCGTGCTGCTGTGTATATCCCGTTCAGAGGTGCCAAAGCCGAAAAAACAGAAATACACTTCAATTTCATTCAGAGATCTTGCAGTTTGTATATTTTTCTGGATGTGTAACACTTTATGCAACCTATGGTAGCATCACAGGGTATGTGTCACCTAGTCCAACATATTTTTTGACCTGTAGCAAGAAACTTCTATATCCAGGGCAGAAAATACAAACTCCATGCAGATGGGCCTCCAGCTGAACAGAAACCAGGCGTGTTGTTGCTGTGTGGTGAGCGCACCAACCACTGCAGCCTCCATAAATACAGCACACAGACCAAATTAATCAAAATGTATCCCGTGTTGAAATATGGATGCTCATTAACCAGTTATGAGTCATGTAGCACTAATGGCATCTGGATAAAAGGTAGGACCAGAGTGCCGCTGCGTCCCGGCACAGTTCCCCACTCTACTTTGTCTGCAGCTCTCCTGGGATTCCAGGGAACTCATCTATCTGTAAGGAGCAAGAACAAGGTTTTTTTGATTTTATTTTTGGTGTGTATAAATTATTCAGCGTGCATCCCCCTACATTTATCTCCGACGGAGCCTGTTCAGTCGGTGTCGAACTCTCTCCATCTAACTCTTGCTCCATCTGTCTTTCCGCTGCTCGTTCGCTCACTCACTGTGTCTTACACCCCCACCATCCCTCGCTCTTCCCCCCCCCCCCAAATGCACACACACAGAGTAGATAAGATCTGTCTTTACCTCATCTCAGAGGAGCCTCGGCAGGCGCTCTCGAGAATATTGATCATGACACCTTCGTGCGGCAGACTGTCTGCGGCTCCTGCTGCAGATACTGCAGGAGCAAAACGTCTTCGGGGATGAGCAGGCTGGGGTTTTCTCCTCTGTGTCATGAACTCTCAGTCAGCTTAGCGGCACACCGCGGAACGCGGCAGGAAAAGCCTTTACACGGAGGTGCCAATGTACTTTGAATTGCGGCACTGCATTATTAATCCAGAGAGGGACTGAAGCTGACTTTAGTATTTTGTCCTGCCGCAACAATGAAGATGGACCAATCTTCATTCTGGAGAGCCTAAAGAAAAAAAAAAAAAAAAAAAAGGATAAAGGGTTGTGCTGCCAGAGTGCTTTTGCACATCAAATTTTCTCACTTTAAGAGACACCTGTCTGAACAAAAAGGCCACTCCCAGCGCAAGAAAACACACCAATCTGATACATCAACTATGAATTAAACAAAAGAAACTGTTCGGCAGGTTAATTCTGTATTGCAGTGCTTCATCATGAGGCTTCATTATTTCTATTTTGAATGATGTGTCAAGGAGCGTGCATTTGTGGGATGAGCAGCAGAGTATGAAGGTTGCACCAATGAAAAACCTGCACGATCTTTTGTGCTGATACCAAACTGCCTATAGCTTCACAGTCGTTTTGAGACGTTTGCAAATAATAATCAGGCTTTAATCCTATAAGCTGCATAGTTATGAATGCACATATTTATACAAACACTGAGAGGGATAAAACATCATGTGAATAAACACACCTGAAACAGTTTACCAATGATAAAAAGTGGATGAAATGGTGAACGATTTGGAAGAAATAAGTGATTACAGCACAATATTGTGCAAGGCTCACAGTGGAGCTGCGAGGCTGCAGCAGGCAGCTCCCTGGTGGAAATCAACTGTATAAGAGTCACACTGAGAAGTAGAGCAAGAGCTTAAAAAAAAAAAAAAAAAGAGCAAGTATGCAGAAGAATATGTCTGTTCAGCAAAAAAAAAAAAAAAAAAAGGCCCTCGATGAATAAAAGCTCAAGTCAGTTAATCCTGTGACAATCAGAAGACACGGTCCTGCACATTACTGCTTTGCATCTCATTATCCTTGGTGAACTGTCAAATACGTGTGCTCTCATCACATCTGCCGAGGAAGTGTAACCATATATTTATGTTGATCTGCAAAAGTCAAAGTGGAAGCACTTAAACATTGCCCTCATTTTATAGAGATTAATTATATACACTCATGGTTTTTTTTTTTTTTTTTTTAACTCAACTTGAAGAAAGTCAAACACTTATCATCCACAGTGAACGATATACTGGGTGAAATTCAAGAACGGTTGTGAATCTCTGTTTTTTGTCTTGAAGTTTCCTTTGAGTGCGTCGAGCTGCGTTCCTAACACTCTGGCTGCTGATTGGAGCTTGATGAATGACACCTGTTCAGGACGAGGCGCCCATTAACGTAAGGAAACTCCTGTAGATTTGCGTTTATAAGTTATTTTTCCCCAAATGTCACCCAGGTGGGAACAAAAGGTGCTTTACAAAAATGGAGGGTGTTAAAAAAAAAATGTAATCAATCAATAGATGAAAAATAACACATCGGTTCAGTACTGTTAGTTGTGATATTTAAGAATCATGAATCTGGCGTCGTTCCTTTGGTGATAGATAGACGATCTGGTCATTATCAGCTGGGATGAGCTCCAGCTCGCACTGACCTTAAGCTGGAATAAAAGATGGATGGCTGTATGGATGCATAATTCATGGATTCCCTCCTACTTCAGGGAGCCAAAGCAACTTTATTGGTGCAGCAATATTTCAGCAACAAGGTGATTCAGTGCTTTACATTAACAAATACTGTTTGGTTGATGCTTTATTTTGAATATGTTAAAAAAAAGGTCAATAAATCAAGGAAGAAAGAAAAAGGAAATAATAGAGATGTAGAGAAAACCATCTAAATAAAGAATTCAAAGCTCATTTAATCCTACCCAGATTGCAAGTTTGTCATCATCATAAACTTCAAATAACATATTTTCCTAATTTAACAGTTTCAGTGTATCAATACCAGAAATCAAGAGCTAAATCACACCCAACATCAGCAGAAACCTAACTAGAAATGATTATAAAAATGTAGATCAGTCTAAAAACCAACTGTAGCTCGAACAAGTAACAAATAAATGATAATTCTTCACTAGTCTTGATGATCAATATGTTTATGTATTTCTATAAGGTATTTAAGTGAAGTTTATTGACATTTTCATGCTAAAAGATTGATCTAGAGACAGTATTTATCATTTTACAGAAACCCTGTAATTCATTTCATCCTACATTAAAAGGAATTAGCGAGAACATTTTTTCAGCCGTTGACGGGAGGACTTCTTCTGGAACCACACACTGAAGTTGAACTGTCTCTGCCGGTGCCAATGGGGACTGGTGTTGTGAAAACAGCGACAATACACTCAAAAGTTTGTGCAGTAACACAACACACACACACATTTGAAATACTGAGCTCCGCAGAGTCTCTGGATCGTTGTTATTGTTGCTGATCTACTTGAACATGTGCAGGAGATCTACTTCCGACACAGTCCGCATGTTACTGATTTCACTTTATAGAAAAATCGTGTTGTCACTATTTAAATGAATACAAAGAGTGAAAAGTTTCGAAATGTTGCCATCAGAAAAACTTTGAATAGAGATTGTTTTTTTTAAGTGCATCTTAAAGTTTTTGATGTGAAAATGAAGAGCCAAAACACGATGAAAGCTCACCGTTTTCAGCCATAAGTGTGTAAACAGGCTCTAAATCATGAATTTGATGTTGTAAATGAGCTCATCAGAGTTACAGCTGCATACCTAATCATCTGTTTACATGACATTTGTTCTGCTTCGTGCCAGAAGTTGGTTTAATTTCTGTTCTATTTAACTACCATGGCACCAGCTGACCCAAAATCTTGATCTTGAATTATCCTCACTGGCTGGACTTCCTCTCGTGGCATTATGCTTGGTTCTCTTTAGCCGTAACTGACGAGAAGCAAATATGTTCGAAAGTGTTCAATCATGTGCAAACAGTGTGCCTGCCTGTCACGCCGCACCTTGGTACCACATCCATTAAAGAATGGTGACTTGTCAGACTGTGGGGCTCGTTCTTACACTCTCCTATTGTTTGAATTAAATAGTAAAAAGAAACTCCTGAGCTCCACGCTCAGATATGCAATGCTGCTGAAGGTGAGAGAATACGCTGTTGTAATTTGGGCGAAACACCCCTTTGAAGAGCTGCGAGTGTGAGAGGTGCCTGCTACGTGGAGTCTGCTCCTCTCGGAAGCATCGCCGCTCCCCTTCGGCTGGGTTACATTAGAATTATGTCATATTGCACGGAAAGTGACGGCATTCAAAGCCGCCTCTCAGTGAGTAACCTCTGATTAGCCGGGGAGCTTGTTTGCTTCGGGGTATTGCGGATATGTTATGGATGTTAAGCAAATTGGCAAACATCTGGGATGATATGAATAACCTGAATTTTCCGCTAAACTTGGGAATGAAATAACCCCCACTGTGCGGCTGATGAACGGCGTGCTCAGGCATCCTAATAAATACTTGCTCGTAATTTCAACCCTCCCTCATGCTGAGAGGGGGCGACAGGCAAGGGCTCATTGCTTTGAACGCGGGGCACGGGAGTGAGAATACCGCCGCTTCTTCATTGTCTGCGCGCTTAAATCAACATGCAAACTGAAACTGCATTCAATTTCCTCTTATTGGTTAAATGCAGCGGTTCTCGGAGTGCTGGGCGGCTGCAGCAGGAAATATGTGTGAAGAATCTTCTTGAAAAGGTTTTGATCGAGGAGGCGAGCAGAGATTTGACACTCACTGTAAAGCGTGTCAAGAGTTAAATTTCACCACAGTGGGAACAAAACAGGATGATATATGTTCTATGTCCTTTCAGAGGTGTCCACAAAGGCATCAAAAGTGCCCATCGATCTTGGAAATACTGTCACCAAGGCCACATTGAAATATGATCCACTGCACAATGTGCAGAGCTAACAATAGACAACTCGGGGGGGGATCACGCGGCCGGGATGAAAGGCAACGATAAAGAGGGGCGATATGAAATTTTTCCAGCTCACAAAGAGGGAAAAAGCTGCAAATGTGTGCCAGAGCTCATCCGAGCATTAATGTGCACCTGCAGTCTTCCCAAAAGGCAAGTTTATCGTCACAATATGTAAACACAAACACAGACTGGGTAAATCCCGCGGCTTCTGCTTCACCCGAGATGCCAGCCACTGCGATCCAAGCAAAGAGTCGGGTCAAGGGCAACGCCATCTTTATCGCAGGGGGACGGCAGCTCCAAGCAATAATCTAACAGCACGTCTGGTCGCAGCTACGGACTCCATGGCTTCGACCACATGCATGAGGAAAAATATTGAAAAGAAGAAGAAGAAGAAAAAAAAAGAAGAAAAACTGCACTTGGAATCATAAAACCTTCACCGAGCCAAGCTTCAAAACACTCCTCACAAACCCATTTTATAGGGATACAGAGGCTGTAGACAAGACAAAAATACTGTGCTTTGAAAGATAAAAAAATAAACCTGTTTCTGTATCTGGTTTTTAGTTATCTGGCAAATCAAAGAGTTACAGTCTGGAAAAACAAAAACCTAAAAGCATTCTGCTTTAATCCCCCTAAAAGAGAAACAAAAGCAAGTGATGGAGAAAATATCCCCTGCAGAATTACTCTGATGACTAACATGGATGGGAATATTAGAGCTTATTCATAATAAGGCTTACAGGTAATACCTTTCATCCAAGGCTCTTTTAACACCTGCTTCCTCCAATATTAACTGGATGATGGCAGGACGGCGTCAGACACATGTGGCTGAATTAACATACGATTAAAATGTGCACAGTCAAGGTGACGCTCAGGAATTTGGCCAGTACAGTTTTTAGGGGGAGAGTCCAAATGGGAAATACATACTTTACACCGATCAGCCGTAACATTACAACCTTTAGTAAATCCTCATTTTGCTGCCAACACAGTGGTGACTGTCTGAGTTTGAGACATGTGGACCTCTGTGCTGTGGTATCTGGCACCAGGCTGGCAGCAGCAGATCTTTCAAAGTCCTTGAATTTGAGGTGGACCCCTATGAATCCAACAGATGCTCAATTGGACTGATTTCTTGGGAAATTTGGAAGGCAAGTCAAAAATGTTTTTGAAGCTCCTTGAACTGTTAATGAATCATTTTTGCTTTGGTGCAAGGCTGCTTATCCTGTCCAAAGAGGCCACGGCATTCAGCGAACTCTGTTTCTAAGTAGGTGGGGCGATGTGCCGAAGTAATTCTTGTGGATTTCAGTGGTGAACAGGAGTCAGTGTGGTCTGCACCTATGAGCTGCGTATTCTGACTCCTCGCCTCATGTCAGAGCCGGCATTAACTTGTGCGACTCGCTGTCCTCTGTTTGATCACGCCACACACAGACTGGGCAGCCTATTCAAGCAACAGCATGAGCAGCCATGAGCAGATGAAACCATTTGGAAAAGGGGCTAAACGTCTTCAAAGACAGATGAACAAGTTCAGTTGACCTGATTCAGTTCCTTAGAGAAACTGCACAGGCCGATCATCACTCCCCACTGGCACTGCCTACGACCCTGTCACCATTTCATTCATTTTCCTACTTTGGACCACTTTTGGTGAATACTGAACAGATTGTGGACTTCCTGTTTGTGATACTCTCCAAACTCTGATGCTTATGGGATTTTTTTTCTAATTTTAACACATCAACACAAACGGAGGGAGAACATGCAAACTTCACACAGAAAGGCTCCCGAATGAGTTCAAACTCTGGCTCACGATGTGAGGTGAGAACGCTAAACACTGCACCACCGTAGCAGGAAGGATTTACTCGTGTCTGTCACTGGTTTTGAGCCAACTGGCTAAAGTCATGACATTTTCCACCGAACTGCCACAAGCGGAGAGGCGCATCTCTTTCCTGGTGTTAATGGATTCCTTTTTTAACCATTTTTTAGAGGACCACTTCAATTATCATGCATCATGGAGTACATGTGGGATTTGGCTTTTTGCATTACTTTTTTTTTTTGACACAGAGACCTGAAGTGAAATAGATGCATTCAGGCTCTGCAGGCGCTGCTGTCTGAAGTTTTCTGCCCGTGCTTGCAGCGTCCAGGCAGTGTCAGACGGTCGATCGCCCAATTACGCTCACGCTAAAATGTTTCAGCAACAGCAGGATTGATTGCAGAGACTTTTGATATACATATTTACATCTCCATCAGATTGAATTGTGGCAACACTGGCTTCCTCACTTTCCTTTGCATCGTCATGAAAATTTGATGTGTTGAACGCTGTGATTTATGGCCGCACGCAAGCAAAACTAATAACATCCCCATCACACACACACTGATTCCTCTCCTCAGTGTTCCGTTGTATATTACTGTGCATTTGGTGCTTCCTACAAATGTTAGAGTGCTGATGCGCTAAACCAAAATTATGCTAATGGTAAAATTCAGCATGCGACCTTTCTTAATGTGAGCATTTTAACATGCTGATTTTAGCATTTGGCTTGAAGCACCGCCGTGATTAATGCCAGGTTAAGAGTCAGACATGATAACTAATTATTGTATTTAGTGCAGTGTCTCACAACACCTCACAACATCCTCGCTGAAAGCCAAGCATGGCTGCATATTTTGTCCTCATTCTGAATAATGACGGTCCACTCCAGTCTCGTTAACACGTCAAAGGAAACTGGTCAACATGGGAAACCAGGCGGCTTCTTGGTAGTCAAGTTTTGTTTTTCTTTTCAATTTTTCAACCTATTTGGAGCAAAAGACAACTGATTTCATGCCACGACACAAGGCCCTCTTGGAATGATGTCTCAACCTCAAAGTGTGACAGCTGACAACAACTATGACACACAGTAAGCTTGTTGTTGGGTATTTGAACATGCGATTTGATACACAAAATTATAGTAAGAATTAATCCGTTGACACCAATTTGTTGTGTTGGACTGGGCCAATCTGTGTGGAGTTTGCATGTTCTCCCTGTACATGCATGGGTTTTCTATACTCCAGTTTAATTCTAAGCTATAAATTGCTGCCAGATGTGAGTGGCCATGTGTGACTGACTGTCTTTTTTCGCCCTGATGGTCTGGTCACATGTCCAGGTTCTACTGAACACTACCTTCCTTTATTGCTCTGGGATCGACTAAAGCACCCAATCACCCTGGATTGAAAATGTGGTATAAAATATTAATTTCTCAGAATTATTATGATTGGATTTTGTCGTCGTCGTTTGGTATTGAACTGGCTGCAATCTGTCAGTGGATTTTTATGATCTCAGCCTGAGCAAGAACTTTCAAAAGATTATATTTTGCCTGACAGGTGGTCAATAGGCTGATTTTCATTTTATCTATATAATGCTACAGAACTGTTCAGCCTTATGCCAACACACTGTCTGCTGCACTAACTGCTTTTGGATTATTGTGATGATTAAAGCATGCTTTTTGAAAGCGCGCGGCAGAACTGCAGGAATTCCTCTGTTGCTCAGAAAAATAGAGATATGCTGCTGGGAGACGGCACACCCGTTCAGAGACAGCTTTTCCAGTTTTTTTACTGGCTGTATTCATATTTCTGTCACATGACTTCAGAGCTACTTTGGGAGCAAACCGAGACCACTTGAGGTGCAGATCTCTTTCCGGATTTGGTTGGTACTGCAGACACTTAAAACAACACAACAGTCACAGCATGTTTTAATCTAAATTAGTCTTCAAAGTGTGAACACGCCCTGGTATTTTAGCCTCATCTTTTGAAAAAAAAAAAAAGGATGTGAATTCTGCAGCATCATTGGTGTGAGCTCGGTCAGTGGCAGACATTTGCATTTATGGAGTTTGACTCCTTCTTGTGGTCCAACCTGAAAGAGAATCCACCCTTGTCTTAGTTTGTCCAGATACAAGGGAACTTTCTGTCCTTAAGTTGTTGCCAGGGCTATTCTGCTGTCACACAATGACACCATAATTACAGAGCGGGGACCAAAGGAAGACAGCCACTGCCCACTTAGCCTCCACAGCAGGAACATCGGCAAACACGAGGCAATTATACAACTCCCGCTCCACATCTGAATTCGACTGTCTTCACAGCCAATCTCCTGCCGATCTTCAGTGTGTTTTCCCTAAGATAACAGGCATTTTTCTCCCGTGCCCTAAAGAAAGCAGATATATTCTCACATATGCACATCCAAGAAGGATGGAGTAATCCCCCTTTCCTGCTGGGGGCTGCCCAATATGTTATGGCATTAAGATTTAATCACCAGTCTATAGACATGCCAAAGCCTTCCGAGCAATCAGCAGGAGTGATATTTCTGTCATTGTCTGAGATGGAAAGCTTTTATTGACATGTAATGCTTTCTTTCATTTGAGGCATGATACCATCTCAGCCGTCCTCGCCGGGGCTCCAGCTGTGATCAGTGTACGGCTGCCGTCCATGAATAGCTGATGTACCGCAGCCCAAGGCGATTATTATCTCCGCCACATTCATCTCACAGAGACCATTGATTTGCAATTAGTCCAGGGGTAATGTTACACACTCAGGTCTTTCTTTTACAACCAGGTACAGTATCTTTTGTGTGCCGTGCTGAGCTATTGTTGTCGAGTCCCACTGTGTCGCCCCGGGCTCTGAAGTCAGCGAGGATAAAGTATTCAGCCGGTGTGGTGTTGTCGACTTCCTCCGCGCTCTCTGACTTGCTGTGTGTATAAGTATGCAGGCAGAGTGGCGGCGTGCGTCTCCTCGGTCTCCCGCTCCTCCCCCCTCCGCGAAGCACGCAGGAGGTTTTATCAAACCCTGACTGGGAAGACAGATGGCTTTGAATAGGCGAGCCTAATGTAAAAGTGTGTGGAGTATGGCGGAGGGAGAGATAAGCAGCAGCCGTCCATTTCTCTCTGGCTGTGTCGGGGTACAGGGCCTTAAATCACCTGTTATCTCCTGCAGCCTCAGCCAGACGCTAATGGTCATCACAGCGGGCTGAACCCTGCAGGCGGCAGCAGCGGGGGGAGGCAGGGCGGAGACTGTGGACTCTCCTTTCTCGCCACCGCTGCTGCTGCAGCGGGTTTCGCACGAACACACCGAGGAATACCTGATGTTTCAGGGGAAACATTATTCTCTGCGCTGTGTAGTAGAGCAGACGTCCTTCTGACGCGCTGCCCATTAGTTTACTGAAGACATGACATCACTATCCAGGCACAGCTGCACCACAAAACACTTCTCTTTGCAGAAATATAATGTCTCATGAATACAGTTTCTGTATATTTTTATTTAATTGCTGAACCTGAAAACGTTTGCAGCAGTCATTCAAAGCAGTGGGAAACAATAAATATTCAGACACGCTGCAAGGAAGCCAAGACTTTGACCAGGCTATCTCAGCTCAGAGGCAAAGGCGCTTAATTACAGAATTACCGAGTGTTATCCCTTAAAGATAAAGTTAGGAGAGGTCTCTCGTTAGTTTGTTTAAAGGTTTATGTTGCATGCATTACAGTTCGGGCTTGACTGCTTTCTATTCATCCTGCGTGGAATATTTCGCAGAGATTCATTACAAAAAAACCTGCAGGTCATCCAGCACACATTTTACAGAACGGCCGCAGGCTGAAGGGTGGCAGTGACAATTTACCTTGACGACCGCGCAGTTAGAAATATATTGTTGTTCGGGGCGTAACAAAGAGTGATGAGGGAAAGTGCAGCGCAGACAGACTCCATTAATGTCAAGTTAATTACCTTTAAGTAGTACCCTTAATAGTAATGCAGAGTTATTTAATTAGCATGCAGCTTTCCTAGCCAAGGCGTTTACCAGTGGCCTTGTAGCCTCTGCTCTGTGCTATCAAGGATCAGTGGCCTTGAGGGATGCACTTCTGATCTGAACCATGATTGGAAAAACCAAAGGTTAATGAATATAGAGCCACGAGGAATATTCTTTTTTTATTATCATTATTGCAGAATGAAAGGTATGACCCTGCTTTCTTTGACGCAAAGCCACAGTGTTTGAAAAATAGTACTGAAAGTGAGTTCTGTCCAAGCTAACTGAGCTCAGCGGTTCACATTGGAGCACGGAGCGTCACACACTCCCCAAGTTGAGCCGAGTCTGAAGGAAGAGTCCTTCAACCGCTTGACATCACGCCGCCGCCACCGAACAAAGCGGGAATAAAGCGGTCTGGCCACTGATTGGTTATGCTCCGACATCAGGAAGCGACGCCACTTTGCACTGAACCCAATATTGTTGAGGCTGATTACAACTGCCAAGCCGTCTCCAGCCCCCGCGACCCCGACTTGGACGAAGCGTGTATGGAAGATAAATGACGAATGGACAATCGCCAAGGGAGAAAAATCCAATTTTTGGCTAAAAACAAACTTCATCAAAGTTTGAAGTTCTTTGTCACTCTCAGCAAGCTTCAGACTCGACCTTGAATAAACCGGAAGAGGTGGAACGTTCAAGTGGGGAAGTTTAAGCTTGAAATGCCCAGATTGTATCATGTCAATGTAATGTTCTCCTTATAAGCATCCAGACTTTTAAAGGTTTAAAACTCGAGAGTAAGTGTGATAAAAACATTGGAAAAAAAACTATATATGGACAGTAAGGCGAGGGAATAATCCATCTGTCAATCTTCTTTGTTGTCTTTATACAAGTTAGGATCACAGACGGTTAAAGATGATGTCTGTGAGCTTTCCATTTAATACTTCAATGCTTCAGCGCGCGCACACACACACATATATACACACACGCACATACAAAGCACTGAAAAGGGCATCTGAATCAAGCTGTTATCTAATATTCATCAAAGGGCGAAGGCACGACACACCGTGACAGCCTTTCATGTGGGAGACACGGAAACAGTCGTCGACACACACACTAACATTTATGATCAGTTTCATGTCAAGAGGCCAAACCAGCACTCCGCCTTCAGGCGTTACTTCAACATTACTATGTTTCCTTCTTTGGAACCCACTGCATAACGCCAACCTATGATTAGATTTTACAACTTCTTCCGCTGGGATTCTGTAATTACTAACTAACAATAAGAGTGGCCAAGTTGTGCACAACCATATATTTTCTATACCTTTTTATTAACCCTCACGAGAGCCGGTCATCTGCTGATCAAAGAGCAAACACAAAGAGAAACACACATTCATACCAACGGGCAATTTAGATTCGCAAATCAGGTCTAATAAATGTTTTTGGGGCAGCGCTGGGAAACCAGAACACACAGAGAACACTGAGGGAGGGCATGCAGGAAGGGCCAGTCCAGCCGGGGTTCAAACCAGGGACACTCTCTCTCTGTGTGCTAACCACTACTGGACTGTCCACTTTTTTATTTACTTGAGTCCAGATCTAAAGAAGAACACGACTCCACTTTGAGTCACTCCTGTTTCTCTCACGGGATTCTGAGAGTAGAAAAAAAAGCCAACCTATTTTTGGAGTTCCCCCTGCATACCTCTATAATTGCTCATTACGGAACTAACACACTGCACAACTGGCCTGCTGCACATGAATTAAGTCCGTCCCTGTCTGCAACTCGCTGTGAGATCACTGACTTTGTTTGTCTTCCCGATGTCTTTAAGAGCGTGTTTTCTGCAGTTCAGCAGCCAGTCGCACACGTGCACTGTAACTTGATCACTGCAGTGTTGTTATTACAGAAATGACTGAAGACCGAATCTATGAAAACACTGTCAGACTGAAGCTGTAATAAACCACAATTACTCTCAAAAGCACAATTACACACAGCGGTAATAATACATTCACTGACACTATTATCCTGCATTAATATACCCTCATTACGACACGACTCCTGATTCCACACTGGGTCTTCATCGGGCTGCGAGCACAATGAGCTTTGTCTGATGCACAACAAAGGAAGCTACACAGAGCTGAGCGACTGCGGCTCAATTATGTGTGACATCAGCCGGCTCTCGGACCAGCTGTGTTCTCCACCAAACTGTCAACAACTCGTCGTTAAGAGGGTTTTTTTTTTCTTTGCTGCTGTTTTTCAGAAAAAAAAAAAAAAAAAAAAAAATCAGTGCACCGCTCAACAACAGCTGAATGGGAACAGTAGGTGCTTTAAATCCTCCGCCACCCACTGCCAGGCTTGCAGGGTGACAACAAACTTTTATAGACTGCAGGCACTGGGGGTATGAAAAAGTAATATATCAAATGCATAGATAGATCAAGTTCTCATCTTCTAATAAAAGCAAAAAAAAAAAAAAAAAAGCAATGCATAGCAGAGTTTACAGCTATTGCTTTTACATGATGGAGTGGAGTCAAACATAAGGTCTGAGGGCCAATTCAAGCCCTCCAGAGGGTCAACTCTGGCCTGGGGGACAACCTGCCAAAGTGTAAACATTACAATGAAAACAATGACAAGATCTCAGTAAAAAAAAAACCTGCTGTTCTCACTGTACTGAGATCCACAACTGATCAGCAGATGTAACGCTGAATGTAGCAACCTTGTCCAAAGTGAAACCTGAACCGAACAATGGAGGTGAGTAGGGGCGGGGTTTCTGTTCAGAGTTTTTAACGTTTCATATTCTCCCTTTGCATAAGTGGGTTAACTAAACTCGAGTTTCCACAATTTTAAAACAGCTGATGACTCTGAAGTGGCTGTTGACGTGAAGTCTCTCTGTGTTTGCTCTGTGATGGACTGGCGGTCTGTCCCTCGCGCATCCTGCCTTTGTGCATCGTCAGCTGGGATCAGCTCCAGGCCCCCCGCGACCCTGAACTGGAATGCGAAGACGGATGGATACATGGATGGATAGGTGGATGAAAGCCATTCAAGGTGAGTTCGCGCAAACAAAATGCTCAGGGCTGCAGAAACCGTGCGGTCAAAGAGGAGACAGAAAGAAACTTTAAGGTAAAGTCAGGCTCTTTTTCTTTACAAATTTCAGTTCGTTTCTATTCGGCTTCGTAAAAATCAGAGACCATATTCACACTGGACCGCTTTGCACCAAAATAAACCAACGTTTGAAGTTGTTGTTATTCATAGGTTAATTTGCTATCTTGTTTATTTCAAAGTATTTGTCGCTCTCAACATGAAACTATCAAATATCGCCTTGAAGTTTGTCTCTGAGCCAATTATTTTGCTGCTGTTGAGTTTAAATAATGATGAAAAGTATCTACAGTAATTTAATACAAAAAAAAAAAAAAACAAAGTTAAAAACAGACACATGAAAACTGACAGATTAAATTGTTTTCAGGACTAATTTAGAAAAACAAATATGTGTTCAGTGTAGTGCTCTGCTTTCGCCTCTGGCCTCAAGTATCGACACGAAAACAGGCCTCGGGTTTTGGGCTGAGGACCTCAAGGCACTGCGCAGGTTGGTAGAGGCCGAGATCAACTCTGAAATACAGTCTGGAGCCCGGAGCCCTGAGAAGAGCATTAAAACTAATCAATACTGCCTGAGAAAAGAGAGAGAGGGAGAGAGAAAACACTGTGGTTCTCTGCTGCCGTCAGCTGTCATTTCAGTGTTGGATCACCTCAAACCCATTCACCTCCATGTTTCATCAGAAAAAGCATCCAGGGATCTCGTCAGAAAATCTCTCCCCGCTGCCGCATCGCTCCGTCACGAACCCACCGGAGTCTGGATGTCTCTGGAGGATACTCTGGTAGATCTAATGGCGTAATCACTCACTCTAAACGACGATGTCGCGATGGAGTCGCATATTTCTTCAACTTATCAGCTTTTCCTCATTGCGAACACTGTAACATTTAAGCTCACTCAATTACGCCTAATGGCTGTTTCCTCATTTGTGTCTCCGTTGATTTAAATGTCTCTCAACAATTAAAGCTCTCCAAAAAACATAAATTAATAGGACTGCGCGCACAGCTGCTCCGTTCGACTGAGGTGGCCGCAGCAGGTCACTGCAAAATGCGTTGTGTTTTTCCTCTGGTAGCTTGTTTTGTGTTTGCTAAAGTCTGGCTTTAGGAAACTGCCTCTAAACTTGGTACAAAAGTAAATGTGACTGCGTAACGTCACCCTCCACTGAGTCCGAAGTAAACGCATAGTTTAAAAAATAAATGCAAAAATCGAGCCGTTATTCAAGAAGTATTTTGCTGACAAAGAGCGAGGGAAGAATTTGTCAACTACACTACGGTTTGGTGCAGAGTCACTGTCTCTTTTATAGTTCTTGTATTTTATACCGCTTTTCTATAAGTCTATGTTTGGTTTAGTAGTCAGGGTGGGTAATTGACAAAAAACATTGTCACAGCTGCTCATTTTTCGTCTCAGAAATACAGTGCATTGCCTCCTTTAGTCTCAGTATCTCCATGTGCAGTTGTTGATCCATCCAATTAGTTCAGTGTACTTCATGGTGATTTCCAACAGTGATCCATGCATTATTTTTCAGGCATTAAATCTCTTCTGCAGCTTCTGTTCGGATCCTACCGTTGAGGGTTGATATTTGAAATACTTTGTCTCCTGAAATATATCTCAAATATGTTTTTAACTCTGGTCCATGTATGGATCTGCCATCACTCTAACACCTCCAATTTGTATTTTGTTTATAAGATCCAGTAAAAAAAAAAAAAAAAAAAAGCAGTTTGCAGAGGTGTCTGCGTACCAAATAGGACCGTAAGCTCCAGTGCGTCAGCACTCTTTCAGAACGGCCGATTTTCTGGATTTGCAGCAGGGATCAGAGTTAAGAAGAGTATGTGTGCCAAACAAAATGTCTTTGTTCCTCTGAGTGATGATGTGTTTCTCGCCTGCTTAACTTGGCCCCTGCTCTGTGCCAAGAACCAGCTTTATAGAATGAGGCTTACAGTGAGTCCAGATAGCCGACGGGATTAAAACTACTGAGCTAATAAAATCCAGAACGCTTCCGATCCCGGAGTTGATTTAAGGTGACGGGGAGCGAGATTGACTCGCACAATCTTCTTTGCCTAGCGAAAGCCTAACAGCTTCTTGTTTGAGTTCCTCCCCTCAGCTTTGATGTGGGCCAGGTACCGTAGGGCAGTCTTCACTTGTTAGTGCTGTGCCAACACCGTGCTGATTGGAGCTGGCCTGGACTACAATAATCATTTCCATTTCCTCTTCCCTTTTTTCATGAGTCAGTCAGAATTAATTCAGCTGCCCTTTACAAGATTGGAAATGCACATGAGGCGATGGGGTACCCACTTATCTCTTTATGATGTGAATTCCATCAGAGTTACATGGCGGCGGTAAAATCTCGGTCTGTGTTCTCACAGTATTAAAGGAAAAGCTCAGTTTTTTTGTTTAAATATAGAAAGACATATAAAAAGACTTATTTCCATATTCCCATTGATCGGTGATTGGTCACATCGTCATCCTGTGAAGTGACACCCTGTTGATGTGATTGCGGTGACAGAAACGGAAGGAAAGTCTTCAAGATCTGCTTCGCTGAAGGTAATACGAGGCTACAACTGTCTGAGCTCATCACACTGAGGAGCAGCAAGGTCGTCCAGACATCAGTCCTTTTGGTACAGAAATATCTCGACTACTATTGCATGGATTGCTGTGGAATTTTGTGCAGACATAAAAATTCCCGATTCACTTTCCTTCCATTAGCGCTGACATCTGCGGTTCAAAGGGAAACATCCTGACTAACTATTGGTATGAGATTTAATTAGCTATTTAAAGTCCCTAGTGGATGGTGTTTCAGGACTGTAGCTCTACCAGCATGGCTTCTACTTCTGCTCGGCAGAAAAGATTTCTAATCTGGACCTGACACGCTCTTTTCAAATAAACCCGAAGGAAAAATGCTCACTGTCACCCAGCCTGCGAGCCCATGTTATAAACAATAAATCAATAATGGAGCCTGTCTTCCTCATCCTGTGTCTTCAGGGGAGTGCATCAGTCACTTCTCAGCATGTTACTGCTGCATATTCTGAAAATCCCTTCTAAACAAAAGCCGAGCCCCAATCAAACATGCGTGCTGCTCACACGGCGAGCGCGTCTCCATGTACCAGGGCAGCAGAAAGCTTTCATTATTCAGTAATAGGCTGCTGGCATTTTTCACAGGTCACTCTCTCTTTCCCGTCTCGCTCCCTCTCAGATCAAAGGCATGCTTCATCTATCCATCCTTTCGTCTTTTACACCTGCTCGATCCAGGGTAGAGTTGCAGCAGCGCTGGCCAGAATCCCAGCGTGTTATGAAAACCGGGAGCAGTTGCCAGGCCTCCAAAGACAAACCAGCAGCCACTCCTACTTCCATTCTGAGGCGGGTATTCATGTAACGTCAGCCAGGAACAGATAAGAGCTAAACAATCATGACAACATGGCTTGTTTCGACATTAAAGGCGATCGTATGGCACGCATTGAGATTGGATTGCAGATCTCTGACTGATGTGACGACTCAAAAAAAACAACAAAAAACCAGAGGCCCAGTTAAACAGAGCTGCGGCTCATCAGGGGAATGAGTTCCACCTGACGTTGCAGGTAATCAGCAGCCCGGCGCCGCCCACCCGAGAAGGGACAGAAACAAACAACACCAGTCCACAGCACCCGGTGTGTGACTGTCATGTTTCAACATTCATGATATGGTAATTGGGACGTAGGTTAAAAATGATTGTTTTTACTGTTTATCAGTCAAGAGTCCGGATGCTTAATAGACTGTCCAATACAGATGCGTATCTTCATTAAAGGCTTGTTGAATCAACAGTCTTGTGAAATAGTGTCAGAGAGTTAAGTGGATTTCACTGATAACTCTTCAAAGTAGCCCGTTTGATTGCTGTTCCCAGTATCCTATCACAATGACTTTCTATTTGCCACAGATGGTGACAAGAAGGGATCTGATGTGAAAGAGATTCAGATAATTGTTCTCCTGATTACTACTAAATCTGAACTATGACTTCATCCAAGCAAAAAACGCAGATAACGACCCTCAAAAGTTACTTTTTCCCCCCTTTGGCGTCGTTTGAAGTACTAATAAAGTTTTCCATTGTCTGGAGAAGAACCAGCCAGCACCAAGCATCTGGAGTAATTAGCATCTGTCTGACTCCAGCTAGAGCAGCCCCTCCCTCCTTATCTCCGTCCTGCAGGTGACCTGAAGTCCGCCCGACTTCCTCCAGCGACTTTCCGACTCCGCTGATCTCCACATTCCTCATCGAGCGCTCCACCAAATCCCCGTCTCCGCCGCGCTTTGTGCTTAATGCTAATTACAAATTGTCACCGTCACCGCCCCGCTCCCCAGATCTGTCTTTTTTTGCGTCAGTGTTTACATGAGTCTGGTTTCAAAGACAGATCCAGACGAAACGCTGGCCCGTCGATTAAAGCGGGTTTGTGGGAGAATTCAGTGGGTTGACACTCGGATTTGAAAACAGATGACACCCTCAGGCGGGACAGCTTTCCTTTTAACACCCAGAGTTATGTGAGAGGCCCACAAACGGCCTGGCTGTTCAGCAACAGTTATGGCACAGAGGAGGAGAAAGACACCCGCCCGCGAAGAAAGAAAGAAAGAAAGAAAAAGAAAAAAAAAAAACCCCTGAATGCTCTCTATCAGGAGCGGGGGCCAATTAACAGAATAATTAACTGAACTAATGTCTCTCTTAAACGACTGTTACAGGCCACTGTGACAGCAACCAGTGTATTTTAATTAAAGTGCCCTCCAGTTAACGTGTGCATTTATAAAGCCCACGAGGGACTCTTTTCCAGTGAAAAGAGATGTTCAATGAACTGCTGCACGCTGCATGTGCATTGTGAGCGCTTTGTCGACGTGGGCTAAATTGGTTGCGGGTTGTTGTTAAGCATGGGGGGGGGGGAGAGCAAGAGAGAGAGAGAGAAGCAATAAAACTATTATTTTCCCTTGCTCACACCAAAAAGCTCATCTCCTCCACCAGTGCTGTGGTTTTCCTTATGGGTGTCCAATGAAGCGTGCACATCAGCATTGAAATTAAAGAGGGGATCTGTAATGAAACTCCCAGAGCCCCCAGAGTAAGACAGTAACAAGTCAGCCCATAAATAAGACACACAGAACAAGATCATAAACGATTCAGACGTGCAGGAAGTCGGAAGTGGGACGGCGGGACAGGAGCGGGAAGTCTGCCGATGCACCTACCACGGCGGCTCCGCCGGGAGAGGCGGCGTTTGGTATTTGGAGCAGAAATGTCATGTCGCTGTCACAAACCATATCCAAATGAAGGACGGTAACGTCTCTGTCAGAGAGGCGGATCGTGGCTCTCGGTTTGAAATGCAAATCAAAGACGGATTTTGGGCGTTTCACTTTGAAACGGCTCCAAAATGAAATTCACTTTCCTCGACGCTGAATGATTTATAAAACAAACTACCGCTACTGCTTTTTTGAAGCTGCAGAGGCAGCTCTGATCCCGAAATGCCAAAATAATATCAGTTTAGGGAGGCAGGGTCCCGCGCCTTTCTGAAGATATCAAAAGATGAACTTCAGGTAATGACTTTTACTCTTCAAAAATAGATGGATACCCTTCAGGAAATGAACTCTCGAGAGATGAAAAGTCTTGATTCTCAGTTTTGGAGCGTGTGTAATGTATTTCAAGCATCTTTAGCTTGATTGGATGAGCAGGTGTCGCCTGTTAAGAGAGGCGGAGAGGAGCAGATGGCGAACAGAATCAGGCTGAAGGAGAAAAATGCTGTGTTGGTTTCTCAAGTTTATTCGATCTGTGGTTATCAAAGACAATGCCCAAGAACATAAGTTATGGAGAAACAAAAAAAAAAAGCCTTCATGTCGAGGGGAGGGGAGGGGGGGGGAAACTCTGAGTTTGATATGACGTAGCATCATCGTTTTTAAACATAGGCATATTTTCCTCATTTGTTTTAAAACAGCAATGTTAAAAAAGTCAAATAAAAATATAAGGAACCGAACAAACTGATGGACAGAGACAGCAAAGATGCCGAAATGGACATTATCTCAGTGGAGTGCTTCTTCAGGTGAACCTCGGGACGGCTCGAGTGTCTGTATGTGAGTGTGTGTGTGTGTGTGTGTGTGTGTGTGTGTGCGTATGCGTGTGTATGCGTATGTGTGTGCACCATGAGTTCACCAGACTCCACATAATCTTACCATTGTTCACTAGAGGTCACCGGCGAGGTGACCGGAGTTTACCATTGTTCCAAGTGCTGATAGGCTGAGGACAGCCGTCGCCGCCAGTCTCCCGCCGGCCACACAAAAACACGATTCATTCAGGAGGAAAGCTAGAAAAATTAAACACACCGCTCACCAGAAACCAGGCACCTGGTCGTGACATGGCCCCCGTAGACTTTAACACCACGCGCACACACACTCACACACTCACGCACCCACCCATCCATCCATCCATCCATCCTCTCGCGGACACTGTACAGTATACAATGCACTAACCCCATACATACAAAATTAAGAGCATTAAAAAACACTTGATAAAAGCACAATATGGTTTTGTAAAATTAATTGCACATGAAGAGACGAGGTGGAGGAAGCACAGTGAGAGGAGCGGGGCGGGGGGGCGGCGGGGGGGGGGGGGGGGTGAGCATGGCAAGAGGAGGGTACAGTACATTCAGTAAACAAAAAGAGGAGGAAAAGGAAATAAAAAGGCAAGATTAGAATTAAAACCACCAAAAGGAATTAAATAAAAATCAAAACACGTTTTTTTTCCTTTTTTCAGTTTGTCATGTTTTTTTTTTTTTTTCCCAGTCATTGATTCCAAAGCTCACTCTGGGCTGTGCCAGTCTTCCAGTAGTCCCAGTGTCGTCTCAGGAGACGGAGAGAGAGAAAAGCGAGAGAGAGAGCTCGGTCAGTTGTGTTGATTTCAATCGTTTTTTTGTTTGTTTTGTTTTTTTCTTCTTCTCTTATTTAAAATCAGTGTTCACGTCTACGTCTCTACAGACCCGACACGACGTCGGGCGGGGGAGTAGTGGGAGGGTGCAATTCTTCCATGACCCGACATATGCACAGGCATTTTACAACACACGCACGCCCATATGTTCGCACACACACACACACACGCACACGCACGCTCAGACAAACAGAGTGCATTCTCATTCCCATCAACCCCTGGGTGCAGGCGTCTTCTTTTCTTCTCAGCTTAGCGCGTCGAGCGCGCCTCGCTCTTCTGTACAAAAGCAGCCTCCTTCCCTGGAATCGGAGCCTACGTGTTTCTCCTCACTCCTTCTCTCCTCTTTTTTATTATTTTTTTTTTTTATTTTTTACATTTTTTTTTTCCTTTCTTCTTTTTACTTCTTTTGAGAGTTGAGCAGTTTGTCTGCCTCGGGGTACATCGGGTACTTCACCGTCTCTATTTTCTCCTTCACCTTGTAGGAGGGGTAAAGGCCGGTGCGGCCCAGTTTGCGGTTGATGCCTTTGGAGTAGCCGTCCCAGTGGTTCCCCGCCACGCCGATCACGTCGCCGGGCTCCAGCGGGATGTCCTCGCTGTTGCGCGGCTGGTGGGGGTAGATGGCGATCTGGTTGTGGGCGTTCTGGCCCCCGAAGTAGTAGATGTCGTCCAGGGAGTAGAAGAAGGAGGACGCGTCCGGATGCAGCGTCTGCATGATCTCGTAGGCCACGCGGCAGACCTGAGACGAGAGAACCGCAGCCGGGGATTAATTTTCATGGTAGGATCTATAAATGTCCTGATCATAACTCTGCAGAGGCCCCAAACAAGGACAAAAGGACTTCTCACTGTCAGCAATGCACATTTCCTTCGAGTCCTGATAAAACAGGGATAAAACACTCTAATCGACCCCTTCCAGTCAGATCCTTGAAGTAGGCTAATAAGGCCAAAATGTGAGAGGAAATTACAGAGCTCGCACGATTTCAGCAGCGCTGGCAGGAAGCCGATTCTTTCTATGCTGTAAAACAGCAGTACAGCGGATGACTAATGCCACCGTAGCGAGGGTCCTGCAGCGCACGGGGAAACGGCTGCTATGCCTCGAAACATGTGAGAAAGTGGAGACAATGCGGCGGGTGACAATCACATGACTCTGATTTCTTTCCAAGTTTTTGATCTGACTCGTGACAAAAGTGGAAATATCGGCTAAATAGCGTCACTTCTGCGGCTGCAGCGTGAGAACATTTTGTTTTCAATAATCTCATTTGTCACATGTAATCAATGTGTTCGTCTTTTTTTTTTGTTGATCTCATTGTCGTCTTTCTGTTGGTCCTTCAGAGACTCACGGTGAACACATGATCTCACGGTGGATGAGGAGGCCAAAGGTCCTGAAAACCTTTATTGAAGGACTTTGTATCAAACTGTGACTGATTTATTTTAAGCATAACGTTCTGGATGAATGTTCAGCTGGAATTTCTTATCGTAATTAAATCAACTATCTATAAACCAATGTAAATTAAATCAACACAGAAGTTCACAATGTCAGGACTTCAGTTAGTGACACAACGGATCGATTTCTAACGGAGCCAAACCAGGATCCTAGGCTCACATTTCAGTCCAAGAAATCACAAATATTAAAGAATTAAGTAGAGTTACAATGTCATATGTACTCTTTCAAAATGCACATTGTGAGAAAAGCATTGTGAGGAGCGTATCTCCGACGTGAATGTGTGTTTCGCCGTCTCACACATCTCCACATAAACACCACGGTTTGGATCGTTCCCATCCTCCTTCGCCTCAACCGTGAAAATGAAATGTTTCAGTCATAAAAGTGTGTGATCGTGCGAGAGCAGGACGTGGAGCGGTTCAGACCGAGGTTTGAAGACAAAAGACTTTCTAAATCCTCAAATCGTTCCACCCCAAATAAATAAATAAATATCCAATCAAAAGACAATATGGGAGTGAAAGTGCATTTGACAGTGTGGGGACTTTAGTTGGTGACACATCCGAACGGATTCCTTTATTGTTTTCAATCACCGTTTTCTTTCTTTATTCTTCTACAAGAGAGCAGGAATCTAAATTCCAGTCAGCTCTGAGCGCCGCGTGTCGGTTTGAGCTGCTTTCATCCCAACGTCAAATCGATGCCAGCCTTCAGTTTCCAAGCGAAAAAAAAAACAAAAAAAAAAAACACAAAACATCAAAATAAAATTCCACGCTCTCTGTGAATGTGAGCGGCGCGGGGTTTGAGCTGACCTGCGAGGAGAAGGTGCAGACGAGGAAGTCGGTCTGCGACAGGAAGTGGATGTCCAGGATGACTCCTCGCAGCGAGTTCTCGGTGTAGCGGTTGTGGAGGCCCGCCGACCACGAGATGGAGTTGTCGCTGATGAACTCGTAGTCCGGATACCTGCACCGGGCACGAGCACAAGAAGCTCACACACTGCAGGAAAATACAGGAATCTGGTGTCTCGACGGTAAACGCGCGGCTGTAACACCGACTTCGTCTTAGCCTCTTGCAGCAGCGACGGGTCGTCGGTGGCCAGGTACACCCGCTTCTTGTCGACGTGGACGCGTCTCGCCAGATGTTGGAACTGCTCCTCCACGTGCACCATGTACTCCTCTATGGGGTGGAAAGCCGCCTCTGTGCCCACCTTGTCCGTCCGCCTCACATGGACTCTGCAAAGACGGCAGGAACAGCCAGAGTTACACGCTCGCATCGACGACGATCGCTGACAAACACATTAAGTGGAGAAAAAAATCCATGTACTTCTTTTCTTTTTTACATATTTATTTTAAAAAAAAAGTTTTCTAACCTCACTAGCTGTTGTATAGTAACGATGAACGATTTATAAATTGCTCATAAATAAGACAAACGTGACGAGCGACTGTTGACGAGTCAACGGCAGCGGCGAGAAATACAAGAATTCACGGCGAGGATGAAATAAATGAAATTGATTTCTTTGTATTCACACCGGCAGAGGCTGGTTTTAACTGCATGCTGTTCGGGATAAAGTCATCTGTTGCTCACAGCTGTATTTTTCTTCTGCTGCCAAAGTACAAAAAGAAGCAGCACTTTAACTTTAATGGCATATTTGGGGTAGTTTTCCCCATTGTTGGTGTAAACACGCGCACAAAAAAAAAAAAAAAAAAATGATGGGACAGAAGGTAAAAAAGAAAAAGAGAGTCAACCACTGCCACATATAAAAAGAGGAAGTTTACGAAACGCAGCGAGGAAGAAAGAAATAACCAAGTCAACAGTCAGGTTGTTTTTTTCCTTCAGTGTCCTTGTCATTGCTTCCAATAAATAAAAAAAAAAAAAAACAAGAAGAAGGGACAAAGAGAACGTTCTGTCACCGGCTGCACACGTGAGAAAAAGAGCGCAGCTTGAAAACAGGAACAAAGTGACGAGGGAGAACGGGAACTCCTCCGACACACGAGCTTCCCTCAAACCGATGGACGCCCAACTCCAATTTTATTCCATTCACAACTATTCAATTACAAAGCCGGCCGCTCACATCTGCCTTCTGACTTCTGGCCTCGGGGAGCAAATGAAATTTCCACATCTGAGAGGGAGAAAAAAAAAGCCCAAACAAACCTTACAAACCTGACCAGCTTTGACTTTTAGAGGGAAAAAGGTGAGTTTATTCATTTTTTTTCCCTCTTCTTTGTTCAGATTCAAACATTTCCATCTCGGTGGCCAGTTCTGCCTCCAACGCACGACATCTGGCCCAGGAGCGTCTCCTCCGAGACACATTAGCTTCAGGAAATTTTTTTTTTTATTTTTTAAATTTCAATGTACCTGGATAAAGAGTATCACTGTTTTTCTCTTTATTCGGGATCTCTCCGTCACTTTGGAGAGGAAAGCAGCCTCTCTCACCTCAAGGTTTCCGCCACCTCCTTTTGTAAGAACCAAGTGGGAAAGAGTGGAAACAGAAAAGAGTTTGAGGCTCAGAGGAAAACAGGCGGCTCACAGCCGGAGATCAATCTGGGACTATTGAGGACGCTCGTCTTTATTTACGAGGAAAATTAAAGCCGGAGAATGGAAGCGAGAAGAGGCGGGAGGAGCGGCTGACAGGCGTCGGGGTAGCTCATTGGCCGCCTGCGCGTCTGATTGGACAGAGGTCTCGACATCGGGCTTTTCCAGCCTTTGTTCGGAGTTTCTCTCTCCTGCTCGCTTGCTTTCATGTCTGCCGCCTTTTTGTTCGCGCAAGCCCTCTTTTTGTCTGGCCCTTTTCTCTCTCTGTCAGAGAATCAGAGGCCACAGTGAGCTATTGCCTTGCTTTTAGACATCTCCTCCTTCCTCCTGCGATCCCACCAGCACTCTCCAACACCACCACCACCACAGTGATTCAATTCATTCCTCGCCTTTCATACAGTATTGGCAAGGCAGCGAAATTCTCATGGTGGGCGTAAAAGCATACATTAAAGACATCAAACACACCTACACGAGATGCGGCAAGTGCTGATTCCAGCAGGCTGTGACAATGACATACGTGCCGAACACATTACGGGTTTGCGGACGACCTCAGTGATCCGGACGACTGCAGCCGGCCCTGCGAGTCTTTGGAAATTACATCAAATCACGGCTTACGGAACGTGCACTCTGGACGCCAAACTCGCCAAACTTGGTATGTGGATTTATTTTCCACACTTTAATAATCTATGATGACACAGTGAAGATTGGAAATATCTCAACTCAGCCGTCGGAGCAACAATGAGCTTCCAGAGGAGCTTTCATGAGCCCAGAATAGACGCTGTGGGTCCTTCTACAACAAGCATGCTCTCTCATTAGGTGTTTTGACGGCGGTGGAGGATCAAGGTTACAAGTGAACTTCCTAAAGTCACAAGTTAAAATTGCATAATAATAAAAAAAAATAAATACATTTTCGGATTCGATTCTTGGAAAAAAATTGTGTTGTCTGTCGTCTGTGATGCACTTCATCACGACCGACTGGCACATCCGACCATATGCTGCCACATCTGACGCTGTTTGAGAAGAAATCATGTGGGAGGGAGAGATGTGAATCCAGAGATTTTGGCTTTCTCATCAAAACAAACAAGGAAGTCGATTTCTTTCTCTTATTCCTTTACAAATGGATGTTTTAACTCCTGTGTGAGACGCCACACCGTTCACCATATTACAGGTATAATCACTAAAATTATATAAATATATATAAATATAATATAATATAAAGTGTCTCTATGGATCATAACTCAACTAGAATCTTTGATTTACTCCGATCTGTCTCTAAACCACTTTGAGGACTGCGCTACGATCTCGGCTAACTTTGTTTTTCTGCTCTCCATCTTCTCATGTTGCCCTCAGTGACTCAGAACATTTTATCAGTTTGGCAGTTATTGCAACTCTCAGCCGCATTGATCACCAGATTTAAACGAGGCTCAGAACTCCTGCTGCGCGGCTGATTAACCTGACCTACTGTTGAGCCACTTTTCTCCAGGTGATTGCCGTACTGCTCCATGGTTTTTTTTTTTTTCTGAAATCCATTATATACAACCTAATGTCACTAGCAAAATAAAGTGCAATCTGAAAACCAACACGCCACGGTGTTTCTGTTTAGATAAATGTGGGCAACAGTCCTAGAGCACATGATTTCTGTGGAATACATCACACTCTTTCCCTATTATCATCCATATATACTGCTAAAATTACCCAGGAATCCTGTGATTAAATGCGTCCGCCAAAGAAAAATGCAGCGACTCGGCGCTCGATTGGGCTTTCCAGACGCTTTCAGCTTATTGTTTTGGTTCCAAGGCTGCAGAACTCAGTCCCATTGTCACTTTGAATCTGCATCGTATTTAATCAAGAGACTACGGGTAAATTAGACTCCCTTATTTCATAATTGTGTGTCATTTCTGTATTTAGAGCCGCGTCTCCGAAGAGGTCAATAATTCGCTTCAGCCGGAGCAAGATTCCATTTTTAGAACAATACCATAGTAGCGAGCTTTTATCAGCAAGATTCATGAATAACGCCCGTCATCTGGCAACAGATTTTGATTAAAACACTTTTTTAAAGAAGCAAAATGGAAAATACCAAGAAAAAACCCCCCGGCTGATTATGCGTTGATTATGTAACTCAAAGTAGGGAAGTGTTTTCAGGGGAAAATGTGCAAAAGTCTGTGATTGCTTTAACACCCAAAGCACAGTCGTGGGCTCCAATCACGTCGAATCCACCTGACACATGAAATCCTAACACATGTACAAAGCAAACACGCTTCTTGGTAACCATATCGCCATGGCGACTGCGACGGTAACGGAAGCACTGGCCCTGCTATCTCCTCCGCTCTGACAATCCTTCCCGCCATTAGGCAGCATTAAACTGTGTCGCGATGGGCCGGCGCTGATAGCTGCTTTTAGTCGCTGGCTCCCAGCCTTCTCGTGACTCGTGTCCACAGGGAGCAGAGGAGGGCGGCGGCGGCGGCGGCGGCTGAAGCGTGTGGGGGTCGGCTGGCAGTTGTTGGGCGCTCTGGGGACAAGCTGCCTTTCTCCCCACCGCTGCTCGGTTCCTCTCTCCACGCCGCCGCCGTCGCCCTATTGCCTTCCCCTTGCACCAACACTATGGATCTCTTTCAACTCTGCTTTTTACGTCTCGCATTCGCCCCTTCCTCTCCCGCTGCCCCCCCCCCCCCCCCCAACCACCACAGTGCTGACTGAAGCACAGAGGCACTTTGTTGCAACATCAGTAGCGGAGTGGAGTGGCTGAATCAAGCGCTGGGAAGGAAGGCGAAAAGGGGGATGAAAACTTTGCGCTCCCCCCCCGGATCACTGGGGAAAGGGTTACTGAAATGAAGCGCGAGGTAGAACAAAGTGCGACGACGGAGACGTGTGGAATACCATGAGAGCCGCAGATTTGCGAGCAAGCCCGGGGAAGGAGTGTGAAATATATAGAATTTGAGAAAAAAAAAAAATTTAAAAAAATCTTGGAGGCGAATGAACAAATGAAGACAGAGGAACAGTAACAAATGAAGGGGTGGGGGCGGGGGGTGTAAGATGGGGAGGATGAATAAGTTGGGTGAGTCACAAAAAAAAAGAAACCCCTGAAAAGGGAGGGCTGGGAGAGCGAGACGGCGGCGGCGGCTGGGGCGATGAAAGGCAGAGAGGTAAGAACCAAACAGGAGCGAGCGACAGAGAGCGAGCCGAACAAGAGGGAGCGAGGAGCGAGCGAAGCAGGACGGGGGGGGGGGGGGGGGGGGGGGGGGGGGGACTGACGGAGACCAGCGACGATCACTCGCAGCCAAATGCAGAGAGAAAAAAAGAGAAGCTGTGAAGGGCAAGAAGCCGGCGCAGACGCCGCCGATATATGGATGTGACTTCTGAGGGAGATGACAGAACGAAACCAGGCTGCCTTCAAATCCTATTACAAAATAACTCCCAGCATTTGTTTTAAACTGCTTCCTTCGGCAGGCGGGTGGAGTCGGCCTCACGGGACCACGCAGAAACCCCGGAACATCTCAGCAGGAGCGGCTGAAAGTCACTTTTGTCGTCACTGACGGCTTCACCGCGCATCATCTATACTGTCTTCACGCGCTGAATACCCCTCCTCCCCTCCCCCTCCGTCAAGCCCAGTAGGTTAAAACAGCTGCCGAAACATGATTTGCAAAGTCATATTCGATCCGGGGGGAATTATTTATGAGTGGAGCGAGGCTGGCAGACGGCACGTGACGGCTGCTTGACTGAAGCAGACAAGTAAACAAACAGCTCGACGTGTCCAAGTCGTTTCTTAGAGAGCTGCCATCACAAGTCCATCACGCTGTTTTGCCAACGTGAGGAGGAGGGGTGGGGGTGGGGGTGGGGCGGTGGGGGGTCGGCGGCAGCAGGTCCTCTTGAGAACTGATCATTTCACACTGCTGAATAGCTTTCATTTATTCTGCGATCTACAATTTCAAGTCCCAGGTCGGCGCCGTACAGGGAGAGAGAGAGAGAGAGAGAGAGAGAGAGAGAGAGGGAGAGAGAGAGAGGCGTCTCTGGAGATGACACAACACTGAGTAGCCGGAATGAAAGCTGACATGGTTTCAAAGTCTGAAATCAGCCGCCGTAACGACACTCTGGGAGTCGCTCTCGTCTCATCCGCGACGTTTATGCCACGTTTCATGAAAAGTTTTATTTGGATAGAGAGGTACTCACTTTTTCTTTAATCTACAAAAGCACTTAAAAAGTATATTTTCTTTGAAAGAAAAGGCTGTAATTGTTTTATAGTGTTTCTATTGTCAGCTCCAATATAAACCGTCTGTGACACTGGAGCCTGTTTGTCTCTCCGGTAGAAGCGCATGTTTAAAAATAGGTCACAGTTTTATTGTTAGTTAGAAAAAAAAAGGCGACACGACTTCACAAAACATTCAGGTACTGTTGGATTGTGTTACTCAGACTGGAGTTATATGGAAAGATTTTGGGATTTTTTTTTTGTTTTTTTTTATAGACCTGAATCACAGCATAAAAACAGAATTTACTCATGAATGTAGAATCTATGGACAGACATGACAGTTCTTTAGTATCATCTGTTACCAGGATTACAGAATAATTTCCTGTTCGTATTATTTTTTAGGGATGGTTCAAATACCAATTAATGACGAATACTCAAACGTACAGCTCATGCAGCTGCGTAAGTATAAAAAAAGAAATTAATGACCTAGAATTGATTTACATCGATATTCTAAATTAATTAACACACTGAGGGATATTTAAACAAATCAAACAAAAATTAAGATAATGTCAGAGTTACCTACTGAACCTTAAATAATAGAGGTGCTGCAATTAAAACAGTGGTATATATCTACAAAAATGGTGATTTCTCTTAAAACAAGTGTAAACAAGAGTAGTAGTTCAATAAAAAAGAGCAGTATATTTAAAACAGCTGCACATAGTTTTAACTATGGACATGCGAGTAGTCGACCTTAGGGGGTGTACTCTCTTCATGATATGTGCCAGGAAGATTTTATCTACATTTTTGTTTTGAATTTTTTTTTTTTTTTTTATTCAATACATGTTGAGTGCATTTGATCTACATTTGGGCAAAAATGAACTCCTGGTTTTGGGAGTATTTGAATCACAACATGAATACCTGTAAACCACCAAAACGGCCGGATATTCGGGTCCAGCACTTTCAGTTTTATTCTCTCTTTACGATACCATGAGAAGTTGTGTCTTTAATCAGTGACTGAAATGCAAGGTAACTCGAGGCTCACACACGCAGGCCAATCAGAATACAGGAATAGTTTAGTTTGGAAATTCCATAAATGCTAAGAAATACGGCTGCCTGATTGATAAATGCTTAACAAGATTGAGGTTTTATTGCACCCATACGGTGTAAGTAGGGCCAGCAATAAAAAATAAATAAATAAATAAAAAAATCCAGCCGAGCCGATGTTGTCTCCAATAAAAGGAGACGTCAGCTGATACCGAGGTGCGGCTGCTTGACGTGTTTTTATGTTTTATGGTGGCAGGATGACAGTGGAAATCAGTGACTTGGAGGAAAAGGATACGTCTCACTTTGATTATACAGAGATGCATGTGAGCGCAAAGGAATGAACCAGTTGTTGTTTCTGGCCTTTTTTGTTTTTTTGTTTTTTTTTTTTTGTTTTATTAGATTTGTTGACACCAGTATAAACACTACAGCCAGCCTCATCCTTTATTTAAAATAGGCAGCCGAGGATGAAAGAAGCGCTGTGGAACCATTCAGTTTTTACACCATGACAAAGGTAGTGTAGTAGCTTCCCTTCCCTTGTCTGGGCGGCACGGACTAATTCCGAATTCCCCATAGTGATGCATTTAGTTATATAACGGCTCTCTGAAAAAGACCGTAACATTGGATGAATATTTGTTGTGGAGATGCTAATAGGGACAACAAAGAGAAGACCGAATCAGACATACAATACCGGCACTATTAGAAAAACGAACCTCTGAGTCCAGAGTGATGAAATTTCTTTAAACCAGTTGATTTGCATGAATATGAGCAGTGTGAGCGTGAGCGGAGCCATAATGAAAATGGAAAAAGCCTTCCAAGGATAGATGAAGGTAGAAAAATAAACACAAAACAAAACACTACTATCAAATTAAGTTACTTTTAATACCATTGTATTAACCTCGTATTAACCTCATCCCAGGCTGTTTGTATTCCACCGCATCCCTTATGGCTATGTCTGTGTTTTCCGTCTCCTCGCTTTGATTGTGAGGCACTGTGTAAACTTTTATCGCAGGATTCGCCACGGAAGTGTTTACGGTTTGCAGAGAAAGAGGGACGCTTCCTCACCCGATGATGGGATGCTTGAAGCCCAGCTTGGCGGTGCTCTGCTGGATCTCCTTCTCCAGCCACGCCTGAGGGCGAACCAGGTACTTGACAAACTGGGACACCCACCAGACGGAGGGGTCGCCGTGCAGGCGGTGCAGGCGAGGGGCCAGGTCCTCCGGGATGGCCAGGGGCAGGTAGGGGGGCCGAGGGTGCAGACTGTCCACGATGGGCAACTCCACCACTTGGACGTCCTTATCGTGTGCCTCCCCTGAACAGGAGCAGAAACAACAGTGGTTAAGAAGACGGAACCAGAACAGAATGGCGTGCTCGGCAGCTGTACACTCGGTTACAAATCACTTATTCATGTGAACTGACAGAAACTCTCCGCCGTTCTGTAGGTGAGCCCGTGCTTCCCGTCTGAAAGTTTTATTAGTGTGTATTCAGGGGAGATGAAGGACAGACGGTTTGGTCTGTGCAAATTGTGAAGTGCTCTGAGGCAAATGTGGGATTTTCCACCATGCAAACAGAGACGACACTCACTTGTCTTCAGTGACCTGGCTTGAAAATGTCCATGTTTGCTAAGCTGTGAAGGTACAGTAAAACACGATATGGAGTCTGGACACTGTGTTCACCAGTCAAGCCGTCTATTTAGTCCTTATCTATCTCATTTATCTTTTTTCAGTTATTTTGTAATGGCATATCTTTTCATATAACTTATCTTTGGTTTTAATTGTTAATCCATGTAACAAAAAAACAATCTATATGTTTTGTAGCTTACAAATTCTTTTCACTGAGAATTTTACAATATTCAAGGAAATAATTTAGTTCAAGCAACATAAATTCTGAGAAGTTAGTTAGGAACCGGAAGACCTGAGAGAAATGAGCAATAAGAAGTGGTTTGCCTGAACGAACAAGCTGAAGTTTTACCCAAACGGCCACATTTTCACAGCTAAATACCGAGAAAGTGCCTCATTCTGCCAGTCTGGACAGCAATAAACAGCAGCTGCCAAAGCCGCGCGATGTTCTGTTTGCAAGGGAAAAAAAAAAGATGTGGCTTCAGATTTAGAACGAACACTCAGATTTTATGCACCTTTCTCCGAGCCAATGTTTCAAAATGGATTAAAAGCTAAAACATGAAGCATGTTCAGCTTTCTTCAAAAGATTCTCCATCTTAAACTCGCAGCAAACGATCGCATCTTCCCAGAGTCCTCTGCACACCTCCGCCACTCTAACATCACCATTCTCACAACACCATTCTCACGCCTACTACGTGAATTCCTGCATCGTTTGCGGCGTTCGCCCAAACCCCAGCGAGTCCGGCTCCTGTGACTGACGGCAGCCCTTTGCTTGTCCTTGCTGGACGGCCAAGGTAAGCTCCTCTCTATCAAGGCTGCGGAGGGCCGGGGGGGCCGAGGCCAGCACCTGGACCGGAAGGTTCGGGAGGCTGAGGATTGTGGAAGCAGCCCTGGGCAGGAGGTTGAGCCGGGCTGATAGAGAAGGTCACCTCTTTGGGCGCCGCCAGAACCCTCACGTCATTTCGAGGCCGGCCGCGTGCGAGCAGAGATCGCGCGCGCACGCACGAACCGCAACGTGTGCGAACATTAACAAACACGCTTTTTACACACCTACATCCGTGCGAGCATGTTCGCGGTTTGTGATCTTCGAAACAGAGGGGAGAAATGGCGGCTCGACAATGATAACCAAAGAGGATTCAAATAAAATAACAATAAAAGAAAATATGTATTCAGGCACACACAAAGAGCCCCGGCTAATCTCATCTCACCAGAAGGGATCTGCCTGGCAGACACAACCTTCACTCTCGCTCGGTCTTAAACCCTGAGCTGAGTTTCTCTTTCTTTTTTAAATGTGTGTGCGTGTCATTTACGTAAAAACAAGTTTGAGGCCTGTGTTTCTGTCAAGATAAAGTGGCTTTTGTAACTCTTACAGACAGGTCTTGTAACGGCTGCAAACCTCCCCCCCTACCCCCCGTAACACACTTCCATAATGAGTCATTAGAGGTGGCCTTTTACACAGAGGCTACGTAAAAAAAAAAGAAAAAAAAAACAGGTTAAAAACAAGGACAGAAGCTGGAACTTGTGTGTGTGTGTGTGTGTGTGTGTGTGTATGCTGGAGCATGAACTGAATATAAATTTGTGACGGCATTAAATATTGAACAGAAAAAATATTCCCAGGCCCGTCTTTGCTTATATAACTGCATTGGCATGATTCACATAAGGGGAGCGGGCATATTTCGAGGTCTGCACTTCTTGGCACGGGCGCACAGACACGCTGTATGTCTTCCTCCCACAGCTACTTAATTAGATCACAAAGCTCTTCCAAATTTCATCGCAACTCCAAAGCCTCTGAATGCATTTCCTGCGCATGCACCACCACTTAAAGCAAATGGGTCGATTCTGACGCAGGATTCCTATACTGTTTTTTAAAGCCTGTGATGTATACTGAGCCTGATAAATATTGCATGAGATTAACAGAGCCATGAGACTGAAGAAGACTGAGCAACGCCGACCAGACACAAAAACGCAGAGCCCCCGGATTCATAACGCGATGGAAGCAGAGTTTGTGAACTCGGAGATCCGGTGTTCCAGTCCTCACACGGGGAGGGAACATTATGTCTCAGAGGCAGGAATTTCTCCACAACAGAGAGAACCTCGCAGGAATACACCGTCTCTGGCAAATTAGCTCTTTGATCAACAAACCATTGTTCCACGAGACGGCTGGTTTCCCTTTGAGTATTCGGAAGTTAGTTTTCTGTGCCAGGTGTGTGATGGTGCTCGGCTCTCTAACGCCGTCCACCGAACACAAAAACAATGTCAGAGTTCACATGGACGCCTGGACTTAAAAGGTGGAAGATACTCTCCGAACCAAGTGTTTTCTGTAATGAATTCATTCAAACCTACTTTATCCAAGCTAAGGTTGTTCAACAGCTGCTTGTTGTGGCCCAGCAGGTGAAGAGGTCCGTCTTTCCAATTTGCATTAAGAAAATATAAAAGCAAGAACTTTTTGTTGTAAAAAATGGATGTACAATATCTGCATTATCTGAACCTGGCTTCCACGGCACCATCAAAAACCTCAACAGTCAGATCTGAGGAGCAGATTCACAGAAGGTTCTGGAACAGCGGTGTCTGAGCGACACACGGAAAAATAAATACACCCGTGTGACCTTTTGCTTTTCCCCAGCTCTCTATAATGCATTTTTTTTTTTTTTTGCCAGACAGGCCATATGGACTGGTGCGATTTCAAGTCCAGAAAACATGATCATTCAGAAAAACCGAATACAGAAATAATACTCAAAATGTATGTTTTTGGACTGCGGGAGGAAACCAGACGAAGACGCATGCAACAGCGTGATAAAAAAAATATCGAGGCATATCTAATATTGTGGAGGTGAGCGTGTTACACTTAAGAGAAATACACACTGCAATCCTGCCAGTGGATAAATGAGATACGTAAAAAGGTTAAGGATACATAACTCGGCCGTTTTACGTTTCTCATAACGGGCTTCGGCTCCTCAACCGTTTTTAGTGTATTTTGTCTTCAACGTTACAGTTCAACCTCAGCTGGAGGGCAAATAAAAGAGGGCTATGCTGTACGTGTTATGATTATTTCCGTGTGGATCCTCTTGTAATGTTTTGTTTTTCCCATTTCCCGTTGGAGGGAAGAGAATCAGCAGGTCCTATAATGACTCCATCTCTATCTTTGATGTTCCCCCAAAGCAATATGTTTTCCTGACAGAAACACGCCGTCACCAGAGCGCACGCCATGCATCTCCTCCCGGTCTATGAATGTCTCGGGTCTTAAGGGACGCGCTTAACAGAAAGTGGGCTAACCATGTAAAGACGCGCAGAGAAATTGGATTTTGAGGGGACTGTTACGTAAAATGAAAGAAATGTGAATTTTCCAAATATGCACAAATGACACAATTTCTCACCCAAAGCAGATATTCACAGCAGATATCCACGAGGAATTGGAGGCATTTACCACACGACGACAGAACATGTATTTCAAAAGCTTAACAGTCAGAGAATTAAAAAAGTAAAAGCATCGACAGGGTGCTAAATGCTCTGACCTTCATACACTTCAGGAATTCAGGAGTGCTGTTTGGCGGGATTGGTGTTCATTACATTAAAACACCATAATCGCACAGACATTGGCAGACTTTCTCCTAATTAGCGAGATAGTCAATGTAAATGCACTTATTAATCCAAGGATTTAACGTCCCATTTGTGGTCCACCGCCCCAAGGACTGTTCGTTTTTTTTTTTTTTTTTTTGCACATTTTAACAACACAGGCATGACCACAGGCATTGCCGAGTACCCAACAGGCTTAGCTACGCTCAGCTAGTTAGCTGGCGCCACCATCAGAGGCGACTGCCTTTGCAATTTGCAGGACTGCGCGAGGACGACCGTCCTGAACGCGGGGAAGGCCTGAGGACGGGGAGTGTCACTCGTAGAGAGCTGGCTGTGGGGTGTGGGCAGCCAGATGGTATATAAGGATCTATAGGAGGCGGCTCGCAAGGCGGACGCCAGAGAAAATACACTAGATAGAGGAAAAGGACACATGAAAGGCAGGAGAATAAGAGAGGGAAGGCAGTGAGAGAGCAGGAGATAAGAGGGGAGAGCCCAGGAGAGCACGAGTCAAATGAAGCGATAGGAGGAAAATAGAGAGCTGAGAGGATGCAGAACAAGGAAGCAATGAGAAGCAAAGCCACGGAGAAGCCACGCAAAACCTGGAGTTCGTGGCTGATTCCTGTTTAAGGACTCTTTGGATTTCTCTGCTTCCTGCGAACGAAAAGGATAATCTATAACTGTCTATTAATCACGGTGAAATCACAATCGCCCCCCTACTCCATCCACTCATACATGACTTTATTACCACAGCATTACAAGGAGGATTCATGACCTTCTAACAAGAACATCAATCTTTAGTCTAATCCTGTATTTCCCTGTCGCGGCGCTGGGGAACCGCCGCTTTGCATGTTTCAGATGTCTGCCTGCTCCAACACACCTGATCCCTGCCTCATTTGAAACTATGGATTATGTTGAGGGATTTGGCGTGCTGAAGCCAGACGACATGCAAAACACGGCAGGCAGTGGCGTCCCCGGACCTGATATCAGCTGTTTTCAGCTGTACTTAAGATCTCTGATTGTTCATATTCGCCAAATTAGGCGAGATGAAAGGTCTGCGGGCATCAGGGCCTTTAAGTTCAGGGGCGGCACTCAAAAGTGGTAAAAATGAAGGCTGTCAGTGACATATTAGATTACTGTGGATCATTTAACACAAGCCACACCGTCATTTAGCTAAATTTGAACAAATGGCAATGTAAGCAGCATAGTGTGGACAATCTTTCTTGCATTTAACCTGGACGTTGTGTTCGAATAGGCTGCTTCATAGAACAGACCTCAAGTATCACATTCAAACATCACCCATTAAAAACATCAGCAGACAAGATGAAATTAGCTTTTCTTGAAGGTATTTACTCATCGGCTTTCTGTTGAAGCTTTTAAATGTCACTCTTATTATGCTGAAAGAAGAATTATGGTCTGCTCATAATCAAAGGATAAACTGGTCGATAGTTGTCAATAAAACCTCAAACGTGATTAAAGATTAGACCGACCCCGGAAAGGATGCTGCACTGCAGCAGCCGCTAATAACTCAGTGATCCACTGAGCAGATGCTGCTATATGTCAGACAGATCCAGAAACTTTAAAACTGTTACATTGACCAGTCAACATTTGTTCTTTTTCAGTTACATAGTTTTTTTCCCCCTTCCCCCCCCCCCCCCCCCCTCCACTCAATTAACAATTGTCCTTTTTGGCAAATCCCACCAAAGCTGTGCAGGTGTTGCTGCAGCTACCAGAGACAATATGAACAAGGACGCTCAATCTCAGCGATAATTACACCACAGACAACCTGCACAGATGTTTCCTCCTCTGAAACCTAGTCTCATACAGCTTTTTCTTGTGAAAGAAAACAGATCTGTGGCTCGATACGAGACACTTTTTCCCGACTGATCATTTAGAATTTTTACTGCTACCTTGGCAAAGCAACACAGTGGAGGTTTATTTTTTTTTCCCAAACACATTTGTTTAGAAAAGCTTTCACATTCAACAGTAGATTAAATATTGATGCCAAGATGGATTTTTGGCAGGAAAGACTTTACCTTGCACGAGAGAAGCTTTTAATGGGACGATATAGGAAGCTTCTGTCTGGTAGCGCAACATGAAAACCCCCTTTTGTCTCAAGTCTAAATATTTGCTGAAATTTGTGCAACATTCTGTGACGAAAGTTGCCAAATTCACAGAAAATGATGAATCAAACTGCACCCTCTGTAGTTTTACACTCGCTGTAGGTCAGAGGAGACGGTTGTTTACAGATTTGAAGTTGCAGGGTTTTTTTTTTTTTTTTTTTGGCTGGGAAATGTAGGAACGGTAACCTGCTGCTGCTGCACCGGCTGCCAGAAAGCTTTAACACAAACTGCACAGTCCTGCTTAGCGAGGGAGTTCACACTTCATTTTCTGCTGCAAGCAGCACAAAAGAGGGACGTCTGGCAGATTCCCTTCTGATAGCCTTAAAAAAAAAAAAAAAAAAACCACGCGGGGGTTTCTAATTGTCCGGCGACCAATCCCAGTCCTCGCCATCGGCATTAACCGAGTGCGAGTGTGAGCGCGCACGCACCTGACCAGTGTCCAGTGGTGGCGCCGGCGCGGTCCGTGCAGGTGTTGCTGACGGGCAGGAAGACGGTCTCCCATCCGCCGGGGGCGTAGCGCCAGTTGTGGGACTCCAGGATGAGCGTGCGCTGGGTGCCGTAAGCGATCATGAAGCAGTAGACGACATGGTGGAGCTGGCAGCCGTAACCGCAGCCCTTGTTGATGTTACACACCAGCTTTCTGGCCTTACTGCAGTCTGGGGGGTTCTGGGGAAGAGAGAGGAGGAGTGTTTCAACAGTTTTTTATTGCTCGACCCCCGCCTCGGATCTCTCAAAGACCTGCTCTCTGACTCGTAATAACACATGGCTGATATTGTTTCTTTGTTTTCCGTTGCCTCCTTCGCTTTAATTTTTTCGGTTTCTGCTCACTCTTTAACCGTGATGCTTTTATCTCCACAACTGTCTTTTTTTTTTTGCACAGCTTTCTGCCTGATTCTATAAGAATTGAAAGTTTTATTACTTTAATCTTTCATATTGTGGAAGGAAATTGTAAATAAGTTCTACAAGCTACACAGATACCCTCCGTCTCCCCTCCAACCTGCAGAAGCATCCGGCCGCCGAGGCATTCCAGAGTCAGATGAGATAGAATTTAGCTCGCTGCAACACTAACTATGATAAAGCTGAAGATGAAAGATAGACTGATGCATGGACTAGTGTTGTTTGTGGAAAAATGGATCATTTTTTTTTCTCCTGCTGCTTCATTCCCAGATGAAAGATTTGACGCTCACTAATTAAAGTCACATTTAATTAAAATAGTGTCGCAGTTTAGGAAGCTGCTGTGGGCCACAAAAAGCTGAGAGATGAAGAAAATCCTTCTTGTTTCATATTTTTCTCCCCAAAAATTAAAATACACCAACTTACTCCGGTAATGTCTCTTCCACTCAATCTGATTTTTCAAATTTATGACTTTCACTGTCATTGTTATCCTGTTGTTTTTTTTTTGTGATTGTTCTTGATAATCTTCCTTCCTTTCTTTTCTCGTGTGCTTTTCCCTTCTCTCTTCCTGATTTCTCTTTAACATTCATCATCCGGAAAACAAGAAAGTTTGAGGGTGGGAACACAAAATGAGACACTGTGAGAAGAAACAAAAACATTCTCTTTTCTGTGTGAAAAGAGGGAAAGAAAGACAAAAAAAAGACGTGTGAACCAACAGAGTGACACGTGCTGCGTTGCCAATGAGTTGCCGGGCAGGTTCCGATCCGCTCGGCAGACGGTTTGAGCGACTGTGTAACGCTCGTGCCAACCGGCTTCCTAAACAGCAATTACTGGCTGATGGGAGTGTTTTCCTCATTAGGCGGCTGCAGCTGTGGATGGTTCACGGTAATCAGGCCGCCCGGCACCCACCGGCTAACGCTGCCTATCACACGCTAGCAGGAGAGGAAGAGGAAGGAGGAGGAGGAGGAGGAGGTAAGGCGAGGGAAGTGAAGAGGAAAAGTGACAAGAGGATGCGGGGAAAAAGAAACTGTGGAGATGAAACGGAGAAGAAGGGACGAGGGGAAAATAAAAAGGGAAGCATGGGGAGAGGATTTAAAAACAATGGAGAGGAGAAGAGCGTGGAGATTCTTTAGGTGCTGAAATCTGATCACTGCCGCCGCTGTTTAATAACGTGAACAACAGACGCTGACGGAACAAACCACACAGAGGTATTTCCTCCGAGTTACAGGCCGCCACGTCCCCGGCGGCCCCACAGGTGTAAGCAACCCCGCGGTACTAATAATCTACGGCGGCGTGCTGACAAACACCGGCGACATAATTCTTGTTTTCCGTGCGAAGGTTGGCACCTTAGTTACGGCTCCGGCGCGATACGGAGGCCCCCCCCCCCCCCCCGGATACAGGGTCAGTAATGGTGTAACTGCAGCGGCAGTGAAGGACTGAGAGACGCGGTTCAAGGGTAACGGCGGCAGATGCTTGTATAAAGGCGGCTCTCTCCGAGCGCCGCTCTGTACCGCAGGTCAAGTGCCTGTTAAAGCGATGTTCTCTGTGAATGTAAGACACGGGCGAAGCGACAGAGCCATGCGGCTCGCAGAGAGCGCGCCAATAGTGTTTATTTAGGGACAAAATGTTGGGGGAAAAAAACCCTGGATGTGAAAACAAAGTTTGGAAATTATTCACAGCAAAGTCCACATTCATTCATTTATTTATTTATTTTTTTTTTGGATGTCTAAAGACTCCAGTAGATTTTTATTGCCCGTCTTGGTTTCCTCTGTTGGCAGATTTACAGTAATATGCTTAATATTGTTTCAGCTGAACGGCATACGGCGCTTCGTATTGTTATTGCCTCTTCCTCATGGAAGGCTGTTGCAGCGCAGAAAACATGTCCTATAAAACACATGAACGTGCAACAGGGTGCCGTACCAAGTAATTGTTTGATAAGTGTGTGCGCGCATAAACAAACTGAAGTATTCCCAAATTCTTATCAGACAATCCAAGCAGGGATACATTTGTTTTCAATATTCTGTTCAGACGTTGTTATAATTTCAAACCTCATTTATCGGGACTTTTTTTTTTTTTTTTTTTTACAACCAGTAATTTTTTTTCTCTGCAATTACAAGTTAATGTTTTTCTATTGTGTAATTGCTTTTCTAATGAGTAGTTTTCACTGCGACGAGAGGAGGCGGCTTTTTCTGTGTGGGATTCAAATTGTATGACACGTGTAATAACAGTCGGAAATTAAAAAAAAAAAAGAGAGAGAGAGAAAAGAACCATGTGCACAATTTACAAAATGTGGAATATTTTTGCTATTAAATGACAAGTTTTAGTTTATTTTTTCATGTCTTGACAGTCAGACTGTGGCATGATGAATGCTCCCGCTCCATGTTTCGCCGAGTTGCGTTCAATGCTTCCTCTCCTTCTGTGGGATTTGCTTCAGCTAAAGACACGTCTGTTACTTCGAGAGGTCAATACGCATTATTCCGAATGGATCCCCGAGCCCCGTGTTGTTAAACCTAAATGAGTGACCTGCTGTTCCTGATGGTAACGGCAGCCGGAATCAATTCAGACTGAGATATTAGAGATGTGATAACTGGCCGGTTAAATGCTTTTCCTATGATCACCTGCTACTGTGGATGCTGAGCGGCGGTCCGGTTCCTGGTACCTCACAGGGGGTCTAAAAAAAGGACTTATTGAAGCAGTTTTTACAGAACGGAGCCACCCGCTGTGTATTAGCCAAAGCAAAAACAGCAAAGTGAAAGAGATGCGGTGAATCAGACGTTAACAGGACGACCCGCTTCGCTCAGAGCTGCTTTATAAGATCCGTTTTTGAATTGAAGATTTGTTGGGTGATTAAAAAAAAAAAAAAAAACATAAATAAATAAACGAGCGCCACACAGACAAAGGAAGGATGGAGCAGAGCAGAGAGCTGGAGAGAGATAAAGACAGTTCAGAGAGCAGAGCAGAGAGGTCACAGTGGAGATGAAAAGTGACCCCGTTGAAGTGAAGGTAACTGAAGAAGAATCACTCTGATTACTGTCTAAGCGCAACAAGACCTTCATTACAAAAAAATATAAAAAAGCCCAACAAATGAAGATTTTCATCCCTGCTGTTTGCAGTCCATGAAATGCAATATTTATTTTTTACAAACCTTAACTTGGATGAAGTATGTCTAGAAGATTGATGGATGGATTGAGCATCAATAAAAACTACAAGTATTATTAAAAACCCTCAGCTGGCGCATGAATCAAATGACGGGTGATCTCTGGGAACAACTGCAGAGCAAAAAACATCCAGAATCAAAATCAAAACCTTGCTCATTATCAAATAATACTCTACACAAATGCTCACAGTGCAAGAACGAGACGAGAGGTTTGTCCAACAGCTCCGTCTGAACGCTGAGAGTGGACAGATGGAGTGAGCTAAACCAGGAAGGGAAGGAGAGGCCGGTGCGGGTGGCAGAGACAGCAGGAAGACGGAGGAATCGTCTATGTATGTACATTTATATATATGTATGCGCGAGCGTCTGTGACAGACCAACACACACACACACACACACACACACACACACACACACACACACACACACACACACACACACACACACACACACACACACACACACACACACACACACAGACCTCTCTGCTTATGAACATCAATCTTGCACTTGTGTGAGTGAGTGCATCCCGGTTGCCTGTGTCGGTGCAGGTGAAACCATCTGCGCACGACTGTGCGCGTGTGTGATTGTGTGTGCGTGTGCGTGCGTGCGTGCATGTGTGTGTGATGAATTAGTGATGGCAGCTGGTGGAGCGGTGTGATCCCTCAGCGGTGGTGACAGCAGCTGTTAGTGGCGCTGTCTCCGCCCAGCCAGACTGACTGGGTCCTCTTCATCAAACGCACCGGCTCATTAATGCTGCGGCGCCCGGTGCTGCACCGCGCCGCCCCACCCGAGAACCCGGCAGCTCCGGAGCCGGCGGAGAGGAGTGGCGCGGCGCGGATGCATCCCCACTTTCAGACTGCGTGTGTGTGTGTGTGTGTGTGTGGCTGTAAGTATACGAACATCCATCTAAGCCTCATTGAGTTTGTGTGTGTGGGAGTGTGTCTGGCTCTTTCCACTGCATAGACAGTTTTACGTTCCTGCACTTGCGCGTCTGCTGATCTGTCATTTTTCGCCTCTGCCGCCGCATGTGTGTGACTGCGTGCGCGACACTAAACCGCTGACAAACAACAAGGATTCCTGCTTGTCAGAATTGACTGTTGGAGCCGTCTGCTATCACACCCCTCACCTGCTAAGCGCGCAAGCGATGCTGACAGTTATGGATGCTGCAAATGAGACAAGCGAGTGTGAAAGATGTCCTCCAAGACGCATATGTGCATTTATAGGCGTGATGGAAAACATTGGCACGGACGCTCGTATAGCTGGTGGGTGCGTGGACGATTGTGTGCGCTTTGCCAGCTGGCAGAGCAGCAGGCGTGTCTGTGGTTACCTGTAGGTAGGTGATTCTGTTCTGGACCAGATCCGACAGGTCTTTAGCCTCCTTCACTCTCCATTCGCCAACTCCGTCCGCCTGGCTGAGGTAGTACAAGTCTGTCATGATAGACCTGCAGACACACGTTTGAAAACGTCACCTTCGGCTGTCATTTCACCCATTCATGTCTTTCTTCTTTTTTTTTATAATATAATATAAAAAATATTGGAAATATCAGTGGAATTAGTGTAAGACAAATGATAATAGTGAAATTTAAGAAGAACTTTAAAAGATAAAACTGGCTTTCCCTGCATGAGCTCTCCGGGTAATAAGCTCCACAACAGAGGAGTCACGACCGTTCTCAGTGAGGAGTTGGGATCTTGGCACAGCTACCAGAGGATTGCAGGCAGCAAGTTGAAAGTACACTTAAATAAGAAAGAGCCTGAACATTTAAAGATTTAAACAAGCAGTAAAATCCTGAAATCGATAGTGAAACTCTCAGGGAGTCAGTGAAGTGCAGCAGGGATATAGATGTGTTGATCTGGCCAGTTTTTGTGGGCGCTAAAGACAATTAAAGAAGTAGCTTAGGACAACTGTATGTAGTCATGCCAAAACCGTAATCTAATGATCAACTAATAATGAAATTAAAACATAAATGACCTTTACCAAATAAGAACAAACAAGAAATGGTCAGATTCCTTAGTCAGTGTATGATTTTCCGTTCAGAAAAAGTGAAAGAGACAAACAAGCTGATACAGCTCAAGCAGAAAAATGCTCTACAAAAGCAAAAATTAATTTGCCATGAAGTCCATTTATACCAAATGATATAAAACCGCGTGTGTGTGATGATTTGTTACACTTGTGCAAAAAGTCACAGCGTCTCCACATGAGGCTGTTTCGCTCTACTGTACCCTGGAAAAACAGTCCTCTCTAAATCTGCCTCGGCTCTCTGTGCCAAACACTGAAGTTCAGACACAAACAGTACATACATCTCAGAGTGGATAGCACTTTATAACATTTACAAGGTACTTTTGGCATAAAAACTGAAATACAACCTTGCTGTTTTGTTGTTATTGGTACTATCGGCTGTTAAATCGTCTGTTGAGGGTGCACCAGCAGCATTCTGAAGTGGGATTACCCCAAACGACCCCGAGAGTCAAACAGCTGGAAGAAGATTGATAAATCCACTCCGCTGTATAATTGGCAGCTATTACTGGCATAAACGTCCGATTAAACTCACAATATCTATTAAAGTAAGCTTTTAACAAGACACCGCTGTCCCTAAAAAACCAGACACTCCGAAGGTCATGGTGACGGAGCTCACTGGCCTGAAAAAGCCCCGCGGTTTGTTTTTGCAGGCACATGCACAGGGGTGGCCAGTCTGAAGAAATGACTTGGAGGCAAACCGGATATATCACACTAATGAGAATAAGAAGGACAGATGGACAGACGTAGGTGCATATGGAGCCACAATCTGAAGACACAATGCCTTCGGCTGTCCCCAGCAGGCACATCTGACAGCAGACGGTTCGTTTCCACAACATATCAACACTTCACTCAAGCTCCACTGTGAGAGCGCTTTTCCTCCCACAGCAGGTTTTCAGAACATATATGACAGGTTGTGTTAATGGATCGTACGCTGCGTCTAAAAATTGACATTATTGCAAAGATAACCAAGTGTGGAGAATGAAAAAAAAAAACAAACTGTGGGCAGCTTTTCAGCCGTATTTGTGACTGCTTTCTGGTTTTTAATTATTTGGAAAGTTTGAGGAACATTCACATACTTTTAAATATGCAAGTCCACGACTTTGAATTATTACACAACTAAAGACGTCCTGCACAGTGCAGCGGCTGATAAGCTTTCAAAACTGCATGAAGACGTTGTGAAAAAACACTCCCTCATATATAATGTTTTATCTATTATTTAATAATCAATTTGTTTACTTCCTTTTTTATGTGACACAGGCATCAAATACTTTAAAATACGGCACGATGTTGCTATAAACTTAAGTTAAGTGGAAAAAAAAAATAGTTTCCAACAATTGTTGTGGAGAGATAATGCAGCTTTACAGCAGCCAAATGTGGAGGACCAGACTAAGACAATCCCCTCAAATCACATGGACGACATGCTGTTTTCAGCATTACTGAGACTCAACATCCCTTCATAAGATCTATAGAGGAAGAAAAGTTGTTTCTGCGATGCCGACTGACAACAACAGTGGCTTTCTGGTTGCCGAGCCGTTTTTTGGATTAAGTCTGCCATCTGCATTCTACTGACAGCGAATCTGTGTAAGTGTCACACACTTGCCTAAAATCGTGACCATCCACTCGAAAACATGCCTGAGGGCTCTGATATCCGCAGCCAAGGGGCAGATGCAAACACATCACACACTCTCAAGCACACACACACACACACACTTGCGCAAGCTTAATTTATTACTCACTTCTTTGACCCAAATCAGTCACATCCTGTGTGACTGAGAGGTTCTTATACATATATTCAGCAGCGCAGGCGAAGACACACACACACACAAAAAAAAACGCGCAGACAAAACGCTTGGAACGTCCAATTTCGAGAGTGTAACACGGTGCACAGAGCCTTTTCCCTCCAACTAACTCAGTATCATTACTCATTGTCCTGTTTTAAAGCCGGAAACTGGAGTGTGTGAATGGATGTCAACCTCTCGTCGGCAGCGGCGCTCGTGGGAGCCATCGCCGGCCCGCCGTGGGAAGCAAAAGCAAAACCTGGCTGGACGCAATACTTAACAAGGGGAGAATCAACAGACGGGCCCTGAGGGATCTGGCAGCGAGGCGGCGGAACGCCACGCTGACATGGAGTCCTGCATATGCATTAAGAGAGTCGCTGCGCGTATATGAATGAACGAATGTGCGCCGTCGTTTTGCATTTTAGAAAGCGTGTGGGCTTCCCCACCCCGTCTGACGTCGAACCGGCAGCTGCGACACTTCTCTCTCGCTGCTGATGCTGCACCGAAAAGGAAAGCAATTACAAGGATTCAGGCTTGGATTACAAGGTCAGGTGAAACAAAGGAAAGATGAAAGGGAGGAAAGACAAAAGGCGCCGTCCTAAAGACTCAGAGTGTAGTGCTACGCGACATAATGAGGATTAATGGCACAATACACCAGACTTACTATCGGATCTATTCAGACAGTTTTTAATTTTCCTCCTCCTTTTCAAATCTCTCGGCTCAGCTCGTACGTTTCGCTCCAGGATTTCTCGAAACTCGGTTTTATATATAGTTCAGGTTATGAGTCGCACATGTTTGCGGCATGCGCTCTGGAGTACGACTCCCAAATCAGTCTGTCAAGCATGTAGTAATTATGTCAACAGTCGTCATACGAGCTGCCAGATGTGCTCTGCCCCCAAAATTCATATTTCATTCTTTTAACTGCTTGGAGTAAATCAGCGTCAGATCAGTGTCGGAGTTAGGAAAGCAGCTTCTTCTCTCCCTGCTGCTTTCTGTTCCATCTCTATCAGCCCATGCCGCACGCTCGCATGTTCACATTTTTCACCTTTTCCCAAGCAAGCTCGGTATTTTTCACTTTGAAATAGTGCTGCATTTCTTTATTTCAGGAGTTTACAGTGCGACAAAGAGCCAAGATAGGTCAGGATGTTGTATATTTATGGGAGATCATTACTAAAACAGCGTTACCAGGACGGTGACACATCGCTTTGTAGATGCGCAGGAATTTATTTGCTTTATTTCCTGCCGCAGACATCTGCACTTTGAGCTGTTGGCTTCTGGCAGATCACTGTGAACTTCCAGAGAACTTTCTCTCAGCTATTAATAAAACTTTGTGAAAGCTCTTCATAATGCATTGATCATTTTCATTTCATTTCTGTATTTTTTTTTTTTTTCTCCTAGCGTGCTACATTTTTATTTTAATCTGAATATTTTCTAGACAAGGACCTCACGCCCTGCCTGAGCGGAATTTGAATGAAGGAGGAGTGATTTATTTAAGTCAAACACTTCGCCGCTCTCACCATCTCGGCTCCTGTCTTGCGCCGACTTCCGCGGCCTTTTTGCCTGCAGCTCAGACTGAGAATTGCGCCGGTGGGTTTCGAGGGAAGCCGGATGCGTTCGTGACTATACGGCGAACGTGCACGGGGTGAGGATCCGGGCTTTGGGAAGCGTGTTAAGCAGTGTTGACTAAGACAATGGGGCCCTGAAAGGCACTTCAGAAGGATTACAATGGAGTCACTTGCCTGCGTGACACCAGGCTCTGCTTTCGCTCAGCCGTCTGGAAACCTGCCATCCGGACGACACAGAAGGTGTGCCTGTGAACTTTGCCCTTCGTTCCTCTGACTGAGTGCTGCTTTCGAGTCACGTCTGAATTGTGAGCGGTGTCACACACAAATATGACACGCAGAGAAGACACAGCTACCAATTATAAACGAAATGCGCTCCATTAAGCTGTAATTATACTGCTCTATTGCCAGTATCGATGAATTAATGTATGAATAAACCACACAATAAAGTAAGGACGTTTGTCTTCTGTAGGATTTTTCTGTATTGTAATGCTTCTTGGCAATAAATCTTGGCAATAAAATCCTGTTTATTTCCTTCAAATTAGGCCATTTTCAAACAAACATGCATTTGTAAAGTCTTCTTTGCCAATGCCAAACATAGAGGAGCCTTTTATATACACTGTTTATTAATTTCTGGCATAAAATACATTTAAATTATGTGTTTATTGAAGAGAATTGGCTACTAAACGATCACCGTTTAGATTTTAGCACACACACCAGTGATCTAATCACGATTAACATCATGTCCTTGACTGAAATAAACCCCAACAATTTACACAGACTGACATAGAAAAGCCTCATAATGACAACAGATTCAGATTCATGTAGCAATAACTTTTCCCCACTTGTTCACTGATTCCTTGAAGAACATTTTCTGAGGCATTGCAATAACAGAAGGGTGCATTTTTTTTGATCAGATCACCTGAATCAAGCGTGTGAAAATAAAATATGAAATATTCATGTCCAGGAAGTCCAGTTACACTGCGTACGACATCCTCTGCTTTCAGGAATCATTTCCATCCATTTGGTTTCCGTGCTTTGTTTGTTTGCTTCCCAGAAACTCTTCCCGAACCTCTGTTCAAACCCTTTCTTGTAAACAGCTGTTAAGCTCAAAAAGCACTTGACAACTGAACCGAACATTGACGGTAGAAGCGAGGTGGGAGGATCCTGTACAACATAAACCTGCAGTTCAAAAACCTCTGGCGTCACCGCAACTTTATTTCCTTTTTTTTTTAATGTATGACATTTACCCTACATTCACTACTGAATTGTGTCTTTTTACATAAAATACATTTTAGCTTTAAGCACTGATTTTCAGGAATTCTTGTAAAAATGTAGATTCATCTGGGCATGTTGGAAAAAAACAAAACAAAAAAATCATCTACATAAACAAGAATATTAAAAATCAGAGAAAAGCTATTTTTTAGATAACTTGAATGTTTGAATGTGCTTTATTTTTTTGATTTGAAGTTACAGCATTCCTTTAATGAAATCCAGATACTACTTTTAAAGTTTTCATGATATTTCTATTGTAGTTTTTGGGGAGACTCGAGGCTTTACCTCCACCATGAGTGAAATGAGCCAGTTTGATTGGAAGATGTAGCACAAGCAAAGAACTTACCCGGCTTAATGTTGGATGAATTTCAATAATGGGTTCAGTTCAGAATCATTTATACATGGCATTTGGCTAAAACTCTTCCAGATATTACAATCCATGAAGTCAGATGCTTTTTTTTTTTTTTTTTTAAAGATTTTTGAAGATTTCGTACAGTCATCATCAAAATTCATGCAACATGAACCAAACCAACCCATTTTTTCCAGACTGTAAAAAAGGTTCCGTCATGTTAGAGCATGCCCACCTCTCCTGGTGTCCGAGGTCCTGCAGGAGCGTGTCAGCGTATTTCTGCCTCTCGCCGGCCTCGACGTTGGCCAGCTTCTTCACCTCGCTGCGAACGAAGTACCAGAACTCCTTGACGCCGTTCTCCACCCTCCTCCGCATCTCCTCCTGAGTGGGCCCGGGGCCTGCAGGGGGGGGGGGGGGGGGGGGGGGGGGGGGGTTTAAGAGAAGAACAGCTGCAAACTTCCAACGGCTTACAAAACCTAACAACAGATACTCAGCCGGTGTGACATTTGAGGCACAGGTATGATCTAAAACAAAGAATCAATGACGCCGACTTCAAAGCCTCTCCATGGGAAAACAGCCAGAGGAAACGAGGTGAGCAGGAATGTTTGGAGGTCTTCGAGACCGTCTGAGCATCAGATTATGTGAGTGTAAACACCCTCCTGGCACAAAGCGTGGAGTCAGAATATAACCATTAAAATTTTCTTCTTTCATGCTCTGTCCCTGGGTGTTACTTTGACCTCATTAAGAACACTTGATCACTGTTTTTCTGCATTATAGCTTACACACACACACACACACATACACATACACTCTCTCTCTCTCGCTCTCTCTCATGTTTTTCGCAAACAGGAAGGAACTGCACCCTACGCGCACCAAACAATGTGGAGTAACCCACATGGATACCGCCGCTCTGGTTTCTGTGGAGAGAAACCAAGGGGAGGAAAAAAAAAAATCGACGTAGGAAGGACAGCCTCGAGCAGGAGGAGAAGCTGGCGGTGGAGAGGGAACGCTCGTTTTTACCTTTCCATCCCACACTCTCTCTTCTCTCTTAACTTCCTCCCTTATGGAAAAAAAGCTGGAGGGTATTTTTAACTTTTTCTCTCCCTGCGGCGAGATGGAAAGGCTGACCCGTTGCTGCCCTCCACGCTCACATGCCCTTTTTTTATATTCTCTCAAACACTCTTTTTTTCTTTCTCTCATCTCAATCGACCATTGTCCCACCGGGGAGTTCACACCGCTTCCACTTCATTCACACGTTCCCCTGCTCACCTGGCAGTTTCCCTGCCCCTCTGACCGCCGCTCAGAGAGGCAAGAGGCGGACGTAACCCTGCCCATCTGATGACGGGGCGCCGCCATCACGGCGGCCGATCCACAGCGGCTTTAATGCCGGACAAGCCTGCGATTTTCGCTGAAGGCAAAAAGTTCACAGGAGCGGCTGCGGCTCTTTTATTCCGCGCACAGTCGGACCGAGCACCTTTAAAATCGATTCTTTCATATTTCGAAGCTCTGTGCCTAATTGTTTAATGCGGCCTTTCGGGCGGCGCGGCCCTGCTTACCATCTCCGGTGAGTTTTTGGAAGCTGTGGATCTTCTGTTTGGCTCTGGTCAGCTGATCCTCCAGCGAGCGCAGCCTCCCCGCCGCCAGGGACCCAGCGTCCGCCTGACCTTCCGGTATCCTGAGAAACACGACAACAAGGCGATGAGTACAGAGAGCAGAAATATACTTCACAGGAATAAAAGTGATCAACAGAATTTCCGGGAGATGCAATCATTCATCTTCTATCATAAAGGCAGACCCTGAGAGACAAATCAATCAACTTTTTGATGATACTCAATTTTATTTAGGTGCACAATGAAAGAACTGACAGTAAAGAGTATAGAGAAATATGATGCTCCTTCAGCATTTTCACAAACAAAGCTAATGCAGACAGATTGCACACACACACACACACACACACACACACACACACACACACACACACACACACACACACAGAGAGAACAACAGTAAAGAGGAATAAAACAATGAATAGAATATGAGAAAGGATGTTTGCTTCTCGGCAGTTAAGCTTTTTAATCTCTCCAATTGGTAGAAAAGGAAATGTCATCATTTCTGATGAACCTGTTAATCACCAGACGGCTTCCTGCAAAAGTCAGTGTTGAAGTCGGCTATAAGTAAAATCTATTTACCATTCATCAAAGTTAAACAAACTTTGTCTCTACATCTCTTTTGGTTGCACACGCCACAAACTCGGCTGTTTTCACCGTTTCCTCATTATTTTCAATCTGAAAAGAGATGATGGATGCTCTGCAAATACTGTGAAACTAATTTTGCACCACTGACTGGAATCGAATAAATTTGTCCAGAAGTGCTGCAGGTCACACACACACACACACACTTGCAGAACGGAGCTCTCTAAAACACACGGAGTCAGTCGTCATTAATGATGTTTGGGAGTTCTCGACGAAGCGGCGAGGATGTTTATCATCTAACAGCCACTAGTTAGCGCGATATGAACTGCATCTTCGCCGGTGTAACTCCATTTTCATTCCTCCGCTCGCGCGGGGCGGGAGCAGCCGAGCTGTGAAGGCTGGCAGCTCGTTCTGTTTACCGCTGAAAATTCGACTCCATCCTGCTCAGAGACCACAGAGCAGCATCCTGGAAGCCCCGTTCCGCCGTATTTATTCTGGGTTCGGGATTATGTGCACAGGACGAAATCACTTCCTGTGTTTGTTTAGCCCAACCTATGTTCTTAAAAATCTAGCCACAAATTGCAGCCTGACCAGCCAGTAAATTGGAGGGAAATTTGAGGTCCGACTGTGGAGAAATCTAATTATGTGATTTGGAATGAAAGAACGGATAAAAACAGAGAAGGGAATCAACAACATCGTGGTATAGAGACAACAGAGAGGAGATCCCAAAATCCAGTCCCCCTCCCGGATTTCTCTATTTGCATGTTCACTGCATGCGTGCAGTGTTTCTCTAGGTTTTTCTCCCACAGTCCAAACACACTTTGGAGCACAACTCGTGAGTGTGACTGTCTCTCTGAGGCAATTTAAGGCAATATAGAAGACGGATGAATGATGTAGAGTAAAACATAAATGCATGAAAGAAATTATTCTTAACTGTTGAAGCTGTAATGTTATGCTTACTTAGGAAAGCATTTTAACTCTATAATACACCGAATTTGATTTCACCGGCCTCGTAACATACTGTGATCAAATTAACTCACCATTTGAACAAACGATATCGATGCAATTCGAGTGCAGTGAACTGATTAAACAAACTATTCCTGTGTTTTAACCATTTATTAGAAGATATTGAGGAAATTCCCTCTGATTATTGCACATAATGTATGCTGTGTTTACAGCTGGAGGTTCGGGGCTGTCCTGCTTGGATTTAGATGTAAAAAACTGCATCAAAAAAGGTTAATTTATGAACAAAATCTGCACTGAGATAACACACTAGAAACTGAAAATTAAGAAATGATTCAGTTTTTTAAAGTACAACTTTTGCTTTAAGGTTTCTGGAGCTATTTTGAACTTTTTCTAAATGGATTCATGAAGATTTGCGGCAAAATAGCGTCACGCTTTTTATGCAATATAATAGAGTGCAGACATGTAGAGCGATCCGTGTTGCAACGGCACGCCTTCAGTGTTTCGGTTAATCATCTCCTACTAATAAATGCAAAGTAATAAATTTGCATTTTCACAGCTCAACGTCTGTGAACTATGAACAACTGCACCATCATGCATGCAATAAAAAAACAAAAACAAAACACAAATGAGCGCCGTGGAAGACTCAGAGCACGGAGTTCAAATCAGCCGAGGAAATAAAAAAACAATTTCTCTCACTTCATACAAATCAATCCCTCCACATTAAAGTATCAAAAATTTAATATGTTGGAATCCACAGGGGCATTAGGGAAGTGCTGCACAGGCCATGTTAATGAGTCATCAAGGCATGCAAACTCAATTTGCTCTCTGAGCAAGGAACATCAGTCGCTGGCAGGCATAAAGATGAGACTTTTAAAGTTGCAACAGCTTGTCTTGCTGCGCAACTCCCCCTTCAGTGTTCAAACCTTAGTCCCTGAGAAACCCCCGGCCTCCCACTTCACTGAGCACTAACTGAGCAATGCGCTTCAAAGCCTCGGAAACCGAGGAGAGAGAGAGAGAGAAAAAAAAAGGACGAACTCCTAATTTCTACATTATGTAATTGTGCGACGGACAAAGATAAACTTCTGTACATCTTTTGAGACATCTCAGATATTTATATTCACTCCTTTTCTGGTGAAACCTGTGATGAACCTATTACAGCTGCCAGACACGGATCTTTTGAAACGAGACCCCGGTGAATTTCCTCTCCAGCTATCTACTTTATTATCTCACAGGGAAGTCTCTTCAAACTGTATTCAACAAGCCATCCCAGGAGGTCACACCTCAACTCGCTCGTTACAGTATTGTACAGAAAGTAGGACTATAGGTGATTTCATTTCCCGCAAGATTTAAGTAGTTTAAACTCTAAACATAACAGAAAATCTCCTTGAAGAAGGAAAAAAATAGGGCAGGCAAACACAGACTAATGAGCAAGGATGTGATATAAAGGTTAGTGAGTACGCTCAAATAAGACATAAACCACCGCTGCAGCTGTTAGTGAAGGGAAAAAAAAAATACAAGCATTTCCCACCAAGATATGCCGATATTAAATATATCCAAACACTCAGCGGTATCAAAAACCCACAGACACACACGGGAAAGAGGCAAACACTGCGCACAAACACAAACGATCCCCAATGATATCTCTGGAGGACCCGCAGCGGAGACGAGGCACGGCAGCTGGATTCAACAGCGTCTTAATCAAACGATACAGGAGAAGGAACAGATGAGGAAAGCTCTGGATCGAGGGTGGGGAGCAGGGAGCGGGGGGGTGCTGAGCCCCGTTGGCGCTGAGCGCTGAGCCGGAAAGCAGGTGAGGTTCAGCAAGCAACCCAGTTTCCTGTGAAAAGCTGCCCCAGCTGTCGCAGCCACTGGCTGCCGCCCATGCAGGAGGTACGGATGGAGTTCACGGGATGATCAGAGCGGGGCGGAGAAGTTTGAACGGCGGGGGCATGAAGGGGGGGGCGCAGCAGGGCACGCAGATATTCCAGGGCAACATTTAATATACTCAGCTTGACTTCAAAAGAAAGCCTATACGCGCTGACCTGTAAAACCCATATCTATAGAGGGAGATGTGAGGCATTCTGGGAGGTGGAGAGAAAGCGAAAGCATACACCCAAGAGCCAGTTTAGTGGGAGCATTTCTATAAACTGGTGTGAGCCAGAACAGCAACAATAAAAACGTGTTAATGCGCTGATATTTTAAATGTGTGCTCAATTTGAGGTTCGGTTTCAAATGGTTGTCCAACACTCAAAAATCCTCAGCATGTATGGGTAAAAAAAAAAAACGCACGGCTGGGCTGTGATTCATTCCTGAAGCGAGGATATCTGGATTTGTTCCAGGTAAACCAGGTTTCCCCCTCACAGTCCAGAGACATGCAGTTGTGGTTAAAAATTGACTTCAAATTGCGTGTAAATGTTAATGAATGTTTGGCCTGTGGCGGACTGGTGACCTGCTCGGGGTGTGTCACGCCTCCAATCACACGCAGCTGGGATCCAATCATCCTGAAATGGAAAGCACGGCACAGAAAACAGATGGATGTATGATGAGTGAATGCAAGACTGCTGCACGGCGCATTAAATACCTAGACACGAGACGCGCTCGTCTTCACTGGGAACTCACTGAATCCAGCCACTTGACTCAAATAAGTCAAGCTAATAAACCACGGGAACGCAGCAGAACGAAAACGCTGGTGAACAACACTAATTTGTGGCGAAGCCATGAAAACCATCCTGTTCACACTGTTTAACAACGACAAGGTTTTTTTTTATTTAAACGAACCGATGAGAACAAAACTATCTTTTATATGTTAACTGGGTATGTTTTTCCAAAAGTGTACGTTATTTCTTAGATCTAATCAGTTCTCCTTACTGTTGCTATGTGTCCAAGTTAAATCCACGATTCTTAGTAAACTGATTGTGAATGCTGCATGTTTGCCTCGCATGCCACAACGCTTTGGGGCCTTCAGAGCTCGGCTCTGAGCACTACCTGAAAGAGTGCGCGTGTCAGCTTGGTGGATCCATTTTATAACTACTGTTAAACTGGTTAAATTGTACTCAATGACGACTGAAAGCACCTTTAAAAATATGGTCGCAAAAGCAGAGGCTGTGAGTAATCTGGCTTCATATCGCCTTCTCTGAAGTCGCGCCAGCCTTCATCTTCACGTCTTCCTACATCCAGGAATCTTCTGTGAGTTCGTTTTTTTCTTCTGCAACCTGGAAACTCCTTCTCCAGCATCCTGATAAATTCACTCTTTCTCCTCAGCAGTAAAAGTACAAAGTGCATTTCTACTACAAAGAGTTAGTTATTTTATAACCACAATTAGTTGTCCTGACAATAGAAGGGATGTGACTGTGTTCACCTGGGGACAGATCCATCTTCCCAGAGAACAGAGTAAACAAAAAAAAATTGCTTAAATTATTTTGAAAACAAAAGCAAATAAAAAGCAGAAGTTTTAGCAGTAAAAAAATGTAATTATTTGATGAAATGCCGACCAAACTGTTTGAACACTGATTTAAAATGCAGTGACTGATGATTTAAAGTGTAGATTTTACCTACAGTAAGTATGAGTCAAAATATGTTCTTTGAAAATACTCATAAAAGTAAAAGTACTGAATTCTCCTAAATTAAAACAATGCAAGAATTTATAATTCATCCTTTGATGCACTGAAGCTTTAGCTTGTCATCGGTATAGACTGATTGTAATCCGTTATTATATGTATCCAAATTACAATTTTGGGCCCAAATTATATGTCTAAATATGAAATAACCGTTTCAGCCACAACTGAGCTTTAATTATGCCTCAAGTATCAATTTGGCTCACAAGGCTTACGCTGTAATAGCTCAAACTTTGAGTTCACACACTAACCAGCGCTGTGTTTCATGTCTATATCGGACAAATGAAGACAGGACACAATGTGAAAACTGCATGACTGATAAAATCAGTAGATATTGTGAATACAAACCAGCAAAAAGAGAGAAATCAATAGCAAACAAGGCCAAAAAGTGTGACTTCTAAACCGCTGCCCTCAACCCTGAACAGTGTTTATTCTACAGACATGAATGCACCTAAGAAACAAGGATACATAGAAGATGCGGTGGCTGGACTGAACCGTTGCGAGGCAATTTCACTGATTTATAGAAAACCAATTTGTCTCAATATTGCCCTCTTCTCTATCTGCCCTCCAATCTGGGCCACATTGTCCTGTGTATGCAAATGACTGTTTGCCGCTGCTTTAAGTCGCAAGATACATTCAGGATCCATGAAGAGAGTGCTACAAAAAAAAAAAAAAAAAAAAAATCTAAACAAAGAGCTTTTTATCACCTAGTTTTTGCTGGCGTCGTACAATGGAAAACATCTCGTGTTGGCGCTGAGGTGGCCTGATATAACATATAAACCAGATTAAGGCAATGACTGTGGTCTCCGTAATGCTTCTCATTCCCTCAGTTCTCATTTTTCATTTCCTTCTTGCTGCTTTTTACTTAGCGCGGGCCTCGCACCATCCATTATGCTCCCATCCTCTTCGGCTGCTCTGCATCGTCCCCCGTCCCCCGCCCCCCGATCCCACCGCTGGCGTGCCCGTGGGATCGATCAGGTCCTCATCGCTCAGCCCAGCTGTCACTCTCGCCCCGCGCTCGCTCCGATGTCACACCATCAGGCTGGCGCGTGTCACGGTCTCCACAGGAGCAGTGGCTTCCTGCCCGAGGTGAGTGGCAGCTGCAGAGAGGGCGGAGCCAGACAGACTGAGCAGCTCAACCTCGCGCTCACCTCTCATTAATGCTTCTGGGTGATTGGTAGGCTGGCACGCCGCCTGTCACTCAATTCACTTAAGATCAGCTTGCAAAACCAAATCATTTGACTGGATCTGCAGGCGGGCCTGAATCCAAGTGTTAACTGATAGATGATCAATACGTTATGATTCCACGTTTCAATGAGCCTCTGTTATGAAGCTGAGAAGACAATAAATTCAGATCCCCTCAGGTGTGATATGAATGACCCACAATGCACAGGACATCGATCTAGAGCTACACTAACCAGGTCAAAGCAGGTCCATTCATCCTATACACTCGATACAGGTCTATACACCACTTAATGCAACAATGGTGAATACATACATCACCCGGGAAACACAGAGAGGCAGACACGATCACATCCGGGAGTACATGCAAACTCTGCACAGAAACGCCATCAAGCACGGAATTCAACCGAGGATTTCCTAGATGTGAGACAGGGACGCTCGGCCCTTTGAAATCTACCGAGAACTATAAACTGATTCACACTGCAGTGGGTTTGTACGAAATCAACACAAAACGCAGCGCTGTCGGTTTTATGGGTTTGAATCTGTATGAGGTGTCTGGTATGAAAAATAAATGCACCACGGAAATGTTTGAGGTGCTTCTTCATTTGTACAATCTCAGCGTGTCGCCGGCAAAAAAAAAAAAAAAAAAAAAAACTGCTTGTGCTCCTTGTACAACATTCAGAGATTCATGTTCGCAGTCTGAAACTGCACAACATGTAAGCTGGTGAATTGAGTTAGGCATGCGTTGAGGTAGTCGATCAGTGAGCTAGTGAGTTGTTACATAGTCAGTCATTCTGTGACAACCTGCCGGCTGGAGTCTGGCTCGCTGCCATGCCTCTGTCAGCACTTTGGTAGTGCGAGGAGGTGGAGGAGGGAGGATGACGAGGGGCCGAGGAAGGAGTGAAACAAGGAGCAGGAGGAGAGAGAACGACCGGAGAGGGAAGGGGCTGCAGCGGGAGTGATGGGCACCTCACTAACAGCCGGTTTGTGTCCATTAGGGCTCTAATATAAGGATAAGAGACGTGACGGGATGAGATGTTTTAGGTCTCCCCTGGACCTGTGTCTGACTGTTGCGCGCACACACACACACACACACACACACACACACACACACACACTCACACACGTCTGTGGCACTATCTCTGACGCATTCCATTCCAACCTTGCCTGTTTCTTTAACCTATACCATGGAAACTCTGAATTACAAACACGTACACGAGTATGCATATACATTGCAAGCACGTATGTCGCACGCGCACACACACACACATGCATACACTGACTTCCATTCATTTTCTGCAGATGTTTCATGCAGCACGTCTTCGTCTAAAAAGCTATTGATTTAATATGGGCGTTTATATATGAACTAAAAGACCTCATTGGCCCGTTTTCAATCCGGTGTCTGTTCTCAGCAGTAAAGGAGACACACACGGATGCGCGTAGGCACACACAGATGTGTGCACAAAGATCCAGAATTGAACAGGAGACAGACAAACCCCCGTCGCTGTCGATAGCTCATAAAGCTTAGCCTCAGCGAGCCAGTCGCCTGCTTTGGGCTTGTTGTGCCGGATACTTAGCTGAAGCTTAGAAGGACTTGAGGAGGCACTGTAGCACTGCCCCAGTAAACAACTGTGCAGGCCTCAGTCCCACATCAGCAACCAAACTCAATAACAAGCAACAAGCATGCAGTGTGTCGGGGACCCATCTGGACACTGGTTGACTGAAAGCTGCACTTGTTTTTTATGCCATGAATTCCACCTTTGTTTCTGAGCCAATTTTGAATAATTACAAAAGCAAGGGATTTAATCAGGGACCAGATGTCTGAAGCAATGTGTGCCTGCGCGTTTTATGTTTGTGTGCTCTGATGACGGGCCACGCATCAAAGTGAATCGGAATATCACAGCGGCGCAGGGATGGCAACATCTGAAGTTTCCTGTTAATATGGGACACCCCCCCAACCCCCACCCCCCGCAACATCCACGCACACTCACGCGCACGCTTCCAGACAGTGTTTATGTGTAAAGAGAAACATGGTCAGCATGCGGAGATAAGCGCAGAACCATCTGTCTCTCTATTACACGAGGCTCCAATGTGTGGAAGACGCTGTGTGGTTAATGGGCCCGTACAGAGCGCCGTTGTCTTCAGAAATAACACAACAATATCTGGCGAGGTGTGTGACAGACCATCCGTCTGTGTCACACGCAGCCTCCGCCGCAGCACTTCTGGAACAGAACACCGACAGAGCTGATGGAACTTTACATTTGTTTAACTAAAGGCCTCACACTCGAGATAGTGATTTAATCAGACGCTGATTAGCATTTCGTAAAATATAAGTTATCTTATTGCCACATTCTGGAAAATGGGACGGATGATGATTGGACTGTACGGCATGCTGGAGGCTACACTGAAACCTGGACTTGAGAGAGAGTCATCGCATCAAACAACAGTTTTAAATGCAGAAGGTCAGTCCCCCAGGCAAGAGAGTTGTTTCTCAACTGTGTTTTAGCACAAATGTCATAACAAATAATGGAAAAACTATATATTTTACAGACGCGCTCAATTTTGGGTGGAACAACTCGCCAAAGGATGACCTGTAAACACTGAAGCACATCAAGCAGCAGCACCCTCAATGAGTTCATTCATGAGTAAATATTTACAAATGGCCATGTAGCGATGAATCAAAGCTCTCTCCTACAGCTGCAGAGGTGGAGACTTTACTAACACTCGTCTTGAGGCCCAGATATGCTCAAAGTTAAATCAACAGAGGGATCCTTACGGAGCCGCCTGTCCGCCTCCGGGGTCATTAGTGTGTGTAATTTGGTACATTTCCACAGAGTTTACAGATGTGTAGCGAACAGAGTAATATCACTGATGACCAGCGGGGGCAGTTTTGAGCAGTGTCGCTCGTGTGTGACGAGTGAAAGGAACAAAGACGACAACACAACTTGGAAGACAACAGAAATAACAATTTTTTTTGGAGAAAAAAAACAAAAAAAAAAGCAAGTGGAAGGATACCAACATATTTACACTATTATGTCACTTAGATATGAGAATAGAGAAGATGAACAGTTTCTGAACGGCTTTAAAATGTATGGCGATGAATTATTCCAACAGACGAAATACCACAGGGGGCATCAATATTTATTTTAGGAGTTTTTAACCTGTTTCATAAATGTTTGGATTAGAAACGCCGTCCCACGTAAAACCAAGAATCTGCTGGATGTAACCAACCACAGCAGTGTCAGAGAGGCATGTGAGCACGAAGGGACTGATGTATGATGACGGTCAAAACGCAAAAACTAATTCACATGTGTAAGGAACACCTGTTTGTGCCTCTAAAGTGACGGATGTTGCATGTTTTGCAGACAGGCTGGAAGCTGTTCCCAACTTTCTCCTGACGGTGGAACTTTCAGTCACTGTGAAACAAAATGGATTATTTGCCGCGATGGAAAATTACTCGGGTTGTCACGAGGGACAGCTGGATTTGTAGCATTTCGCTGTGCTCTGTCTCAATGGGAATACGACCTCCTCACGGAGGGGAAAAGCAGACAGACAAGTGTGCAAATAAGAGTTCACAGATTCATTTGCACTGTGAGGGTGTCGGATAAAACCAAATCCCGTTCCTCTACTTTATTTTCTTTCAGGCTGATTTAGCTGACTTTTAACTGTGAAGGTTTACTTTCTCTTGACGATATAAACACTGATGTGTGGAGAAACAATATCTTACCTAAATGGACACTAAGGTGTACAATAAAAGTGACAGATGATTCAAATTTCCCAATAAAAGTCAGAACTGTAAATTATTTTTGCTTTCTCAGTCGAGAGGATGATTAGAAAAGCCCCTTAGGTCTTGTGGTCGTATCTCCAGAATCAAGATAAGAATATGCTGAGCAATAAAGCAGACTATAACAAAGAAAGATTGTGGTTGAAGAAGCAATCATTAAAACAACGGAGAGTTTGTTGTCGCCGCAGCACAAAGGCAAGCGAGTTTGTAAAACACCCGGCGGATTGTCACCTGAGCGATTCGGCCATGCGTCGCAGGTCTTCATTCTGTTGCTTGAGCCGTTCCAGTTTGGCCAGGATCTTGGAGAGTTCCCGGCTGGACCGCTCCGGATGCTCGCTGTCCCTCACCAAGTGGCCGCCGATGTAGAAGAGAAGCGTGCCCCAGGCCAACAGCACCAGGGTAATCCACCGCCATGAACCAGCCCAGGGCCGCATGGTTCAGACCACGCCCACCCGGAAAGCGCGCTCCCGGTGTGCCCGTACAGCCACCGACCTCCCCGCCGGACGCGCACGCACACTCTGTGCCCCGTCACCACAAGTGCCACAGCGCCAGCCTCGGCATCGGCATCTCTGCAGGGACGGTTGAATGACAGATGAGGGAGGGGCGCGTCGACGTGGCAGATGAAGGTGCGCTTCAGGCGAGGCGGGCAGGGGGGTGGGGGAGGGGGTTTCTCCAGCGGATCAACCAGGCTTCCCTGTGTGCTAAAGCATGGCTAGCACACTCCGCGGCCTGCGTTTTCACTGCCCGACTGGAGTCGTCTCTCCTTCATGCAGCCGTGCGTTGGCGAGTAAATCCAACTCTGCTGTTTGCGCGCTTCCCAGTCCCACAGGATACTTTCATTCAACGTGCATCCTGTAGGAACAAATGAAGATGAGGGCGTTAGTTGAGCCTGTTGCAAGTTTGATTTGCAAATACTGTGATGATTCTGGTCAAATAGAAACGAAGCAAGAGAAGAAAAAAAGAAAAGAAACACTTGAAGTGTCAGCCAAGCAAGTCATCTTGACAGTCGAAATACTGCTGGAGAGGAGAGCAAAGCAAGAGACACAGGGAGGGTGCAGGAACAAAGAGCGCAGAGCGGGGCAGACGCTGCTGAGTGGCCCCGACACAACCCTGTCTCAGCAAACCTACAAGATTGATCAGCATGACGCTGCTATTTGCATTTAGTGATGTGCGCTCGCTACGCTGCGCTGCTGCTGAGGCGGGACAGAGGTGTTCATCTTCCAGTGTTGGGCCTGCTGCAGCACGTCACACACACACACATACACACATAAATTAGTCATGGACACTCGAGCCCCCCCACCCCAGCCCCTGTTTACACGCCCTTCAGAACCCAGCACACAGGGACTTCTATCTCCAAAAACTCGACACTGCTTCACCATCCACAGCCCCCTACAGCCCACTTCCAGCCACTTCCAACTCCCTGGTAGTTACAGCTCGATTAAGTCCGGCTGTTAATGGACTTTTTTTTTGAGAGCCAGCAAAAATCCCACAAAGTTCTCCCCAAGCATTCACCTCCTTCCCCGGCACCCGCCGCCACCGTCCCGGAAGCTTGTGTGACAGGATGCAACATTGTCAAGGTGATACAGTGAGTTAATGGAGCAGAGGGAAGGAAAAATCCCTGGATCATCACTTCCCTTCATCCTGGAGCAGCGGGGGAGATGGTGACGGACGCGTGCCGGGTTTATGAAGCAACCTTCGCTGTCAACTCCCCAACAAAGGCCTGCCACACAACTGAGACTAGTCCTGTGATGGGATGAAGACTGGCAGATATGTATGTGTGTGTATGCTATAATCTTGCGAGTGTGTACCACATCGTGCTGGAACGTTGCCAGGCATCTCGGAGTTTCTGGTGGGATGGGTTTGATTGACACGTTGCAGAGTCTCTGATGTTTCTTTCCTGCAAGCGTTCAAGATGGAGGGAAACGCTCCTGCTGGAGTTCGCCTGGCAGCGCAGAAGTAGGTTAGCAGTACCCCGTCATGTTTACCACAGCAGCCGAGCCGGTATGTGGGACATAGAAGGTGCCGTGCTGTAATACCACGGAGGCCCTTCATGCTTCAGTGGCACAGGCTGCCCAGAATGCAGCAGCTGACATCCCCGAAACAATGAAACTGCAAATGATTCTCCTTCATTTCCTACTGAACGATGCGGGATTACTGAAATCTGTACAGACATTCCTTTCTAGCGGGTGCTCCTGTTGTGACAAACCCAGGCTGACACCAGGGTGGCGCCTATTTATGCATGCAGCGGCACAAGGATGTGCTGAGCTGTGTTTTATTATGAAAAATAAGGGGTGCGAGAGGATAGCACTTCACCAGCTAATGCACGACTGGGACTTTACTAAAAGCCGGGCTGCATACCCCCTTGTCACCGTGTTTGAGGAACCATAATGAGGTTTGTGTGCAGTAGACCAAAACACTAAATATAAAGCCGCTGGATGGGACAGCCAACTGGTGCCAAATTGGATATGAGAAAATATGGAGCTCATTCTTCTTGTGCATCAAGCTAAACTAACATAGGGATCTACTGCTGCTATATTAACAGAACTCTGAAAAAGTTTTTGGCTTCACAGAGAAAATGAAAAGTGAAGAGAGATTACATGCGATGATGAAAACAAACGCATGGAAAAACTGTAATAGCGGAGGAGTTGGTCTTCAAAAAAACGTATCATTACTTCACTTCACATGTTGATTAATATTTACTGTATTCTAATGGAACTGATGAGAATATGACGCAGAATTTTTCAAATCTCCTTTTATGAACACACAAAGCCATTTTTAAAAAAAAAGAAAATCTGGGGGAGAAAACCTTTATAGAGGACTTCTGAATGTTGCAACCGCACACAGACGAAGCTGTTTGCACAGTTTGCACTTTGCTGTCACATTCTTGTCCTTTTGTTAAACAAACTCGAAGTAACGGCCACATCTCCACCCTCAACAGTTGCGCCGTCCCCCTCATAAACATTTACAAATGTGGTGCCTCAAAAGGTCAGTCGACCGCTGCTCCAGCGTCGACGAAAGACAAACTGGATCTTTTATTAATACTACAAAATGAAAGAAAGTGATGTTAAGTAAAAATGTAAATGAATGATGAGTCACTGTAAAGTGAATACTAAAATCACTACGATGCAGACAAGTCTGATTAATCTAAATTGCGGCTTTGTGCGATCTGCATGCTAACAATGTGGGTTTGACACCATGCCTCGGTGTTGAACATCATGAGTGAAGTGATGAGTACGGCGTTTGTAACAAAGCTGTGGCTGCAGCAACTGCAAACATTAGTCTGAAGAGAAATACATTCACAAAGGGGATTTCAGATTTTTCAGGCAGTTGACCAAACGAATCCGGAAGCTGAGTCATTTGTTGCATGATTGGATGCTACAAAAGTTTTCCACTGACATTTCATTGCACTTTGCGGCAGGGCGTATTGTTAAAAGTGACATCATGCGGCGCCTATTTTTCTTTCACGAGGTCAGATTTTTGCAAAAAGGCATTCAATCAAATGTTGAAATTTTCAAACCTCTTTTCAATAGCGCAGAGAGAAGCAGTTAAGGTTGGCATTATTAAAAGGTTTTCGTGTTATAACTTTACGATTTCAGCCCACCTGAAGCCAGATTGAGTTACACACGGCCCATAAACTAAAATGAGTTTGGCTCTATAGCGCAGAGATCGGCACTCCTGTTCCTCGAGGGCCACGGTCCTGCACTTTTCTAATGTCTTCATGCTCAAATACACCTTAATCTAACAAATATGCCACATTAAAGCTCAGATAATTAGCTACTTATTCCAATCAGATGTATTAAAGCAGGGCCGGGTGGAAACCATGCAGGGCTGCAGCCCAAAAGGAGCAGGAGAGCTACTGCATGTCTGACACGTTGCATATATTACATGAAAACAAAGCACACTGAACACATTAGCCGCACTAAAGGCCAAAAGTATAATTCATTTTGGGAAAGCCCAGCAGGATTTGCAGACCTCGCACCTTCGACGAAAACTGTTACACAGTCTCGCGCCAATAATAGTCAAAGAAAATTAACCTTTTGAGAGAGCTTGAATCCAGGTTTGTAGAGAAGTGTGAAATAATAAGGTGACATTACTGGAGGCACACACTGTGTGGTTTAATACAAGTCTCAATGATATATTGACAGCAAAATCATAACCAGAGGAGAAAAAACAGTGCAGGATGATTGTTTAAATTGTCCGATATGAATAGTATCAATCCGTTCCAATAGCTTTAAAAATGGCCACGGCTATGACGAAGAGGCAAAGGACACAGTCTGAGATAACGGGGGATAAGATTAAAAGAGTGAAGAGACATCCGCTGAGTCTTCTGTCCGCAGAACGGAGCTGGATTAAAGAGAAAAATGTGACACGTTATGATACTTCACTAGAATTTATCCTGCTGATGAGGATCTGCACTGAGATATTTTACCAGAAATATAGCTCAACTGAGCCAAGCCCCGAAGAATGGAGGGATTTCTCAATCCTCTCACATCTACCCCTGGGTCAAACAGACAGCTACATAAATAATAGAAATTATAATAATGTCACTTGAATAAATAAAGGTTCCCTGCAGTGGCCAAATCACTTCGAAGTTGAACAGTTTGACAGATATGCTGAGAGTGGGGTTTCGTAAGAAGTCGGCCATATAGTGCCTCCCGCCTGCAGCCTCTCCCCCCTCATCCTCCAAGTAAAATGGAAACACGATTGCCAGGTCTTAGCCTCTTGGACAAAATGTAATATCCGACTCTTTTCTTTTGAATGTGCAGTCGTGCTACTTTATGAATGGATTAAAAAAATAAATAAATAAATAAAATCGGAGGCGTGAAAACATCGTCAGCGCCCTTCACGGTAAGTGCCGCTGAGGTACATGTGGTACCGCCGGGCGGACTGCCGGCGCCCGTCACAAACTGCCCCCGTGCTGCAGCTCCACGCAGGAGCCTGAGGGGGCAGCGGAGACGATCCGGCTCCGGTCGTTGCTGGTGATTCTTCAGGCCGTGGCAGAGGTCATCTATCAGCCGCTTCCGGTCTCCAGACAATAAGCGCCACGATGAGCTCCACCGCTGAATTATGCATGGGGATCAGCGAGGGAAGGCTTCTGTTACAGCGGGACCGCCACTGCAGTTCGAGGACAACTGGAAGAGAGCGTCACCTATGTTTTATATATCCACACTGTCACTTCTCATCTGTGTCGGCGCCGACTGTATTAGCCTGGGTTGGTAGGAAGTGTGAGTCAGGCTATTTTAACATGTGACATGTTTCCAGAAAACAAGACGCTAGAAAAAGAATCAGGGACAAATGCATAGGCTAAGTAGGAAGAACGGAGGAGGGAAAAACCACTTTTACATTCATAGCCGAGATGCAGAAATATCTGCTTGACAGATGAAGTGTAATCTGTTCTACGATTGAACACCAGATATACTGCATGAGTTCTGATACTGTCAAGGCATTCAATGCAATTTTGAATTTCTCATCCCGGCGTTTCACCGGTTTGAGACATCTAATTCTCCTTAAAAGCTCGCGGGCACAATGCAGGCTTTATCTTGCAGGTGTTTGGACTTTGGAAATGCAGCAAAGGAAACATCAACACCAACACTGCCAGCAATTTTTAACCATTATTTATCCGTGGAGAGTTGCTGAGCAAGCTGTTCTGGAGAAACAGCCTTTGTTGCAGCCTTTCATTTTCTCCAGTTTCCTACAAATGGCCACTACAAGCAGCTTTTCTGGTTATTTTCTCAGCTGCTCTGAAGGTTCAATCTGGCGACCTTCTATCCCCCGGATCTCCTGTCCCCACGGGATGGATTGTACTCGTGCTTTGCGCGTACAGGGTGATGAATTTTAAATTGTGCATGAAACAAAGCAAGGAAAGTATAAAAAGCAAAAAGGAAAAACTCGGTGAGGAAACGGCATTTGAAAACAGATAATGATGTTTTTATTCCAAAAAGATGCACCGACGGGGGAAATGTACCGACGGGAGGATTGCAGCTTTAAATGTTTGCTCCACTTTTTTTTTTTTTTTTTTTTTTTACTGCTATTTGGAACAAAAACATTATGCTTAAATCTCAAGTTTGACTGTGATGCTTTTTTTTTTCTTTCTCCTTTTTCCATCAATATGAATACTGTAAACGTCTGACTCACTCAGCAGCGAAGTACTCCCACCCCCTGTGCTCCTCCTCGCTCCTCTGCTGGCTTCTCGCCGAGATGCGGAGACACTGTTAGCATTTCGGGGTGCCCCTGGTGTTTTATATGCATGTGTGCGTCCGAGAGTGCGTGTGTGTGTGTGTGTGTGTGTGTGTGTGTGTGGGAGTCGCCCAGCTGACTGCATGCGCAGACACACACACACACTCACACATATACAGGAGAGTGGTGAATATTTCATGAGCTGCTATTTACTTCACAACATTTCCAAGCCGAATGTGCAGGAGTCCATTAACTTAGGCTAAAAGGCAGAGAGTGGGTCTGGCACGGTGACAGAAGCGGGGGTAAGAGAAGGAACAGAGCTGGAGGAAGGACGGAATGGCCTGACGCCAAATGTAAATGTACAGATATACATGGGACGGCCTGTCGCAGACATAAACTAGACTAGGTCATGCACTTCAGTGAGTGTTTAAATTCTGCCATCATAGAAAAAGTACATATGGCTGATTTTTAAAGCTCGAGAGTGATAAATTTAAAGAGCATATACTGTATGGACAAAGTTAAACTGAGTCTAGGGGGAAAAAAAAGGAAGGAAGGATAGTGTTAATCAAATGATAATATTTGCAATGAGTTTTTTAAAACAGCATTTAGACAATCATGTAATGATACTAATTTCGGAAAATGTGGCTGCAGAGTTAAATTGATAAAAACTGAAATGTGGCAAAAATGATCTGATAGTCTAATACTGACTGAATTTGTGAGGATACACAGAGACATGCGAAAAGAGAGGAATAGGTTTAAAAAAAAGATGTTTGATCTGAGATAAATATGTATTAGCTTTTCTAACAAATGGAAATCCAGCAACTCTGCATGACTAGAGGATCTTTTACAATTACAGATTAAATAAGCCGCTAGATTAACTAATAGCTAATAAGTTAAGCTAGACGAGCGCAGTATGAAAGCTTGCATGCCGACATATCTTAGAAATCCCTGAAGAAGCAGCCGTGCTGCTGTAACCTGTTTCCCTCTGTTATTCAGATCAGTGAGTTTCTCAGCAAGGTGGACAGTTGGGTCGTGCTCTCGCCTCTCAGAGAGATTACCCCAGGTCGAGTTCAGCGATGACATTTCTGTGTCCCGATGTGTGCATGTGATTTTATGAACACACTCCAGTTTTCTCGTGCAGCCCACCCCACGAGCACCACCGAAGGAAGCCCGCCGCGTCTCAACTTTAGGATTAAGTCCTGCAGAGGTGGCTGAAGGTCTCGGGGAAGTTGCAGCCAGGCAGCCGCCGGGCCCGCTGCAGCCTGGCGTTCAGAATCACAGCAGAGCACCCAGCCGCTCTCTTCAAGGTTATCTCTGTGGAGAATTTGCTGACAGGACACGCGCGCGCACACGGTGACACAAAGATAGGCACCTGCACGCACACACCTCATTGGCCAAGCGGGGTTGGCGGGGTGCGGCTTGTTTTTGCTAGCTTTTATGCAAACAAGATTTTAATTGGGATGGGGGGGGGGGACATGTGATTAGCAGTAAAATCTGCCAATCATTCCACTGGCTTATTGTGCTTTTTCTGTTCAAAGAAAAAAACTTGGACCTGGGTGGGAGCCCCGCCCGCGAAGCCAATCTGTCTCCCGACGAGTGAAGGTGGATCTCAGGGCTCCCGCCTGGTCAAGGACAGGACTGTAAATCCACCGTGTCGGGGAGGGGTGATGAACTGGCTCTGCAATGATGCGCGTGTGCTCCAGAGAGAAGGGAAAGGCGCAGGAGTCAATGCCACTCATGCAGCTGCATGCATCACGCCTGGAGCCCAGGGGATTTCGAGCATTAGTGTTAAGTGTGTGAGTTTGCGGGTGTGTTTATTGAGAGACGGCTGATTTGCAGAGAAATTGCAAATTTGTCACTGAGACAGTCCTCTTTGAAAGAGAGACCTGGACGCTGAACCGCAACCATAATTATTTGCAACCGACATTATAGTGAAGTTCAAGGTTTGCATTATTATCCTTTTACCTTGAGCTGCACGTTGCTGCTGGGGTGTACACACATAACACACACGCACACACACACGTTCCCTTCCAGTCCCTCATAATGAGTCCCAATGACAGCTGACCTTTCACAGCCTGGGGTGGCAGGAATGGGCTAAAAAGCTGGGGGCAGCGAGGGGGGGGTGGAGGGGACTGTCGTGACCCCATGCAGAGAATGCCAGCCTTCATTCGCTCGCTATAAAGTGGTCTAATGAGAAGCTGAATACACAATACACACAAGAGAAAAAGAGAGTGAAGGGAAGTGATAATAGCAGAAAATTAGTGGCTGGAGTGTATATGTGTGTGTATATGTGTGTGTGTGTGTGTGTGTGTGTGTGTGTGGGTACGGTTACTCTGCTAAACTGTGATTTTTATCATCTGAATGATGTGCAATATGATATATGCAAGGATCCACTGACTGTGGATTTTTCTCAGATTACAATAAAACCTTTTGGAAACGATACTTGCAGGTGGATGAGCTCGCATTGTCACGACAATTCTTGCCATTCACAATCAGAGTGGAATTGAGGAAGAAAAAGAAGAAGAAGAAATGGCACACGCGACACTCTTTGTGATCAACTGTCAAAAGTGACACTGAAATGGCCTCATGTGCAAGCACAGCTCGAGTGAGAGCGCTGGTGGGAAACTGAAGTGAGAAAATATGTAACGGCACTACGGCGAGCACCAGAGAGGAGGATATGTCTGAGTTTAAAGCCAGCGGTGAGGAGGACGCCGGTCACAGAGGAGGACAGTGAGGAAATTTGTTCTGATCTTCTCCTGCAATCTCCCAATAAAAGTCAAGATTGACGAGAACAAAAGGAAAGGAGGGGGCTCGGTGGTCTCCTGTGCAATAAGCTACATTTCCAGCACAATAAGCAGTGCACGCCAACCCCGGACGTTTTGTAGCCTGCTCATCTTCTGCAGCTGAATTTACGGTCAGCGGTTAACTCCCATTAAACCCTGGCTCAGGGGCGAGAGCGGCCCCGCACCCACGAGTCAAAGAGTTTACTTCAAGGCCAGAAATTGAACGAGCGTGCTGAGGACAAAAATGGAGGAAGGATGACAGACATGGAGCAAGTAGGAATGAGAAGTAAAGAGCTCCAGCAAGCAAGGACAAAAAAATAAAACGCGCCACAAAGAGAGATGGAGAGGGAATATACAAAAGGGAGTGTGGTAGGAAAAGTGGGATCCAGGGAGGTCGTAATCAGAAGAAAGATGGCGACTGCAGACACAAAGACAGAGAGGGAGATGAAGAGTGCTCCCCGAGGGGTCCGAGTCCCGACTAATACAGAGAGGGAGTTCTATAAACAGCAGCAACACACAGCTCCCACAGATTCATCGCGCTCTGCTACATTACCTCCATTCCCATGTCTTCAACTCTTAGCTGCTTTGCTCTGTGACCCTAAATCCCCACGCCGCAAAATCACAAACACACACAGTGACAACTGGCATATTTTTCCATGGTCTCTATTGCCGTAAAGTTCTGCTACGACATCTGAAAACTGGAAAAGAAGGCCGATTGCGGGATAACTTATTTGACATTTAAATGCTTTACTCTAAAAACAAAAGCACCATTTTAGACACTTCCAAGAAAACCTTGCATCCAAATATTGGCATTTCGATCCCCCATCTCGGCCCGATTCAAGGCAAGACGCTGAACCCCAATTTGCCTCCAGTAGTGTGTGAACACTTTGCATGGCCCTGCAGCTGGTTTGTGAGTGTGTGTAGGACTGTGTGGGCAGAGGGGTGGATGTGACCGATTAGAGACTGCTGAAGCAGTGAAACGTGCTACACGAGGTCCATTTTTAACTGTCGGTGCAATAATTTATTTTATACTACTATTGCAGATTCTTCTCTCAAAAACTGACAACCGCCTTTGAAGACGTTTCACCTCTAATCCGAAAAGCTCCATCAGTTCCGAACTAGGCAGATGTAGTATATCCCAACTAACGCTGCAGTGATTTCAATCACTGACTTGGAACGCTTAGCTTCACTGGCTTCCTAAACCCAGCTTCAGGAGCGTCTATTAAGTGAGTGATAAAAGTTGAAGAAGCATTAAGAGTGAAGGTATCCAAGCGAGAACTTACATTCCATGTGACCAAACTTAGTATTTCACATCTAACCAAGTCTTTTCTAAAGGTTTAGTGTACAGAAATGTTAAATTAAAGACTGGAAGATGCACTGGCTGGTCTTTCCAGTCGATGTACATTTGCAGAATAACAGAGTGGATTGTTGGCAGCTCTGGAAGACCACACAGCATTTCACGAGGGTCTGTTGAATGCGTTGCTGTCTGCTGGCCTACTGCTCGCTCCCTCTGGATCCTGACTCCTCACCGCAGGGCAGTTTGAACAATTCCAGCTTTACTTGGCAGTTTGAAGCACTTGCCTCATCTAGTTTGTTATTGTGGGCATTAATTGCTTTGTGTGTCTGTGTGTTCCTGAAGCTTTTTGCATGAATCCGACTAAATTACATTGATGTTTCAGACTTCCACGTTACATCACGGTCCTTTCATGGTCATGAATGAAGAAGACATAACTTCCACAAGCGTCACGGTGTCTTAGGCAAGCGGCAGACAGAGACTTCTTGTTACCCAATTGACCTGAGAGTTGAAGGATACTGCATTGATACTTGTGTGCAACTTCCGTACACAAGGCAGCTGTGAGCGACATCCTGAGCTGAACTGTGGTAAAGTATCGAGTTGTATGCGAGTCCAGATGTCACCTCCGAGCAAGACATCCAAGCAGCCTTCCTTTCTGGCCTTTTCTGTGACAAGCGCGCTCTTTAAATGTCCACCAGGTTTCCTCCATCACTCCGAAGACATGCATGTAAGATGAAATGAAAGCTCAAAATTGCTCACAGCTGCATGCATTGGTCTTTCCGTATTGGCCCTGCAATGGACTGTCAACCGGCATGAATAAGTGTTCATGCAGACTACTGAATTAATAATTGACAAGTTGAGATGGGTGTTTTTGAGCCTTGCCCCTGCCTGACTGCATCTTTGTGGGTGTGCTGCTGTCCTCGTTTCAACTCGGCTTCCCTCCCTCCTGCTTTATTCTAGTTGCAGACTTCCTCTTCACTGCATTTCCTCTTCCTCATCTTTACAGATTTTTTTTCCAAGCTTGACATTTAAACCCAAACCCAAAGAGACCTGCCTCGAACAGACTTTGAGTAAGCTTGCACTGAATTTTCCATTTAATTGCTTTGCTTTGGGTCAGGATTGTTTGAAAATGTTAAAATACTCTTAGCCTCACTTAATGATGAGAAATTACTTAGCAATGTTGAGATTCAGGAGGCTTAGAGCTAACAGTGTACGGCCGTCGATTACAGAGGAGTGAGGAGAATGTGTGATAGCTGCAACACAATATCCGCGAGAAGATTCAATTTGTGGAAAGCCAAACCTATGTTTTCCCTCAGTTTATATCTGTTTCTATCCAGTTTTTGTGAAAACAAGATTATGTGCTTGCCAGAGCCATTCCCTTTTTCCCTCCCCTCGTCTTTCCATCGTAGCACCCTGCACGCACAACCACACGAGCCGTATTGACAGAAGTCCTCGTCCCCGTCAGGTTGTGTTTTCTGCTTCGGGTCCACACTCGTTCGTGTGACTTCTCCTCTGTCTCTTCCAATCCGGCTCTGCGTCTGGCGTGTGTCTGCACAGCCCTTCAGCTTCCGCTCCAATGCTTCTTCCACTCGATGTGACCTGTTTGTAAGTCTTTTGTAGTTAATGTATAGATGAAGTAACAGTCTCCGTGTGTGGATCCTCATGCGGAAGGGTTATTTTTTATCTAAATGCAGTGCCTCTTCGACTGGTTCAAGAAGAGTTTATTCTGGTGTTACAACAAAACAATCCTGTCATCAGACAAAAACAGTTTCTTCTTCACTGGAGACGCTCTTCACATTCACTACAGTCAGTCTGGACTTGAACTGGACATATCGTTTGTTGCTGTAATGGAACTGACAATTACAGGCTACAGTGCAAACATTCCCTCTGTGGCTTTCATAACCACAAGCTTTTCAGTGTATTCTTTGGTGCACAACCCTAAATAGCTCAACTATGCATTTGTCTTTAGTGCAATAAAAAAAAAAAAAAGACACAGGAGTCAATTAAAACTTCTTGACCTCTTGGCAATGAAATTTCCTATAAGTGATTAAAAGAAACTACTGTCTACCCTGACCCCTATTAACAAACGGTTAGAAAATGCCACCTTCTGCTCTCTGCTCTCCACTAAGCAACACCTGCTACTTAAATCACATGAACAAACAGCGGATGAATAAAGTCAATATACCGTATGGCAGACTGTGCCGACGTTGAGCAGATGAAATCACACCGCCAAACGCAACCCCTTCCTCTTACTACTCTGTCCCTGCCGCAGGAAAACGCTGAAACAAATTCACGCGTCGCTGCAAACAGAACCACTTTTTTTCCCCCCCACTCTTCTCGATCCAGTGCAGGCACCGCTGAGGCCTTATTAGTACACGGTAAAGCCAGAGCAAGAGTTTACACAACGTGACTTTGTAAGAGCTGAAAGTGAAGAGAGAGACTAAACACTTCTTCCACTGCTGGCAGAACACTGTGATCCAACTGGGAGCAGCTGCATCCTTCTTTCAATAATACACCAACAACACGGTGCCTCTCTTACAGTCGCAGGGAGGAGACGGGAGATAACCCACAGGGACGGGGGGGGGACCTCTGACGCTCTTCTTGGTGGCGGCTCTGGAACGCTCCGGTTCAGCCATGTTGCACATCAGACATGATGAGAGTGCCATATAAATGTTACATGTGCACCATGTCACTTGTCTTAAACATCAGTGCCGATGCGTGTCTACATAACACAGGGAAGTCCATCAATCTTCCTCCGGGAAGGGTCGATGTCTGTTGCTTATTCATATCCCTCGTGCACTGATTGGGCTTTCACACACCCGCGGTACTTGCTTGCAGCTCCCATTCTTTGAGTGTGTAACAAGGCCCCGTGCACAGCTGTCATGTGTCTGGTGAAAGCGGTGTGACTGACACTCATTGTTTGAGATTGAATATGCATTTCTCCCTCTAGGACTGACGCATGCCAAGAGAAGGACATTCCCTTGATTGATGGCATCTATTTATAACGGAGTGCTCCCTTTACGCTCTGGTACAGACTTTCTCTCAATTTCTCGCTGCCTGCTTTGCTGACCCCTGACAGGCACAGTGCAGGAATCCACCACTGGGTAAACAAAAGGAGCAGAACTTGAATGCCGAATCAAGAGTTATTGAGAATCTGTTACAGTTCGCCAACTTTCCATTAGCTGGTACAGAACACCTTTTTTTTTTGCTGCAGAAATTATGCCGGGGTACGGGGATGTGGAGGGAAAGGTGGTTCTGAGCACCAAGGTTAGATCACAAACATGATCAATAATGCACTGCCTAGTGTGTTTTGGTTTCTGCAGTCGGCTCAGCTCAGTTCCATTCAAGCAAATCCACAGTGGAGAACGAGACAAAGCTGCGCAAAGTGAGCAGTTCGCGTGAAAGATCGGTCTTCCCGAAGGGCCGGGCAGAAGAAAAGGTGAAGAAGGGGAAGCAGAGATGATGGCCTGAGCAGACGAGACGGAGCACAGGCGGACTTGGCAGGAAAACAAGGCACTGAGGGAGTGTCCGGTCGCCACTGCTGCAGATGTTGTTTATGAGCCTTTACACAGTGTTGCATTCAATCTGCAATCCACCATAAGAAGAAGATAGAGACTATCGCCCTGAGGTGAGGCACAAGATAGTGAAATAATGATCATAATAAAGATAAAAGCCCTGCCATCCTTGCTGCTACACTCACAGTTTGATGCTTTATTTCATGTAAAATTTGTTAAAATAAGTCCTGCCTGAGAGTGTCTTTGTACATCCCTCCCAGCTCTCTTGCCCTGGCTCTTGACTACTTCCCTGCCGCAATCTATCGATACTAGCCAAGCTAAGCAATGAGATCCCTCCTCCCGCAACAGCTAATCCACCCCTCAGGCTGCATTGACAGCCCCGCCGTCAACAGTGCAAACCAAAATACTGGCAGTCAGATACATTTTATACCTCCAGATTCAGCTCCTTATACTGATCATTGTTTACGAGGCCTTTAAATTCATTGCAACTTTGCATTCAAGTACTACACGTACGTAAAAGCAACCAACTGCACTGCTTTTCCAAGTGATCATTCAACAGACACAGGGACGGACGGTCCTTTACTGTCATTGCCATATAATGTGCGCCAACCTTATAATCATTGATCAGATCACGTGAAACACAAACAATGAAATGACAGAAGATCTCTGTTTCACAGCAAACAGGATATGGCCGCGCGCAGATCGGTTATCATGGGTAAACATACACCATCTGGAAACCGCTGATCATGAGATCATAGAAAGAACTTTACTGTGAAATGTGCTTTCAAATTGCCTTCATGCTCAGAAACACTGCAGGCAGAGTGTTATTTTTTTTTTTTGGGGTGGGTATTTTGAGATTATCATGTGCGTTATTTGATTGTTCTAAAAAATTGCTAGCTAAGCGTTCCTAAATTCTCATCATGTCCCTCTAAACACATGATTCCTCTATAATCACAGACACATGAGACTCACTTTGTACAAAGAAATAGTACCGATTGATTTAGTTCTGCTTGGGTAACGACACTGAAAAGCCATGTCTGTGAAGAGGACGGGTTCAGGCCGGATCTGTGTGCTTGTGTGCATGTCGGTAATGGTCAGGTTTGGTCTCCGTCTGTCTGGAGGTGGAAAAAAAAAAAAAAAAATCTCCTCCCCAATACTCTCTCCTATTTCTCCCTCAGTCTGTCGGATCTGATCCTCCCAGTGTGTCCTCTGCGGTGTCTGCTTCTGTTCCCCTTCCTGTCGGTGAGCCGAGGGCCAGCAGAGGAGAACGGGCTGCCAGCATCTTGGCCTGGTTGCCTGGCTCCCTACAGCCTAGTCATTACTGCTGGCTAACAAGCAGAGAGCAAGGGACGTCTGCGGATGCTCTTCCCCTTAACTAACAAAGAGAAAGACCTCATGGGTAACTGTGGTAGTAGAAGCAGCAGCACAGAGGCGCAGGCTCCTGCCGGACCCATAATGGCGCTTTCTCATTACGGGCTGTCTCCTGGGGGGGAAGAAAAAGTTGTGCACGCCGGGTTACAGGTTCTTTCAACTAGGCACTGTGGGACTACAGGGGTAGAGCGCTGGGGACATTATGTACACGACCTGTCACATGCCACAGCTTTGAATTATCTTCATGTAGAGAGTGTGTCTTGAGCGTTTCGTGAGATGTGCGTGCATGCTAAGTGTGTCAGGCTCTCACAGGCTCATGTTTACACACTTCCATAATGCCATCTTGTATTTTTGTTTTGGACATCATGGAAGCTCCTCTGAGGATGAGGGCATAAATGAGTCCGACTGGATTTGATTTGATTCCAGTGCTTCCATCAGGGACTGAGGCGAGGCAGCGCGAAAGAGGGACTCGTACATCTCATGCATGCTCATGAAAATATACATCATACAAACACAGAAAACACTTGGTTGCGTTTAAAAGCATACCAACATCTGGTGTGTGCAGCGTTTCTCAATAGTTGGCTGTCGCTTTCAATGAAGGGGGATGGCGGCGTGGGCTGTGTGTATTAATGGCTTGTAAAATACTCTTAAATCCTCAGCCCACCACTTGTCTGACACCTGTTTTCATCAATTTCCTGTTGTGTGCCTTTACTGAAGGAGGCTGTATTTTGGCAGGGCTTTTGTTGACATTTCATCGAGTCAGAACATCTTTGCTCAGGCATGAAAGTCCCTCTCTCTATTAAAAACTAATGACACTAGCATTACGTAACTTGGTCATGCAAATTTACTTTACTGTTCCCAGCTCATCATTGCCAGCTTTGTGAAACAAACATATCACACCGTCGAGAACTTCACAGCATCTTGTGGAGGCTGTGATTCAAACAAACTGGCACTGAAGTGATAATATTGCCAAATCAGCAGCAGTCTCCACACAGGTGGTGAAACCAGCACCGGGATATTTGTAAATTTCTAAAATAACGCTGTGTAACAGATCTTCAACTTTGCTTGGCATCTGCATGGTGAGACACCCTGTTAAAAATGTCTCTCCTGATTGATTTGGAAATGTTAAGACAACTTTGAGTCAGCAGCATGTTAAAACTGTGCTCAAACTCCAGCACCCACGACCTGAATGAAGTCGATTTATGAAACCATATTGGCAGATCAGCACTCACCACGTCAATACAACAAGCCGTGGACCCTTGGGGCTGAGTACAAACCAAGCCTGGAGGAATTCAAGTTTGACTAAATACCTAAAAGCTGAGTTCAACAAACTGGTAAATATTCACTGAAAAGTAGGGAATACAAAAAAAAAGAAAAAAAAGTCACATCTGATTATGTATATGGCACAGCTTAACTGCTATGCAGCCACCTGCCAATAGTTGGAGCTGCAGCGCAGTTGGACAGCAGGCGCTCTCTCCACAGCAGACGGCGGTCTTCAAACCATGTGGTGAAAAAAATGAATAGACGTGAACCTGAGTAGGCCAAACCTTATTTTCCTCTCTAAAATGAAAAGAAGGTAGCATGAGGGCGCCGTCAGAAAAACAAACAAACAAATAGCTGTACGATAACGGCACCGGAGCCACTGGAGCGTCTGGATATCAACCAGCACAGAACGATACCTGATGCTGCTGCTGCTAGTGGTGCTAGCCACATATCAGCTCAATTTGATATTGCTCACCCGGGGGATGCTGTGGTCCCGGCTAGTTTGAGACAGTAACGCTGCTCACCATGATAATGACCCCAGGAGATGCGCTTTCATTTAACTCTGTTAAGGCTAAGGGCTTCAGGAAGCTAATGCAATAAGTTGAGCCTGAGTACACAGTGCTGGGAAAGAACAGGATAACTCCCACAGTACGGAAAGGTGCAAAGTGCCTCATACTTCAGCAGCATTCAGTTGCTGAAGACTGATTAACAGTTTCAAAGACTCCCTTAAAGACGGGCTGATGTTTAAACTACTTAACTATAAACTGCACTGAAATTTTCAGTTATCTCAACATTTTCCATGAACACTGCAGGGTTCAGAAGAGCAGACCAAAAAAAAAAAAGGGACATTCTGAACCTACATACATATTACTTTGTAAAGGTTACAGAGTATTTTCTGTTCGCAGTGTGAGAACAGTGTTTTACAGTAAGTGGACAAGCTGCACTTAACTGTTTTTGTGCAGGACTGCATTGGCAAGCTGCTAATGTTTACATTGAAACACTGCTGCACAGTATGCCAACGGATGTGACATTTTTTGGACAATAAAACAGATCTAAAGTTGCAGTGGTATTCATTGCCAGGGTATTTATTTGAGTTTATCATAGTAAGAAGGGCTGAAGTAATTATGCCCACCCACTGCATCTTTCATTTTCAGTACAGTTTATCATGATTACTGCACTTTACTTGATGAAGAGAAAGCTTAAGAAAGCCTAAACAAATCCTTAAAGAAACACCAGCCATAAATACTGTTCCAGAGTATCACGACCACCAAATTTAATGTATAGGCAAAATGTACTTGAGGCGCTATTAATTTTCCTGAAACAGCTGCCCAGTTTGAATCGATATATGTCGAAATGCAGAAGCTGCAGCGAACTTTCTTGTTCTTTCGGTGGTTCATACGTTGAAGACCGATGTGTACTCAGGTCACGCGGCTCATTTTTGACTGGTTGCGTACAGAGCCCTGCACGATGCAGCTGCCTTGAGACCAGAGTTCGAGACCCTTGGTAATGGGTCTCGGGGGGGGGGGGGGGGGGGGGGGGTCGGGTTTGGGGCCGGCCTCACTACTCAGTACAGTTGTAAACTGGTTTGCTCGTCTCCAGGGACCGACTCCCCCCACGCCGCAACCTCCCATCACCTGCCCTTCCTCCACACTCCATCGCAATGGAGCAAAGTGACGCTGTTGCCATGGCTACTCTGAAATAGAAGGGGGTGGGGGTTAGGTAGTGCACATGATAGAGTTTGCTTTCTATCTGCCTACAATGTTAATGTGGAGCAAATAGGAAGAATGCAAGAATGAGAAGAATTTTGTGCGATTGGAGGGGAGATAGAGGAGAAATTATCAATGTAACAGAGATACTGCTGGTATTTTGTGTGTGTGTGTGTGTCTGAGTGTGTGTGTGGGGGGTGAGCCTGTGCATGTCTACACAGAGCATAGGTTGGTGAAGCTTAGCCAACTCTGTGGAATGTAAACTAGGTGCTGCAGTATTCATGCCTGGCCTCACTCAGATGCCCCACCAGGGACAGGCTTGCTGTTGGATGCCGTCCCTCACCTACACCCCCCGACGCCCCCCCACCCCCCCCACCCCCCCTTTACACACTCTGCATCTAGCACACAAGGCCACTACCCCTGTTAAACCTGTAACCACCGTGCATTGCGCTGTCCACGGTGATTCTCCCGATGCCTCTATTTTACAGTTCAGTTTGAACTAAAGCAGTCACTTACCGCGCATAATCCGTTCACGGCTATTTGATACCTGCAGAGCTGTAGCTATCTGCCCCGATGATTGCCCGAGGGAGGGTTCAAAGCTTTAATCTAATCTGATGACAAATGATTCGATTATCTCGGCCACTGATTAACCTCTTCCTCTGTGTTTGTTCACCTATAGCTGAGCAAGCTTTACCCCCACCTTCCCGCCCCCACCCCACCCCACCTCAGTGGATCTGACTCTACAAATGTCAGCGTCGGCGCCATGTGTCACCGACTTGATGTATCGCGTTGTTCTGTGTGTATAAAGGTGCCGCCGCTGCACCCATGGCTCCGCCAGCCATCCACATCCGACTGAGGGACACATGATGATGACGGCTGAGTCACCCATTAGCCCAAATTAGAGCCATCCTTCCACCATTCAAGACAGGGCCGCTGGCAATGCCACGCAGTCAAAGCCATTATAGAAAACACGCGCTAATCTTATTTTGTTCTGCAAATACCATTAGCTGGTGCCTCCAGATTATAAATATCCAAAGTCCCAATGTGATGAAGAAAACGGGCTGGGATGGGAAACCACGTTCAGAAAATTCTGCATCACTGTCACGGACTTCTTCATGGGTGCCAGAGGGCTGCAGAGAGGTAATGGCTACAACAGGCTAGGAAAGGCAAAGGGGGAGAGAGGAAGAAAAATAACAGTGGTGGGAGATGGTAAACATGGCTGCTGGGGAAGTTTGGTAAGACAGCTGAGTTAGTGGTATATGAGGCGAAGGTAAAAAAAAACAATCAAAGCAGTGAAATGTACTGAAAAAGAATCATCTATAAATGAAAAGCTACAACTTTAAGAAAAGGACATCGAGGGTTTGAATACTTTCAGTGAAAAACAGCTATAACAGTGGGCCAAGCTACTATAATGGCTTTGATTTTGTCAACAAGTGTCCTGCATGTGGGCCAATTTGTCCAAACAACATGGCCACTTCAGGCCTGGGGAAATTGCCATTTTGTTCATACAACCTATTTTGATTCACTCATGGTTGTATTTTGACACAAACGCACCCCAACCTGCTTTATTTTCCGCCAGCTCCTTTACTTGACATTTCCTGTCGAATGCCAAAAACTGTTGCCAAGCAACTAAATATTCACCCTGCAGAAATCCACTAGATTATTATTTCTTTCCAAGTTTCACATAGCCGGGAAGAGAGGAAGAAAAAAAGATATTTTTGTGATGTGAAGTTTTACAAATCCCAGTTGTGCAAAAGCAGCAGCATGCACTTCAAATGAAAAAGCAGCAGCCTGCGTCACATCAACACTGCTCAACAGCTGCAGAGACACCGGGGCCATTCCAGGGCAGATGTATTAATTAGGAGTGTGTTAATAACCGCTGCAGCCAAAGTTAATGTGCTGGGTGTAAACAGAACAGTACAGATGATCTGCTAAGTGTGTGATTAAGACCATAGCCATTTTAAAATGACCTTTACATGTTTCAGGACATAATAAAAAAGACAGACTGGGGACAGTGGCAGCTGGAATCGGCACACCCCTCAAACAGTAGCGCTGGAGTCCTAAGGCGAGCTCGGGGAGGACAGAAACCTCCCGAAGAGCAGAAGGGCAAAAGCTCGCTTGATCTTCATTTTCATTACGAATACAGACCGTGAAAGCGGGGCCTCTCGATCCTTCTGACTTTTTGGGGTTTTAAGCAAAAAAAAGTGTCAGAAAAGTTACAGCAGTGACGTCGCCTTCTGATCCTTGGATGTCGGCTCTTCCCATCATTGTGAAGCAGAATTCACCAAGCGCTGGACTGTTCTCCCACTAATAGGGAACGTGAGCTGGGTTTAGACTGTCTTGAGACAGGTTAAGTTGGTAATCTTTCCATCTTTCACGGCGCTAGAAACTCGAAAAATTAACAGTTGAGAAGTTAACATTTCTGTCCAAAAATGTTAAAAAGTCATGTATGTAAAATCAGTATTATACCTCCACAGTTCATCAACAATCTCTAAGTTGGTTTGTTACACTGAGCATCCTTCAGAAGAAAAAAAAAAGGCACACTACTTAACTGATAGACCTCAACAATAACTGTTGACATATTTCTAAATGCACAAAGCCAACTGCTTCAATCCCTTCCGACTGAAATCAATTTGTATTAGTTTCTGAGCAGTAGTTGTAAAACACTGGGTCAAGTTTTATTGTTTCAATCACATCCATGTTTATCATCGCGGTGATTTTGATTTCCAGAATCACTTTAAGGTTTACACATTGAGTCATTTTTCAACCGACTTGTGGAGTTTCAGTCTAAATGCCACAGCAGTGAGCATATTTTTCCTTGAAGACGGAGCGTTTGCCTGTGGCTAGCCAGGAGCGTGGGCTGTGCTCTGGACTCCTCGTAATGTGTCTATTTATTCAAGACAACAAAGGGTCTCTGTGAAAAAATACCACTGGGTGGGGACTCACAACACACACATCCACAACATTGTGATGATGCATCATTTTCAGGCCACATTTGCACACAGAATGCATCTCATGCTGCAGACGGCGATGTTGCAAATACATCTGTAAATTGACGAATTGCACTGTTGCCACTTTTATGGGAGTATCCAATCAGCGCTGATAATAAATGCAGTCAAGTGGAGCAATGCAATCCTCGGCAGATGCTTGACTACTGACGTGTTCGTCTCACTTGCGGAGCCACGGCTGCAGAGCCTACATGTAGGCTGTCTGGCGCCCGTTGCGGTTTGGTTTAGACACTGACAGTTGCAATGTAAACATGCAGTCGGCTGTGGCGGCTTGTCCGAGTTGGTATAAGCGAGGAAAGGGGGCGGGGCTTAGCAATAGGTCAATTGACTTTTTTTTGTCCATAAATCGACCCCTTCCTGTTTCTCTCCAGCAGAGGGCAAAATGTTTTTCCTTGACTATCTAATGGAGAAGCTATGTATTTGGAGAAAAAAAAAAATCTGAGAGAAGGAACGAAAGTGGAGAATGGCAGACAACTTGCAAAAAACGTGATAAAACCCCCGCCATCACTTTTTATATCAAAAGTGTGGGCACATTTTGGAGTTTTTGCTTTGAAGGGAAAAGAAGAGCGAGGCATGTCAGAAGCTATTCGTAAACTCTTTGAAAGGCTTCGAAGAGACGGTTTGAAGCTCACTTTATGAGAGAGTGTGTTAATTTAAAGGATCCCATTTGTGTTGTGTGCAGATAAAGGTGGCAGTGTACTTCAGAATGTCAATAGTTTTCATTCGTTTTTTTGTAGAAAAGGTTTCATATGTGAAAAGAAACATGCGCAGAGCGTTTTCTATGCTTTTCTTTTTTGCTTCTTTTATATGCAGTCCAGCCGAAGTTAAAAGTTCCAAAAATCTAAAAAAAAAAAAAAAAAAGAAAAAAAAAAAGAAGCAGGAAAGAAGCAGCTTTAATACAGTAGATAGGATCTTAAAGTGATTATTAATCAAGCACAATCACAGTTCTAAGGTGCGGTACTGATTTGCACCGTACATAATTATGTACTTTCAAAATAATTTGAGGCGCCATAATGTGATCAATTTCAGCTTAAAACTCATTTATTTGAAATAATTTAATACAAGTTGAAAGAATTATTATTAATTTAGCGTTATAAATTACAAATATGAAGAGAACGAGCCATCAAACAGTTCTGCAGAATCTCATGGGCGCCCAGAGTGACGAGGGACTCACAGAGGGACTGAAAGTTAGAGTGCAGTTTGAAAATCATGATAAGGGTTCAAACACACCCGTTTCAGCAATAAACCATCAATATCGAGGCTTCCCTTTTCTCGCAAGAGAAAGTGAAAATGCTGCCATTTTGGAGAATCAATCAGTCTCTCCACATGCCTGTTGGGATGTATCTGAATTCATCTTTTCTGTAAAATTGATTGAACAACCTCCGCAAAACGATTTAATGCAGCATCTGAGACCTCTGAAACTCATGGTGGATGCATTCACACTTCCACCAGCGTGACTCTGAGCCCTGGGAACACAGACAACCAGAAAGGGGCCTGTTCTTCTTTTTTTTTTTTCCCCCCCCTCTTTCTTTTTTAATAATTAATGTTCTTCTGAGACCTAAATGAGCCTGCTTATCTGATGTGGGCTTCTTGCACGGCTGCTTATTAGGATCATGCTGTAGTCAATCTCCAGTGATAATATGAAAATGACAGACCAAAAGCCTGTGAGAAAGCAAATTTAAAGCAAGCAAGCAGCAGCGAGGGCATCACAAGTTCATGTCCGGGCCTCTGGAGACATTTATGTCAGCAGATCTTTAACCCCATCAGAGGCTTTCAGGCCGGAGCTCAGGTGCAACATCTATGTGGATATCAGCAATCCGACTGAAGCAAATTTAAAAAAAAAAAAAAAAGGAAATTCCACAGCACTTCCTGTTTGTCACAAAGGCGCACGCTGTACATTCATGCCCATGCAAATATTTATTTGAATTCACACGTGCCTTAATTTGACAAGGGCAGCCCTGTCTTGAACGGCTTTGGATGCAAAATGGTAATTACCTCCAAACCAAGCTGGAATAATGAACTCGTTAGCATGTTCAGCCTCCTGGAATTCATTACCCCGCGTGCCGACGCACCACCGATGGAGCAAAACCTGATCCGCTTTCATTCCTAACTGCTCACGGCGCCATGCTCTGAAGGCAGCTCCGAATCAAAGGGCTCTGTTGGACGTCGCATGTCCGGCAGCCACTTCATAATCACACACACACACACACGTATACAGTAGCTACAGGTGGAGCAGCTCATCTAATGAGACTGATCGGTCACATGCGATCGCTCACAGGCCCTCCACAGGAAAAACAAGCCGGGTAGAATCAGAAGATGGCCGAGCAAGAAAATCTGAAGCCCGTTTTTGGAGTAGCGCTTTGAAGAAATGTCGATGATTGACAGTACAAACAAACAGCTAATAACAAAAATTTAGAGGCACAACTACAACTTGATATGGGATCAAAAACACCAGTTATACAGTTAAAATGAAGTGAAAACTGTTTCTAATATCACCACATTTTAATGTTACTAAACGTGGAGCTATTTTTAAACGGTCTCTGAAGAATATCACACATGAAAAGAAAAAAAACATCAGATTAATTTAAGTGCTTTGGTCACATATTCCATCACGATTCATTTAAAATTCTTTTCCACACACAAACTGCAATGAAAGAATATCAGTTTCAATTAGTCATCATTTGCTTTTCTTTATTTTTTTTCCCCCCCAACATAACGACATTTGGCATGTTTGAAGCAAATCACTTTGTAATAATGCTTCAAATGATCAAGGTGATGGTTTTCAGGTTGATGCTTCCAGAGGCTGTCATAGTGAATCGCAAAGGACAAAATTTGACTAAGTTTATGCCAGATGCACTTCCTGAAGCAACCGATTCAGAGGATAAAATCCTGAATTTCCAGTAAGAAACCCGTTGCTTCAGGTCACCTTGTATTTAAAAAAAAAAAAAAAAAAAAAACCGAGAAATGGTAGATGGGCTTCTCTAACATGCAACATATTATCAACACTTTAGAAGTCTTAAAGTGGTTTCCAGTGTTTATCACACTCCAAAGGCTACAGCTGTGTTGTGAGGTGTTCGACCTCCATTGGGAGCAATTTGTGGTTCAGTGTCTCTTGCCAAGAACGCTTCAACACAAAGGATCAGAAGACAACATGCTCCACCAACTAAAAACACAGCCCTCAAGCTTGTTTTACATTTGATCTTTTTCTTAAGTATCAGATTTTGTGGTTAACAATGATTCCCTCTCCTGTCAGGCCATATTCACACAGAAATGTGTTTATGCATTTGATATGGTGCACACTGACGGTGAAAAACAACTTAACCAAGCACCTAATGCCTCATTAAAGAGGACAAATGCTAGAAAATGACTTCAACGTCGCAGGAATGAGGCACGTAATCAAAAAACTATTTAACTCAAGTAGCTGTAACGGAGTTTCTATTGGCTTTTAATGCCATTATCAAGCACCTCTTTCACAAAGCACTCCATCTCTACTCTGCACGCCGCTGTTTTCTCACCGTCTCGTGAGGTCAAGGACAGATCCGGGAGACACGGCTCCATTCAGCGTTTGTCCTTTTTTTTATCTAAGGGAAGCGCTTGCAGGCACTCCGCCTGTTTGTCCAACGTTTGAGCCAATCACACTACCAAACAGGCTTACAATCAATGCACACACTGCTGATTACATTTCGGATGGGTATTTGGGAGGTAAACATTTAAATGACGGCACAAACAGACACAGGACTGTGACAGACGCCGCTCCGTGTCGTGCCAAGTCTGTCACACGGCGGCAACTGTAGATCCACAATCGCATTCTGTCACCACAAAACCTCGCCAGTTCCTTGTAGAGATGGATATTTATGTAATATTGGTTTCCTCTAATGTTGGCAATTTATGGCTATAAGCTAATTTCATCGTTGCCCTCCAAGTGACTCGCTCGGGATGTGAGCGCTGGCGAAATGCCTAATGTCTATAAAATATGAAGCCACTTTTTTACAGATGTAATCCAGCACCTGGAAGTGAGAGAGCTTTATTAGGATGACAGCTAAAGAGATTCTTCGGGGCTGGAGCCGCTAATGGAAACAGCTGGGCAGCATGTGGGTTAACGTAATGGCTTTGCATGTTGAGCAGAAGTGGCGCTAAGCTCGGGCTATCAGAGAGCCATCGACGGAGACGACCTGCCGCTCCATCACTCTCGCTGGCCCCGGTATCTCCAGCGCTCCTTTTTCACTCCTCTCTAAGCGCCTATCAATTGAGGCAGTGAAGCCATCAGTGCCTACGCTCAGCCCGCCTGTCTCATTGCTTCGATGGTTGTATGAGTAGGTGTGTGTATATATGTGTGTGTGTGTGTGTGTGTGTATTAAGCAGAAGAGGTTGAAAGAGTGAGAGAGAGAGAGTTAGTCTTTGCGGGTGCTTCTATATAGAGACTCTTGATTGGGCTCTGGCATTAATAAACACCGTCTGTCTGTCTGTCTGTCACAGCCTCGGTCCCGTTTTGAGATCACCAGCCCATCACTTCAGTCTAAATGAGCTCTCCTCTCACCTACTCCTTCCCGACGAGCCGCTCGGCTGGCTCAGGATCGCCGAGATAGGCAGAGGCATCTAATCCCGGCTTCGACTGGTCTCGCTGCCAGCCGCTCTCGAGTGTTTGTTATCCTGAGTTTACGGGTCAAAACCAGGGCCAATGGGAGCGCAGGTATTGATTACCAAAGAAGAAAGTTCCAAACAGCATCGCAAAAGGTTCTGAAAACTGAAGACAATTAGGTAAACAAGGCGCAGCACATTGGTGTACCTCCAAAGTACCCGTTTTTACATTTAGAAACTATTTCACATTGTGCACTAATGATATCAAACTCATATCAACATAAGCCTAATATAAGTACCACTACAATTACTGAATTTATTTAGATTTTCTGGCTTTACAATCGACAAAAATGTGCAATGAGCGAGTGCTCTTTTCTCCTTTTTCCACGATAACGCCAACTCCAGGAGAAGCTTGCATAGCAGTCCTGTCAGCCGTGACAGGATAAGCGTAAAGGGGCTAAACAATGTAAAAGTGCAGAATCTAAAGCTACACAGAGTGACAGTGTAAACAATACGCCACATCAGCGCTGTCCTGAAGCAAAAAATCATTGGCATCTCTTTAGGGCTGATTGTGCTTCTGCCTTTAGACCTGGATGATTCCAATTTTTTTAATCCGGCATCGTTTGCGTACAGCAAGAATGTTCTGGATTCGAACATGCTCGCTGGAGGCCCATCTGGCTAAAATTTGCATGTTTTTGTAAGCATTGATATTAACTACAAAACTGAGGATCGGAAGATTAACAGGGAACTAAAACATTGCCTGACTTTGTCTGGAATAGACTCCATCTTTATTCCCCAAGAAAATGCATTCCGATGTGTGTATTATTACATCACTGGCTGGGGTTCCTACATTTTCACAACCTGGTATTTTTTGTTTTTAAAATATTGGACAATTCTCCATAAAGACAAAGACACACACAGCCAACCTGATCCTCCAGATGGATATTGGCACTGTCAGATTCAGTTCGGGCAACAGCCAGATGCATCTCCAAGGCGCTTTGTAATTAGTTCAATTGTCTGTACGTCATAAGAATACACACAAAAATCTAAACAAATCATCCATGCCAACTGTTTCAGACTATTCCAAAAAATCCACAGGTGGCCGTTACGTGCGCTGTAAAGCAGCGATGTGCCAATAAAGAACATCTTCTCAAGTGTTTTGTGACGCTGGAAATTAATCCGGCACATTTGTCACGCGACGTTTTGGTCACTAACTCAGTTTTATTTGGTTACGAGACCCTGCCATGTGGAACATTTTCAATAAACATTTTGTGCTAATAAAAATTAGGGGTTTCATTCAGTTATGACAAATTATGATGTGAGAATCAGTGCCAGTAATCTCTCTTGTAATCACTTCCTTTTAGTTATAATTTAATGGGCAGTTGTGGTATCTACAATGTATCATTAAGCTAAATTGTGGATTCCCTACAGTAATACCGAAATAATATAAGACCTAAAACTTGAAATGGTTTTTCTAGCCAGCAATTCTTCAGAAGTAAAAGACTAATTTAAACCATCTGCAGCAGCATTTAACCTCTTTGCAGAAATTACACCAAATACTAAAAGTCACCTTGTGTGTTTTATGCTGCAATATGCAATGACCCGAACTTTAAGGGCCTTTAAAAATGTCAAATGATATTCTTCTTCCTGCTCACTGCTTTTTAGTATATTACTTTTTTTTTTTTTTTCCGATGTGCTGGAAAATGTGAGTGAGTTACTGTTCATGCATTTTATTTCGCACCAAAGCACATTTGTGGGCATGAAAATGTTGTCCCCCAAACTGTAAGCGGAGAGTGTATCACAGATGAAGACGCAGTAACGTCTCGGCCGGGACGAGTCAGCTCAAGTTCACACTCAGGGTCGAAACAAGTCTGACATCAGTCATGTTAGAAATCTGAATAGGCCATCACCTCATGCGGCACCGAGCTCGGAGCCTGCACAACAACAACAACATGTACTGTAGCCATGAAGCACAGAGTCGCATGGTTTTCAGCCAGCATGGCGTCTTTCCACTCCACATTAGGGAGGAGCACTCTGTATGAATATGCAAGGTTCCAGTGGAATCACATTTTAGTCCTCACTCCAGCGTTTCCTTTAATGAGCCCGGGGTTGGTTTGGCTTGATTTGCGTGTGCTTGTTATAGAATCACACAGAGCCACTGCTATTGCCCACACACTCCCCCCCCCCTACAATATAGGGACATTTTGATTCCATTTTTCGCTTGGCTTGTCTGTCACTTTACGTGAGCAGAAGGACCGTGACTCAATTTTCCACCAAGGAGGATGCTGGGCCTTTCATTTGTGTGCACTTCTGCATCCGAGATGGCGGTTCCGCTGCTCCGAGTGTTTGTGTGCATGCGAGCATATGCGCGGGTATGATCCGAGGTGTGTCGTTTGAAGCGGAGTGCGCGGGGAAGTAGTAACTCCCTTGTGAGGGAACGCTCTGAAGAGAATAGTGCTGATGTGGTCCCTCTCTCTTCGACAACAGCCGGAGAATACCGAGCGAGGAGACGGCGGCGGGATAGGAATTACATGAAAAGGCCGAAAAATCTGCAGCCTGCCAGAGCACGTCTTTGATTGTAAAGACATAAAACCGCCTCGTCTTTTTCCTGTTTTAATCTAGAAATGGCAGAGATGAAAATGGCTCGTACCATGCACCGCGACTAATAACCCCGAGGCCAGAAATGTGTCCCGTTTTGATGATGTCAGTGCTTTGGAGTGAGGGACAGGTCAGCGCCGGCGTCACGGACATCAGAAGCCCGTAGCGCTGCGGCGAGATGTCAGCCCGGCTCGCGCCATCGCCGTGTGATGAGGCCTGGACGGACGCGCACGGGGGCCAAACGTGACAAGGCAAGCAGAAACGGGGATGATTCAACCCTGCAGTGAGGATGGAGGCAGGGAGAGGAGAGGAGAGACGCTGGGAGGGGGAGCAGAGAGCGAGCGAGCGAGGGAGGGAGGGATACGCACAGCACATGGCAGAGAGAGGAAAAAAAAAAAGATTGAAAGGGAGGAGGAAGGAAAAAGAGGAGGCGGAGAGGGCAGCGGGAGAGATGATCATGATAGGGACAACAAATGGGAGTTTATATATACAGCACAGAGGAATTCACCAGGGGGGTGAAAGGAGGAATGTATTAACACAGAGGAGGGCGCAGTGAATGGAGCATGTTAATGGAAAAGGGTGCTGCTGAGCGCAGGGAGCCGACAGGAATACGTCTTTTGAATAGCCGAGCCTCGTCGCAGTAATGAGTGAAAGGCACGACGACGGAAGCAGAATTACAAGCTGAACAAGTGACCTGTTGAGAAATGACATCCGGCAACAAGTCGAAGAGATGACAGTGTGACCGGGGGACTCCGACCGGGGCTGGGCAACCTTCAAACCGCTCCCACAGCACCCACCTGTACCCACGAGCAAAGCAAAAAAAAAAAAAAAAAAAAAAAAAAAGGCTGTCCGACCCGCTCTGTACCGCAGATGGTAACAAACGCGCGGTTCTCCTGCAGGGCTCCCCCAGCGATTTGGAGCTGCTGCATGAATGTGAAACAGGGCATTGCAAAAACAAGAGCACGCATCCTCTGCAGACTTCCACTGAATAATTTAATGATCTGTTTTAAAAAATACAAGTGGGGTTTTTTTTTTTCCTCCCCTTCTATTCCGTTTCTGACACATCCAGCACAATTCAATCTATAAACACAGTGTATGAAAGTTCTTTCATTTTTCCTTTCACCACATAAATACACTAAGTGTCTGGTGGGTCTTTCCCACAACAAAACCTCCTGCACCCAGAGGCTGCTCAGCACTACTTTCTTTTTTGCATCTGGGAAGGGATTTGAAGCTAAACAAACTTTGTTGATAAAGCAGTTATGGATGCCTCCTCTTATAAGATACATCAGCGTAAAAAAAAAGAAAAAAGAATATTCCTCCTGATATAAGCAGATAAATGTAAGATTTAACTCTGTCTACACGCTTCAGTAAATAAAACATTGTGTGAGCCGTTCAAAAAAAAAAAACATAGTTTTTTTTATTCCTGCATCTATCAGAGGGCTATCATAATTAGAGTAAAGATTTTTATTAATGGCAGAGTGTATGAATCTTGTCCTGTTTTGCATGAATTGATCATAAAGTGTGGCTTCGGGGGTTTGATCAGCATTCAAGTTCCAATTACAGAAACACAGATCCTCGCAAAAACAATCATAATATTTCATGTATTTATCTTACGCAGCCATTAAATCTTCAACATGCTGATGGGACAACACAAACTGAACCCTCTGGCTAACAACTGCAAAAAGAGCTAATTGGAGTCGGGAGGTTCAATCAGTGGAAGGAGATTCGAGCCAGGTGGAGATCTAATTTCACCTATGAAATAACGCTCAAACTTTTTGACTTTGCTCATCTCATTCACATTTTTAAACACAGTGCACAAATGGAGGGGACACAGTAACATGGCTGCTCCTTCTAGAAGTGAGCCGTTAAGAGTCGCCTCCAAAAGGCAGAATCCGGGACGCTGAGCGGGGCGAAAACAAGCCCAGAGACGACCTGAAGGCTAGAATTAATTATTGTAACAGGTTCCGATCTATGTTTATGAGCCCACCATCAGCAACACAGCGAACAGCTACGGTATCCATATGAGGAAGCGACTGCTTTCTAAAATGATCAATCAGCACTGATCAAGTATGCCAAGAAGCACTTTGACACTTTCCAATACTTTCTTTAAAAAGTACGGCAGCAGTACTACTATATGCCTGGACGAAGAACCATACCAAAACTGAAATTTTAATATGGGACAATTATGCTAAATTTACATATATTAAAAATATCAAATATATAAATACATGTTATTTTTGGAGTGGCTCAGTCAGAATCCAGGTCTCAATCCAGTGAAAAACGAGCATAGAGTCACTTTGAGCCAACATCTCGGGATTATATGGCCTTAAAATACCTGATAAACATTATACAGTGTTGAGATACAGCTACGGCAAGAGGTTTTAGCTCACAGGGGGCTCAATAGTCAAAAATCCATAGTTCACTTTGAATGTTTAATGGATCTGATCATTAAAGAAATGAAATAATCTAATATTACATGAGACTTAGTCTTAGACTAGCTAAGAAAGCTATCAAAATAAACATTCCCTCTGTAATGGAAAAAATTAAACAGAGAAAATAAAGGAATATCTCATGGTTTTTTTTTTTTAAAAAAACTCTTTTTAGGAGAAAGGCTATTAAGTTACATCTGCTTATAGGTCATCTGACAAAGACTCACACAGGCTGCAACTTTCATGTAATTCAAGACGACAAAAGGCATCTGTTCACTCAGTTAAGTGAAATCTGTAGTAAATTTAATGGGTTGTGGCACAAAGAGCCAATTTATTGTGGATCTTCTGGCTTGTGGCATGTTGGCCTGGGACCAAAATGTGCTCTCGGTAATACAAGTGTTATTGAAGCCATGACCTTTTCAGAGTGTTTTTTTTTTCTCCCCCGATTCCTCTTTTGCTATTCGCTTTGGAAAAGCCAGCCAGAGATCCGAAAATTGTAATCGCTACAAGATTGATGCTAATGAGAAATACTGTGTGGGACATATCTCATTTTATTGGTAATGACGTTCTTGGTCAAAGGGAGCAGGGGGGTGTGGGCGGGGAGCTGGACGGATGGAAGCGGTGCGAAAGGTGCGGCGCCGACGCCGCGGCCATCTGGAGGGCTGGTGGGAGCCGGGGACCTGACGGCGATGGCAGACCGCCGCCTCGTGCACACACCGGAGCTCAGGCCAAAGTCTGCCTGTGCACGCTCGGATGGAGGTAACAAAAAAAAAAAAAAAAAAAAAAAAAAGACAGATGGATTGAGAACAAGGAGTATTGCAGTTATCGAGAGGGCACAAAGATTTAATAAAACTCTACATATCTGTGAGCCGGCTGTGTTTATATAACAGCCTATTGGAAAGAAAGTGGAGTGAGAAATAAAGGAAGCATGAGGGACGGTGACAGATGGAGAGAAAATTAGATATTGTGAGTGTGTCAGATCATATTGACGAGGGTATCTCTCAACACAACTACTGCTCCTTTGATACTAATCACACGGCCTCAGCTTTCCACGTGCACATGCCACAGAAAACCCAGGAATGAATGACAAATAAGATTACAGTAGAAGATAAGAGCGTCGCTGGAAATGGGGGAAATCCAGAACTGAGAAAACAGAAGCTGAAGTTTCCAAACATACTTTTAAACTCGGGGCCATGAAGTGAAATTGGATCGAAAACAGATATCGCCAACAAGACCAGAGACCCGTCTATGACAGACAGACCTGAAAGACAGAGACAGCCTGGCTGAATTTCCTTTCAGAGGCCTTTGAGCAGCAACCTTTTTCTGTACTAGAAGATAATAATTTGAATCATGAGAACTTGACTCATACAGAGGAAAAACCATAGCTTAAAAAAAACGTACTAAACAAAGAAGATTAATTCATATTGAGCAGAACTGAGTGAAACTTGGCACCGCTCTCCGCAGTAGTCCCAGTTCTTCATGTATCTGAACGCTATTACAACTGCTGGATTCCGTGCCAGCTTCATTTCCTGAAGGCACCAGCGGAGCACGTCGAAGACAAACAGGAGAAAGTTATTCGTGAATATTGAAATATGTTGCAGGGGTTGTCACCTCTCGGCGGAGAGCGACACTGTGCAGCCAGAGCTACTGTCATAACACTGAAAATGATTCGGTCTGCTGGCGCCCTCAGTCTGCACGCCGTTTACAGAGAAGCAGGGCCGGCTGGACATCTCAGACCGTTGACTATCCACTGAAGGTCGCACGAAACTGGAACGAAACATCAGAGGTGTACAGTTTACATCCGTGCTGATACTCAGCGGCAAATTAGGAATTTGAGCATTTCGCCTGTATCCACAGTCAAGGACAAAAGCAGGAAAATGAGGGGGAAGAGATGCTCTCTTGCAAATTACAAGATTAAGCATTTCAACATAAAATGTGCCACACATTTAAAGTAAGTCATGTGGAACCTTTTAATTTACCGTCCTATGTCCTACGTCAACTTACTCTGACGGGGCATGCAGTCTATATGCCCTCATTATTAATAATCTAAAAATGTTGCTTTGCTTTGCAAAGCTTTACAGGTCCAGCTCTTTCATCTTTTTTTGCCAAACCTCCTGTAGTCAGCTTTTTTTTTTTCTACACTAATTATTTGGAAGCATTATTTGCTTAGCTGGTTAAAAGGGCATCTTCACCTTCACGGCCGACCATCACCTCACACAGCGGTTCAAGCAGCTCTGCTTTTCCCCACAATTTTCTTTAACTGAGCCACTAAAAAAAACAAAAAAAAAAACAAACAAAAAAAACACAAGGAACCGCATTTGAGCTTTATCAAGCTAGGCAGTAGTGCTGAAAAGACAAAAAACAAGTTTATTTTGCAAGACTTTAGGTAATGTCCTCTAATTTCATGTTTTGTCCGACCAACGGCGCAAAATTCAAACAAATGTAATGGAAAGCTGCTGATTCATTACCGACTGCCACAGACTACAGCCTCGATCTCTGCCTTTATACTTATTCCACAATTACGCCAGAAAAGTGAGAAAATCATGATTATTTCACAAAAATAAAATCTACTGGAAACATAAACCCTTCCACATTCAAGACGGTAAAAACAAATTGAAACGAGTTCAGTTTCCTGCTTCACTTTAAGGCCTCGTTTACAGGATGTTGTCAAGTCAAAATGGAAAAACATCCATTTTGCTTCAGGTTTCAAAATAATATCTAGAAACCACCATAACGACCGAACAGTTTGATTTTTTTCATTTAAAACTATTGTGTAAACGAGGCCGGACAAAAGGATGCAGATACTTTGTCGTACAAGCTTTCTAATATTTAAATAAAATATGCATTGCATCATATTTGGTCACTGTTCTGTACTTGAAATCATTCAGATCAGACAAATCAAACTACATACAAGAGGCTGATAAAATGGAATAAATAAACCATCAATGTTAACTTATTAAAAAAGATTTACAAGCTCCAAACAGGATATAATCAAGAAGTACATCCACCACTGATGTCTGCTGCAGAACGCTGCTCTACTGTTTACATGGGACGTCGCACAGCTTGTTCCTTAATAATCCAACAAACAAAATGATGAGCAACAGTGTCATCAACACTTTTAATGTGCGTCTTGTGTGTTCGAGGATTAGAAAATCTCAGACTGGCTGAGTTGTTTCAGAACAGCACATTGTTGTCTCACACTACCTCTGGGATCCACTGGTCGATCACGATCAACATAATGACTGCTCCTACTCCAAATTAATTGTTTCACCTTTCATTTTTTAGTTTCTGAGCCAGCCACATTGCGGTTGTGCTTGACTGGCCCGTAGCAGGCGCATTTAGAAAGAGTTTCCTGTACTTCTTTCGGTGTACTTCAGTTTGTACTTGAAGGAACCTTGCCCAGCAGAGCTAATCATCGTTATGCCTCAACCTTGTTAACTATTAGTAACTAAACTGATTAAAGCAGAAAGTGTCAATGTAGGGAGAAATTAACATCTAAGTACATTTTAGGTACCTTTTCTAAGTCCTTTTTAATGAACTCAAAGCTGAAGTTAAAGCCACATTTTTTTTTTTCCATGGGAAAATAAGATTGACAGTTGAATCACCAGACAAACAAGCAGAGAAATCCAAAACTGCTGCAGAGCAGGAACAGTGTGAAGAAGAAAAAAAAAAGAGAAGATATTTTCTTATGAGCAGAACTGAAGTCGACTCGTGCCTCAGTCCTCCACCATAGTCCTTGTTTTTCCATGCGGCCCAGTCGGAAGAATTAATTGCCCGACCCTGGCCTATAGACGGCAAAACAAAAAACAAACAAACAAACAAATCCATGATGTGTGCAGCAAGTGGACACAAATGTTTCAGCGCTTGCTGCTGTTTGACTGCTTCATACTTCTGGCAAGTTTGACTGTGATGCTATTACAGCACTGCCCGGAGCCCGGCTACAGCAGGTCCGACACAGTCTGGGTCTGTTGCCCCTTGCACTGTAGTCCGCATAGTAGGTCAATGCACACACTAACACAATAATGTATAAAATCACGCTTGTGCGCATACAAACAAACACACTGTGGGCCCTTGGCTATATAACCACTCTCCCGGCTTCCAATATAATATATGTTGTTTGTTCGCCGAGATCTGCGCTAGCCAGCAGCATTACCCTGATGCAGCCAAGCGTAGCCTGCACTGGACACACACACTGTCAGCGGCAGTAAGCAAGCCGAGCACTGCAGCGCACTGCCAAAGATACGGAGCAACAAATCTATACCTCTCACGGAAAGAGAAGGTGTGAATCTGGCTGCATTATAAGATATGATTTGATAAAACAGCAGGGGTCAGGAGCCGGGCCGGCACGGCGTTTAGTAATTCTGACAATTCTGATCTATTATGTACTGGGCTGAGGCGCTGGGCGTCACCTGACAAGAGTGGATGTGGAAGAGAAAAAAAAATGAAAGAGAAAAGAGGAAAAAAAAAAAGAGCAGGAAGCCTAAAACAAACAGAGACGGTCTTTACTGCGGGAGATGAGAGGAGATAAGAGACATCAGAGAGAGAGTCAGCTTTATCAGAGAGAAACGAGAAACCAGGAGGAGAAAAAAAAACACTTCCTGCAGGGAGAGGGGGAGGAGAAGGAATAGGCGACGTGTAGGGGTAGCACTGCATAAAAAACAAAATTAAAAAGTAATACCTCTTGACTTTTTGCAAGACTGAAGCGTCTCTAATGACAAAAGCCTGCATGTGGTCTCTTCTGGGCTGCACTGCTAGCTGTAGCTGTAGGTGTGTAATCATCACATTTGTGGGATAATTTGGCCCTCTGTACAAAGTGCGATCAATAATCCGCCCAAAAAATGCCAAATATACAATTATTGAACCGTTTTGTGAATGTGTGGTTGCGCTCCCCCTGCCACGGCCTGACGGACAGTTTAATTGTGAACCCTCAAGATATCCATTTCCATGTTTCCAGCTGATTCCGCTTTGACGGGCGTGACACATGAACGAGATCTATCTCAGAATAACTGACTGAACGATCAGCTGCATGTGTCTGTGAGATGGGGCTTCTGATAGTTTATTCCAAACCAACGCCAGTGAAGCCGTTAATACCTGTAGGAAGCTATTGAACACAAAGAGAGGTTGTATTTGATTACCGAGCAGCAATAGGCTTGTTATTTTGGCCAAGATGTGTGTATTTTATGGGCTTTGGTAACCTCCTTCAATGGCTGATTCTGGGAATGTAGAAAACGTGAACACAAGAAGCACGATCAATCATCTGACTGGCATTTTGTTCCAACTGCAGAAAAGTTCCAATTTAGGGCAGGCACATGGAGTAAGAGTGTATTTCTATATGTGTGCATTATCAGAGACGGAGCACAAAGGAGCCGCCGACTGCCGAGTTTTTGTACGGAGGCGTTTAGCTCGATGTTTTGTGCGAGGAGGAAAACGCTGAGCTCGTCTCAGCTCCGCTTAGCTGTGCATAACAAGGGGTCACTTACTGTAAGCTGATGATCCTGATGTTTGGCAGTCTGTCACGATCAGAGTAACTGTTAGCGGCTTGTAGAGTAGAGGTCACCCGTCGAACATGGAGGCAAGAATAAAATCTCGAGAGTGACAGTAATAGGCGAAAAGAAAAGCAGCCCATGCGCCTGAATTACTTAAGGTTTGAATGTGTGTAAAAACACATGTGGCCACTGAACTAACTGAAATGTGCAAATTAAGACATTGGAAAATGAAATATAGGGTGTGTCAACCCGCCTGTGAAGATAATTATAGCAGTAGATGCTAATACATCGTGTTTCATGTTGATGACTGCGTCTGTATTTAACTCACTTCGAATCGGTTCAGCCTTCGCAGGAGGGAAACTTGCCGCAACAGTCCGATGAGACATTTCCTCACCAGCTCCAAATGAATCACACGCCACACACGGAGCAGTACTAAACATATTTATGGCGTCATTCCTCACAGACGTGAATGCATAGATGCCACGATGGTGGCTGAATTTTAGCTGATGGCATTGCCACACTGGTTCAGACAGCATGTCTATGCTGACTATGAGCAGAAACAGTGCATACAGGGAGCAATTTCGGGTTATCGTGATTTTAGATGGAAACCCAAATTCTGAACATGCAAACATGCACAGAAAGGCCCCATTCGTGATAAAAAAAAAAAAAAAACAACACAAAACATCAATATCAGCATGTATAGGCCACAACATCAGCAAATCACCACCTGATTTGAGTAAGTGTCCAAAATTCCAACACCATAAGATAAGATAAATCTAATTCTACACTTGTTGTAGACCTATGACAGATGCAATAACCCACACAAAACTATCCTTTGTGAAAATACTCTCATTTGGGAACATTGTTAACTGTGCTACTATTCTAAGCTGACCATCCATAAAAAACACGCAAAACTGAAAACAATCTGTTTGTGCATCCTTGCAATTTAGCATGCTTAATTTAGGATCGCAGTAGCAAAGCCCTTTTGTATCCTAGAGGTATGCAAAAAATGACATTCAATTTAACTAAATGCACCCTCCGCTTGTTCAGATGTATTTACAGTGTGTGTTTGTTCGAGGGCGTGTGCATGTGGGCATGAGCCCAACGAGGCAGAAAGGGTGCCAGTAGCCTTTGAGGAAGGAGCATGTGTCCAGCGTCCGCCACTGTTGTGCCGGGTCACAGATGTCACCTGCTCCAGCAGCCTGCCTCACACCACGAGCGAGCTTGTAAACAGCCCTGCATGCGAGGCGAGCACAAGCAGCCTGTAGTGTCGAGTATTTGGAGTCTATCATATTATTATGCTTGATGAAAGAGGGGGGAAAAAAAAATAAAATAAAACTGAAAAATCACATTCACACAAGGTTCATAGAATGATGACAAAGAGTCCACGACAAGCCCCCTTAGATTAAATCCGAGAAATGTTATCCAGAGCTGCTGGCTATGTTAGGCTGCCAAGTAGTGACAGGGCAAGTTAAAGCGAATTAAACACTTCTGGCTGGTGGGTTGGTCGCCTTCAACGCAGCAAATCAGCGTGGAAAAAAAGCCTGGCAAAGGATAACATACTTAGATAATGTTAGCCAAAGGAAAAAGTGTAAAAACCGCCATCCCACAAAATAAATGGGACAAAGTAGCGCACGGGCGTGTGTGTGTGTGTGTGTGTGTGTGTGTTCTTGTCTGCGTGTGGCAGAAGCATATAGACTCCTCTAATCGTTCAAAGGAGCCCCCTCGCAATGGTGCGGTCATCTTTTTAAAAGGGCCTGAAATTCCTTTTGCACGCCTCACCACTTGTTTGCTTGAGAAGGCGAGAACGCTTTACCACAGGAATCCTCCATGGAGATTGTTGATGTGTGTATGTGTGTGTACGCGAATCACTCTCTGCATCTCTCTCTCTCTCTCTCTCTCTCTCTCTCTCTCTTCACACACACACACACACACACACAATTTTAATGTACCCACCCACACATCACTGACATTTCTTTTCGGAGTGTCTTTAAATTACCACGCGTATTAGAGAAGCACCGCCAAGACCCCCTTTTTATTATTCCTCTTAATCTTGTGTGCTTGCAGGGTCAGCGGCCGCCCTCTGCCCCCCCTCCCCTCCCCCCTCCGCCTTCATGCTCGCCAGTTCCCCTCCGCCTGCAGGAACAGACAAGTGGTTACACCCAGTCTCCCATGGGAGCCCCTTCTGCACTGCGCTGACAGATCAGGACAGGACAGCGCGGCGCGCTCCCGCTACACGCCTGCCTCCTCTCCCTACTCCCGCCACCCGGCCGCCCACTTGCTACCGATTGTGACTCACCTCTCATAAAAACCAGCCAGGCAGTTCTGCGCGCTCGTCCAGCGCTGCTATGGTAATGCTACATGCTCATGATTTTAGTAAGTAGCGTGGAATATTCTTCATGTTTTAGGCCACTCCTGGGCACCTCTGAGTTTATGATTTGCAATAAAGATTAAAGCATCAGTGTGCATTAAACTGAGTGCTTTTGGATCATCTGAATATATAAAAAGCCTCCTATCTTCTGAGAACTGCATCCAATGATTGATTGAGCGGTTTATTTATTTATTTATTTATTTATTTTGTAACTTTCCGAAACTGACTGGCTGTCCGAAAAGCTCGCCCACTGCATGCAGCTATTACTCAGGTGTCTAGAGGTGGAACATTACGCAGAGTTTCAGCCTCTCTCTCCGCATCTCTCAAGCTATTCCATTTCTCAGCACAAGTCATTTCATTCAGGGTTTTTTTTTTCTTCTTCTTTGTTTAACTCAGTGCCACACGGATGTTCTCTTGCTCATTTTCGGATGACGGCAATCGATTTCCACACCTCTGACAGCTGTAAACACTTTGATAATACTCCAGGATGACACATCATATTGACCAGTTTCTTCAAAGCATACTGAAACCCTGCATTTCATCCCGCCGTCCACCTTCGATTCTGCTTCTACAGATCCAAATTACTGCAGTGGGGGTTTGAACCGAATCCGGAGGACACCACAGTCAGGTCACCAGTTTATTACAGGGCACAGGATACATCCAAAATCTCACTTCAAAACTCACTGCTTTGAGGGAAAGCCTCAGTATCTGCAAACTCCGAATAGAAAGGCCTCCAAGCCCAAGCCAGAAGCCGAGTGTCAACCACTACACCTCCGTGCCGCACCACTGCAGTTCAATGGGCCAGTTTGGAAGCATAAAATGTTATTTTAACTGATACCGCAAAATCCATAAATGTTCAGACCAATATTAAAACTACTTTTTACACGGTTTGCACAGTAGCCTTGTTGCTATCAGTCATTTAAAAGACAAGGCATTAAAATGACAGACTCGGCCATTAGACATGAGCACGGTGGTGCATTTTTTAACCCATTATTGGTGAGTAATAATGTGGAGATTTCCATATTTCTTGTCATTCCTGACACTCCACATTAATAAGCTGACTACTGAATACATAGGTGAATAGAAGTGATTGGCATTTGGCATCAATGACTTCACGAAAAAAATGACAAAGATGTATAATTCTCATAAAGAATATACAGTATTTACTAGAGTTGTTTGACCACAGAAGAGGATGAAAGTACCCAACAAAAAAAAAATATATATATATATATACAATATGCATAATTTTAAAGCCATAAAATGTATCTTTTTTATGATTTTACTTTGTGAAATACTCCCCAACACCACCCGAGAATAGAATATTTTCATTCCCAAGTATTTTAGTGAGTGCTCTACAAAGAGTGAAGTGAAGTCAGAAAGCAGCAAGCGAAAAAAAATGTAAGCCTCAGGTTAGGCTCATAATACAATGATCGGGTGAAAATCGTATCTCCTTTGGCCTGTGAGAATCATCCAAGGGCACGCAGAGAGTTCACACAAGTATGAAGGCAAGGCAGAGAGCGCAATGTGCGGGCCCATGATTCTAATCCCAGTTAAGACAAGCCCGGCAGGCGAGCCGACACAAAGGAGCTTGGTCCAGTGTTAGTGGAATTAAAGCAAAGCCTCTTCTCTGTTGTTATGCTAATCCACAAGACAATGATTATCTGCAAGGCAACGTTGCCACGGTGATAAACATGGCTCAAGAGTGCCTCAATTAGGGCACCAATTGCCAGAGGAGAGCGAAGACCGAGTGAGGCAGATGACGCTGCTGTGAGCGGTGAAGACACACGGCGCAGAGGGCTTTTTCTAATTTCAATCGAGTAGCTGGGTCAACGTTCAAACAGAGGGGGTAAGCCAACATGCGACGCGTCCTCTTTACGGCTTGACCTTGGTCACGACGGACCCTCTCCGTGTTGCAAAGGTTTGACCGTTCGGAGAAATTAGTCACGCAGCACCTGAGTAATCGCCTCGCAAATGGAGACACAACCTACTGCAGTGTGAGCGCCGTACGGCCCGCAGACACATTCGGCCCCGCGATCGTCCCTCAGGTTCATGACAAATCATGAATCGAATGAAAAATTGTGTTGCCGACACCAACTTCTTTGCTTTCTTTTTAAGAATGGTTCTTATATGTTACCGTCACCTGTCTGCAGTGTGTTGGCAAACAAAAAAGTGATTTTAGTTTGCAAAAATGTGACTTTATAAGAAAAACATCCGTCAGTTATTCTCTTTGAGAGTGCTTGTGCTCGCTCTGGTTTATTACTGCGATTTAAAAAAACATGTTTTGGGTAATTTCATATTCTAAATTTTCATTGGTGAGCGTGCTTATTTCTCTATTTTATCCCAGTGACGTACTGGTGATCTGTCCAGGTTACATCCTGTCTTAGTCCATTGTTAGCTGGGATTGACTCCAGTGCCCTCAGTTGGGAAAAGAGGTTTAGACAATGGAAGGTCGGACATCTTAGTGCTTATCTACCGAAGTCCAAGGTGAAGTTGTGGGCTCACTTTGCACATAACATATTGCTATTTTTAATGATTTCATTTTAATTGTTCTTATAACTCCAAACAGAGAAATACAAGAAACTATGTGGCAGACTGCACTTTATTAAGCAGAACTAAGTTTGGTCCTCCATCACAGATGTAGTTTTTAAAGTGGCTGCCCTGGTCCCCTATAGCATGTTCTTTATGGTGCGTTTATGGCCTAACAATGACTAAATGTAGAAGACGGGATTGAGTCTCACTCATTTTTCAAAATGACAGCACAGATGTTTGGGTGGTTTCACTATTTTACTTTTTTTGTTTAAACATCAAGAGTTGGAGGACAACCATAACACTATAACATCTATAATAATCCTTCATTTACTCCGCAAATCAAAGTGAGGAGGCAAAGCCCTTGCCGGGTGTTTAAAGCTTTTCAGAAGTGCCAAATTCAATTCAGTTGTCACGGGATCAAAGAAAAGTTTTTCTTTTTTTTTCGTCTTCTGAAAAACAGATGAGGGGAGGCTGTTTTCGGTTTCTGGAGCAGCTTGTCACACAGCTATTTTACGGATGCATATTTGAAAACTTGGTAGTGTGGCTGGCATCACACGAGCTTCTCCTCCGTACTTGTCAAGTCTAGCTGTGGGCCACCGACGCAGACAGACAGAACACATCCCACCGATTTAGACTCCCTCCGCCCAGTCTCTCCCGTCCCCTGACATATTTTCCTGCTGTTTCCATAAGGCACGTTTTGTTATTTTTGGAGGATTGCACCTAGTCATTTGTTCCCGTCCCTGCTCTACGCCCATCTGTCCTTAAGTTCCAACAGCAAAATGGGTCTGGGGCTGCTGCGTCATCTCATCCAGTCCTATTAGGGGCTCTTATATCTGACTGGCATGTTGTTATTGCTCTCCCAGACCACAGCTAAAACTGAGGTATGTTCTGCCAAGCGAGCCCTTTAACGTCCATTTCTGCATTGGTAGCAGTGGCAGCGAGGAGCGGTGGGGTTGTGGCGAGGCTGGCGGCGGCGGTGCAGTGACAGCATGAAAAGAACGAACAAGTGGGAGGTAACGCTGCGTGCTTTAATACTCCGGAGGCTACATGACAGGCATGTCAGATGCAAATGGTCTCACGCTGCTTCGCCGAGGGTTTGGCCATAGGTGAATGCCACAGCTGCCACTCTCACGGATGCTGAAGGAGGACTGAGGGGCAAGCAAGACACGCCGAGCAGAAAGTGCTGATGTGGAGAGGCAAAGATGGCCCATCAGCCTGGCTGGAAACTAAGCTCAGGTGTTGGATTTTGACAAGAGGTCCTGCAGGGTTCACAGTCTTACCCCGCTGAAGTAAAAGAGCAAAATGTTAGAGCGGCAATGTTATTTTTTAACCCCGTGACCTACTCCCCAGCAAAAGCCAAGAACAAATAAAAGATTTAAGCATGTAGGAACCTGAGAAAGGACAAGCCAAAGGATGAGAGAGGAGGAAAACACTGAGTATTGCAGGACATTTTCGTTTTTCCCAGCGAATCACATGTGCTTCTCACACTAACATGAACAACAGTAATCCTGATTTCCAGGCATTGTCAAAAGCTTTAACTCATACTAATGTGACCTAATAGCTTGATGAAAAATACTGGTGAAAGGTCATTCAATGAAAAAGACTTCACTGCTGTATAAACATGTATTAGGGTGCTTGATAGACTGAACTAAGCATCCATACTCTTTCACCTTTTCAAGCCCATCTTCCACCCTTGGTTCTTAACGTGCAATAGACAACACTCAACCCAAGGCTGCACTCATCAGTAGCAAAACACGGAAAGAGAACACATCCTGTGGCGAACGGATGAAGCTGTGCAGACATTTAATGGGGAAACCAGGCTCAGGTTTTGCACTCGTGCACTGCACTCAGCAGATAACCCAGAAAGAAGTTCATTTCTTTCACGCTGTTTTAGAGGCAACTGTTGTGTAATGTGTAACATGACGGTAAAGACGGAAATCACGAAAGGATGACATCTGAAAAAGACAGAGTTAAACTTTAACACAGTTTTACTGCTCAATTTACCTTCACCATTGTGGTTACTTGTTTACACAAGACGCATTTTCACCTCTGCAATTTTTTTGTTTCAGAATGTGGAACTGAAAAATCAATTTGCCCCCTTTTGATGGAAAACCACTCGCAGCCAATGATGTCTGTGTTGTTTTGAGAATAATACATGCTACTTTCCACAAGACACGCTCATTATTTATATGAACAGAACTGGCAATGAGCAAGCAACCGCTATCTGCACTGTGCAAGGCAAGGGAATTCATATCAATATTGCAGTATCAAACAATGCAATAGCTTTAATGCCGTGCCTGCGGCCTGAGCAATAGAAATTCATTTTATACCTCAATCAATAACTTAAACATTGGGAATGAGACTTTTTTGGCACTCAGAGCCCTTAAATGCACAGGACTACCATTAAGTAATCAGACGTCAGACATGACAGGGCAGTCCGACGGAAGATGTTCCCCACTATATTCTAAAGAGGAAGTGTCTGGAAATGTTTCAAGTTACCGTACGTCTATTAAATTAAAATAACCTCAAACAATTGTGCAAACGTACCGCCGCTGCAAGACATTTCAAAACATGCTGATGTACTGCTTTGTTCTCATTTTGCCGATTGAGCTCGGTGTTACTTTCTTTTGTCTCCGGATAAGCAAACTGCACAGTATAAATGAATGCCAACTCACTATGAGGATCACAGTGTCATCTGCTGCTTCACACCTCTCTGATCTTTCAGTTTGCATAATAAACACAGAAATATTTCTCTCTGTCAAAAGTGTACAGTGAACAAAAAACAAGACACAACAAAACTGTCAATCTCAGCCAATATTTGCTAAAATAATGTAGATGAAGCGCTGAAAGCATTAGGCTGAATCACAAAAATTGCGATATCAAACATAACAAGTGTCCAAAACATCAGACATGTGATTCATTAGCTGGGCAGGGTTTTTTTAGCTGATTTAGAGATCACAGGTATGATGGACAGATACTGAAAATATTGTGTTGTCATTCACAGCTACCAGACAGAGCTGTGATGAGCGCACGTCATACTGCAGGGATTGTGCCTCAAGTTAGTGTCATACTGGTTAATTCAACAAAAAACCAGATGAATAATGCTCCATAAACAAAAGAGGTTAATGGCAAGCAAACGCTTGAATATTTACTCTTTTGCTCAAAGAGAAGGTACAAATGCTCTGGTTGTGGTTTAAGAGTTGACAAGCAGATGCTGCAAAAAACACCCCGTGATCTCAAATGCCAGGCTTCCAACACTGAGGAAACAGATTTGAGATTTCAGTAAGGCTTCACTCAGTGTTGATAGGCTGTTTTCATAGCACTGAAAACATTTTTATAAAACTATTTTAGTGACTTATACATGCATCCCAGCCATAGTTTTGCCTCCTGGTATGAAGTCACGGAGTGCACTATTGTGTATGAGATTGATGTAGTTTCACATGCTCAGAGAGAGGAAGTACATAACCGGTTTCCCATCTACGTTGTTCTGTTTGCAGAGTGTGCGTGTTTGATGTTGACCACATTCAAGTTTCCGATCGAGTGCAACGGGGTTGCACAATACATCCCAGTTTTATTTACGCTAAAATGCACAACATATAGGTTGCTAAAGAAAAACTTGGAGTAGTTGGTGCGTACCAGAGTGCACACCAACCACCGCACAACCTCCACAAGTTCAAGTTAAAGTGCACCCACAACCCGATGCGCCTTGGATTATTCTGAGAGCACGTCACATATTATCAGAAAACGGCAACAAACCGAGATCTGCCGTCTCATTGATATTTCTCTTTGCTTTGGCTTGCAGTCACATAAACATGGTGCTCCAATAGTCATGGAAACATGGCAGTCGTCATAGAAACATGAGGCTGCCCATGTCATCTTGATCAGTAGCCATGGGAACATAATGCTCCATCAATTGGTGGCACGTTTGCATTAGAATGGGGAAAAAACTGGGCATGAAAGTGGACTGTCCTGCCAAAAAAAAAAAAAAAAAAAAAAAGATCGAATTTACATTCTTGATTCATAGATAGATGTGCAAAATCACCCTGTCTTGCAATGTTCATATCAACTGAAATCCAATAGGATGTCATTTCGGAGAAAGTTATGTCAATATGAGTTAGAAATTCCTAGTCCTGAACAAATGACTGTAGAATTAATTTGAAGAGCAGCAGTGAGTGGAGCGGCACCACTATTACGCTTCAAACGGGTCGGCGTGCTTATCTCTGTCACAAAATGTTTCTTATCTGTGAGCCTGAAAACATTGCAGGCTGAAAAGTATTGAAGTTTGACAGAGCGCAACTATAAATACAAGACTGTAAAGGAGGACAAGTAGATTCCTGGTGATGTCCCTGATAGCGTCCGCAGTCTAATTCAGCCACTTGTGACCAACTTCCTTTGGAGACATAAAAGCTTGAGAAGTCATGACTGGGGTATTTACTGACATATTTTATGTTGATGAATAAAACATCAACCTTATTTCAGGCATCCAAACAAATACTCATTCCTAAAAACCATCAACTTTGGAACTTTTTTTGCGGTTTCTTGTATGGTAGCTTGCAGACTAATTCCCACAGTGTCGAGATTCTGCTTTATTTAGTCCATCCATTATAAATAAGATGTCACTTTTAATTCTTTCTGCATTTGCCTTAGGAAGAAAATCCTTGGGAAGCAATTTCATGACACAGAAATGTTTATATGCTTTAGAATATTAGGACTACTAACACAATTTTACATCCCAAGGTAGCAACAGGGTTGCTCTTTTTGTTAAAAACAACGGAAACAGGAAAGTTCAGTATATAAATTGAATCAAAACTAATTCTGAGCCTTGCAGAAGAAAATTAACTTGGGAGATCAGTTTGTTCAAAAAGGTCAAGAAATTTAAGCCAATCATATATGTTGATAGCCACAAATGAACAACATGCTTCACAGCTACCGAGTTAATATTCAAGTCGGTCCCTGTAAAATGCTGCCGTGATCATTTGCTGATGTCCTCAATTAAATCCACATAAATTGGAGCTGTGAGATAGGAACTGAAAAATAATCCACCCTCGGATCCTCTCGCACGGTAGAAAATCATCAATATGTGATGAACAATACATTCAAGGAGTTATTCTGTGATTTTTATAATTACTAGTTTGTTGTAACCACTTTCTTTCAGCGTTCCTCATCTAGTTCGACTCCAGCAAGTGATTTCCTATATTTCCCAGAGTGCTTTTCAACAGCCCCGAGAGAAAAGCCCTGACAAGCTCGATGGAACGACTTGTTTTATTCAGCTGGGTTAATCGGTCCATATGTGGGTGGAAAAAGACAGCAGGCATCCCAGAGTTTGTTGGACTTCAGTCAGAAAACAAAATGTATTTCAGCTGCATTGTACTCCGGTCTTCAGAGGTTACTCATCAAAGGATTTCTGTAAGCCATCGTTTAGTGTTTTTGTTTGATGCACAAGGTTTCACACCTGAAATTTACAACTGGAGCTTGTCAAAAAGAGAAACATCTGATACGGCGGCGTCTTCATTTAGTCGGCTTCACACTGAGTTGGGTACCTGGCATCACGATGTTTATTGAGACATTTTTCTTTACGGTGAATGCTTCTATCTCTAGTGCCTTGATGCAGATTTTGCAGAATATTCACAGTATGACTGCTGTCTGATTGCTACCCTGCTGTCTTCCAGAGCGCCATGCTGCGCCAGGTGACAGGGCTCCTTTCACACAAATCCAATCAGGCCAAGCCTCCGTGATCCCTCGCAATCCCCTCACCCGCCGCCCTACACCAACAACCATTGTAACCCACACTGCAAATGCCACAGACGCTTCCAGTGCACTCTGTGATAGAAATGGAGATGGCCATATGCACGTTAACCACCTCACCTCTCCTGAACCTGGCACTGACAGAGAAGGGGCTTAGTGCTAAGCGAAACATTGAATCCCCTCAAGCTACATGTCAAAGCAGAGCAGTTGACCCCTCAATCTGGCCTCTCAATGGAGGTCACTGAGATAAATTTACCCCTTGAGGATCAATAGTTGAGCTAACACTGCCCCCACCAAGCCAAACAATCCCTCCAGGAAGCAGAACTGGCACCAGTGACACTAATACCTCCCCTCCCTCTTCACCTCCCAGTAAGAGAGATAATGCAGGGCTTTAATCACGGGCCAGGTAGCACTTTCCAGGGGTCTGGGGTTGAACCCTCTCCGGACCTGTGTGGGGGTCACAGGCGGGCCACCCAGCTCTGGTCTGTACTGGATTAGATACCACAGGCTAAATGGAGGACATTCAGCAGCCCTCCTGTGTGTGCGCGCCTGTGTGAGTGTGTGGAGGTGGAATTGCTGCTGGGAATTTTGGTTTGCAGTTGAAAACAGAATAATACTCACAAATCCCAATGCAGAGGCAAGCCTGTCACACAACCTTTTTACCCGAGTGTGGGAAATGCACCCATTCTGTCAGAAGAGCTCATAGTCTCGCTGTGTTCTGTATCTGTGCGCGCGTCTTTCTGGGCCTGTGCGTTCTGCATTCTGGCTGCAGAATGAATTTGGGCCATTGTCACTGTGATCCTAATGTCCAGCATCTGGCTCTTTGGCTCGCTTTTTCATCTTTTCGGGTTGGGGAGAATCGAGGGGGTTTAGAGGGAAGGGTAGGAGTGGTGTGGGTGATCTGAGTGCCTGTGCCTCAAGCTGCGCAGCTGTCCCAATTACTACCTCTCTCTTTTCTTCTAATTTTCCCTCCACATCCATCTGCTTCTTCTACACTCCAATATCTCTGTCCCATCTATCTGTGGATATGCTTTCAGGAGGCTCCCATACTAGAAAGAGAGCCCTCAGAGACCAAAGTAGGTTTAGATCCTGTTTTAAGTCGGACGCTGTAGGGTGCATTAGATCCACATAGCACAGTATCTTGTCAGGCAACTGAGAATTTTTAGCAGCATCCCCGAATCCCTCCAGCCCTCCGTGCCTGCTCTGATCCAGGTCTGAGCTGCAGACTCAGAGGGGCTAACAAGGCTGTTTGATGGGCCATGGGCACTGAGCATCAGGGGATTTTGGGAAGGTGGGTGGTTTTGAGGGGCGGTTTGGGTCCAATAGTGAATCCCTGAGCAACTTCCGAGGAGCTAAAAATTCTCACTGTGTGTCATAACAATTCAGTTCCTCTTGCAGAAAAGACGCTGCAATCTAGCATTCTTGTGGTTGTCGTGTTAAGCTTTAGAGATACACAACTAGAATAAATACATAGACATAGAGAAAGACCCACAAATTAATGCAGAGGCACATGGGTGATTGTACAAGAGGGAGTTTAGTGCTGCTATACTAAAAAGAAGAAAAAAAAACAGGAAGGAGGGAATTTAAGTGCTGCACGTGGAGGGGTACATGCCTATTTCTGGACAGCTCCAATGAGCCGAGAAGAAATGTCATAAGATTCACTTCCCAGCGCAGACTGCAGCAGCAATAACTCCCCAAGATACAGCAAAAGCAAGCTCACATGGCCGAGTCTGCCCATACGTACACACATCCTGTCTGATGTGAGTGTACACCAGGCTCCCTGCAGGACCGAACGGAGCTGGAGCAGCACGCTCTTTGAGGGGGAGTCCAGGTCAGGATCTTTGACTGGTCACAACAACAGGATCTGGAAGGGGGTACCGCTCAGGGCTACCCCTCGACCCACCGACAATACACGTTAAAACAACCCCCAAACCCACTGAGGACGGTGGTGGCGGAGGCTTTGTATGATCCAGCTCCTCCACAAATCCAATCTGATGTCACATGGCTATCGGGCCGGGCGCCTATTGTGCCTGTCTGACTGAATTCCTATTGAGAACGCCCCTGATTCCTCCCTGTCTTTAGACATTCGACTGAGGAAGACAGGTGGACAAACGGCGAGACATTTCAACAGGCAGACAGCCGGGCAGGCCTTATGGAGCCTGTTTCTTTCTCTGCTGCCGGAGAACGCTATCAGCCTGGATCAGGCTAGCCTGCTCAAACTGAGCTTCGGCAGCCTCGCGGGCTGGTCCGCTTTTCTCCATGGAAACCTGCCCCTCTCTCGCCCTGTGATTGGCTCGTCCAATCACTAGACAGACACTCTGTCTTACAATACAGATAATAATGGCCCTCCAGCAGGATGACAGCAGGAGAGGAGTGATGCAGAAAGGTCTCTTCCTACAGATTTTGCCCTTTAGAAAGGCTGCATTCTGCAGGTGCACACAAAAAGTACATACTACATGTCTGCCCCTGGCTTGAGATGCAGTCGGTTCGCTCGGCAGTTCCCACACTTCTGTGCGAGACATTACGTAGACGCGATGTTCTACACAGCCTCATTACCATGCTAATCGGTTAATGATTATTTTCACATGTCTTCATGGGTGCTTTCTCGAGCCCTGAGCATAGAGGAGACAGAAAACAAACACCAAACACCACCAGTCTCACATGAAAAATGCCAGCCAAATGCCAGCACTGGTCATACAGTGATTGCTCGGTGAACCATATTCACCGACCAGCTCTTCTTCACCCTTTCTAGTGTCGACAGCCCGAGTCTCTAATAAGACTGAAAATAGGGTGTGTGCCTGCGTATCTTTACATAATCGTTTCAGTTTTCCCCTTCCTCAAAGTACAAAGCTAAAAATGTTCTTTTCAATGGCTCCATGGCTTCTGCTCTATTTACAGTACATTGTCAAGAACCCTGGGATACCCCGCACGGAGATTAACAGTACCAACAAAACAATGCTTCCAGATGAGCCTAACATTGTTGCTGCAACTCGCTACAAGCATTGCCATGTCTTGCATTGCCTTTTCACTTCACCGTTCTTTGTTTATCCTTTCTTTTTTTTTGTAGAATCAGGTCTCAAAACTGGGAACATGTCTTCAAACTGTGCTTGTTTCCTCCATGGCTCTATTCAGCCGCCTTCCTCATCCGTCTGACGTATTTTTGGGGGGAAAAAAAAGGATATATCTGGGACAGCAAGGGGAAAGGGGATGTATACAGAGTACACTGAAGCCAATATCAAGCATTATACACACACTGTACACTGTGCCAAAACACTGTGATGCTTGAAATTAGAATGGCTTTTCATGCAAACAGAGGCGCTTGCTGTGCAGGTGACAGGCTGGTATTGCAGACAGAATTGAAATGGAAAACAAATCCGAATGCTACTTTAAATAAAACTCCACTTGGCAGTAGCCAAGCTGCTTCCTGCAGTAAACCAGAAAGAGTAACCATGCTGTTCCATGTGACAAATGCATAAATGTTAAATACAGATAAAACTCTTAAGTGAGTCACCGCCCATTTTTTTGCTCACTGCGCCACATTTAACCTCTGTGGCAGAGCAACACTAATATGTTTAATGAACTCATTAGTCAAAAATGAAGACAGACAGTGGCATGAGGCATGAGAAGGTGGAGGCACAAAGGGCAGAGAGAGAGAGCGAGAGAGAGAGAGAGAGAGAGAGAGAGAGAGAGAGAGAGAGAGAGAGAGAGAGAGAGAGAGAGAGAGAGAATGGGGTAGAGGGAAAATAGATCAGCTGAAGAAGGATGGGAGGGACACAGGGAGAGAGGGAGGGAGTGCTACTTATCTAGAAAGCATGCTCTCCTCTATTATAGATGCAGTATCATGTGTTTCAGTAGCTACACAGTAGTAACTGCAACATTTGTCCAATCCAATCAACTCAACGACCCCTACAACACAATCAGAGAATGCATTCTGCATTCCGCAAATTTCACCTGCCAAGCAAATACGAAGGGTTACTTTGAGTGTCCCCAACACGGTTTGATTTAAATGCTTCATAAAAATTACACAGCCTTGAATGATATACTCAAATACAATTATTTGCTGTTGGCAAATATAAATGGATCCACCCATGGCTATGCCTATTCAGCCCAAAAATGGCAAAGCCCAGATCAAAGCAAATTGTTGCCAAGGCATGAGTCACTTTGCTTTATGTAAAATAATTGGCCCCTGACAGCTTGAAGCAGTTCAAATTTAACCAGCCGTCTATCTGAAGGAGCACAGTCACTTCCACTGGAATCCAAGACAGAGCCCCCCTGCCACGGCATAGACTGCTGCCACCGCAATATATATACACACACACACGGATGTTTACTTATTCATGAATGGATTAGGGCTACTAACTCAATCAATCTGCTCCCAGTTACCAAGGCTGACTTTATTAGATAACATTAATGATGCATTAGTTGTCCATAGGTGTTGAGTTTCTCCCTTGTCAGCACCTACAATTCAAATGAGAGCACAATGGATATTGGCTGCAAATGGATCGAAACTCGGGGATAATAGTGGCATAAGACAACACTATAAGCTAATAATTTATAGGCAGACAATAAGCTGTCAAAGAAGAGAAATGACAGTGTGCCTCACTGAGTTGAATTACATCTTCTAATATCAGCCCCAGACATTAAGCGACATAATAAAGTTAAGCCAAAAAAAAAAGCCATACTTCACCCATATCACTCATCGATTTCATAGAAGCTCAATTTGATATTGCATTTATTTTCCTCTGAACTTGTTATACTAAATAATATTAAAAACTGTCTTATCACATAAAGTTTCTCCACTAGCTATGATTTTTAGCTTCACTTCAGAGATCATAGAAATGTTACACCCACCCATATACTGACAGTCTGAGTCGTACATTCATCTCAGAGCCATTTGGTTAGCGGTGGTGCTTTCACGTCCCTGTGAGGGCAGATATCTTCTAATGGGTGCCCCTGCTGGGGGCTGAACCTCGGGCTTTTTTTTTTTTTTTTTTTTTTTACCAGCGCTGAAGCTAGACTCAATCAGCTGAGCTACACTGAACACAAAAGCACATACTCTGTGCATGTGCTGCCATCTCATCTATATTGCCATCAGCTTTGTAAAGTATCCATGTGAGAGAGGAGAGGAGAGCAGACAGAGGCAGGCAGGAGGGGACGAGGAGGCACAAGTCACCCCTCTGGCTCCCCCTGACTGTCTGGGATATGATGAAGCACACATCCGAGGCCTTATTTACATGTTAACCATGTCCCTACACGCTTAAAACAAACTGGCTGTGGCTGTTGTGACTATTACAAAGCAATAACTGCTGCAATGCTTTACCCGCTTTGTCTTTAGCCCTATAAAGGCATTCACTATCGAAGGCTATTTCAATAATTTAATGTCAGCGCAAAAAACTGATGCACTAACTACAAACACAAACACAAGTTTTACGTATACATTATTTTGCTTGATCATCGTTTCTCGTGCTTTATTAAATTGTCAAGTTAAATGCATCAACTGGGTGAACTGATGGGAAGGAGAAGATGCTTTGCCAGAGCAAGAGGACAAAATAAACAAGCATCGCCTCCAATCTGGATCTTAAGCACAAGATTCATTTTGGGGGGAAAAAAACTGCTGGAAATGTAGTTGATAGATTTCAATCATACATTGCATTCCTCAATGGAGGCAGTTCTTATGCAAGTTGCTCAATCCGTTGGTAGCAATTAACATATTGACATATGGATTGGTTTGAACCTGCAACTTTCCGACAACCTTCTGACTGAGCATAAGTAGCCAAGATGCAGAGTTAACTGAAACAGTGAGTCACCCAATACGGGGGTACACCATTCAATACATTTAAGGGTAGCAGGGTGTTCGATCTGATCCCAGCAGACTGTGGGCAAAGGCAGGGTAGAACACAGTCAGGTCATCATTCCATCACAGAGCAAACAGAGAGACAGTCACACTCTCACTCAAGCAATTCAGAGTAACCAAGTACCCTTCAACACACGTTGGACTGGTGAAAGAGCCCACAGTACCAAGAGAAAGCCCAACTCTGATCGAACCAGGAAGAATCTCACGTTAACTTGGGAGTGCCGCTACCTACACTTTAGGCCCATTCCTATTCACGCACACACTCACAAAGACAGTAACAGCAAGGTGCACAACCTCCAGCGGGAGCAATCTGGGGTTCAGTGTCTTGCCCAAGGACACTGACCCATTGACAAAGCAGGGTGATAGGGGGGATTAAACCGCCAACCACAGCTGGCCTGTATCGTCATCGATATTACCATCAGCTCAACAAAGTGTGTGTGTGTGTGTGTATGTGTATGTGTGTGTGTGTGTGTGTGTGTGTGTGTGTGTGTGGGAGGAGAGGAGACAAGAGGCAGACAGGAGGGGACTAGGAAACACAAGTCACCCCTCTGGCTGCCTCTGACATGATGAGGCACACATTACAGGCCTTATTACCACGATAACCACACCTCCACATGCTAACAACAAACTCACTCTGGCTGTGGCGGTTATTACTGGGGAGCATCAGCAGCAGAGGCACAGACACACACACACACACACACACACACACACACACACACACACACACACACACACACACACACACACACAGCTGCTTTTGTCTGCCCGTCGCACACGAAACGCACTTGTCAAAAGCCTCCACAATGTCATCATGTGTCTTCATTTCACGCGGCTGGAGGTCAAACGCATCTCCCCTGCCGGCGCGTGAACTCGCGCACGGAAACGGCAGACGCACAACAACAGGCAGACAGCTAGCATATCGGCGGCTACACGCTCCTAGCTCCGCTGATGCATTTCAATTAAACAGCCCGTTCATTCACACTCGGCAGCCCACGAACACGGCTTCCGAGCCAAACTACTCAAAGCCGCGTCTTCGGAAGACTTGCCTTCTCTCTCTCTCCGCTCAGCCCGCATACAGCAACAAAAGGAGGGACTCGGGAGGGGGAAATGAATTGCAACGCAGCGAGGAAGCAGCCGGAGCATCCCTGAGAGGAGCCGCTCGTATAACGGGACCCTATATTCCCACCGACCGTGACCGCTACGTGCTCAGCGGGCTCTCGCCAGCAGCGACGCAGTCAACAGGCCGGGGATGTAGCGGTGGGCTGGCAGCCGCTCTCAACCCCGCTTCCACATTTCCGCCATGCGAAAACGCAAGCGAGCTCCTGATCATCACCCACCTTGAGGCGGCAGCGCCGGTGCTTTCCCCGAGGCGTGCGTGCGTCCGCGCGGGGCTGCGGGAGGCTGGCTCTGACGCAGCGGCGGCAGCCCGGCGTGTGGCTCCACAAAACTGAGTGCAAGGCTGCGGCGGAAACAGGAACCGAGGGGAGCTGTAAGTCTGAATACGGCAGTGGAGGCTGCTCTGTGGGGATCTGCTGGATGATCCGGTGTCAACACGCACCGGAGAGGGGGGGGAGCACAACATCCGCGTGCGTCACTTCACAATAATACACCGCCCAAGCAAGAAATGTCCATGGTACAAAAAAACAAAATAAAATAATTTGTAAATCAAATAAGAATAAAGGTGTCGGATGGAAATAAACTCGTACATGTGCACATATAAAATTTGTGCCATTGGTGGATATTTTCCCCTTAGCATCGTAATTCCATCGTAACTCCAAAACAGAATAAAGCACGAATAAATAGAATTTTAAATAAACATGGGGTGATCTAGTTTGTATAATTCAGAAAACATGGATATATTCATGTTCATGTGTGTCAGCGACACCTAAGTTCATTCATCCCATTTACCCCGAAACTTCATTTTTATTGCAGGTGATATCTACCATAAATGTATAGCAACTGCTGCAAGACCCCTCAGGGAAAGTGTACACATTCATTTTTTTGTGAAGTTGTCAATAATAACAAATAATTCACAGTACAGGCAGAGACATAGAAAACACAGGAGGCCTCTATCCAATTAGGGAAGAAAATTTCAGTGTTTGAAAAAAAGTCTCTGACACACACACACACACACACACACACACACACACACACACACACACATACGAGTGCATCATTATTAATAGTTAATTATACCTGTTATTAAAAAAGGACAGACACATGCTGTGCACTGTTGTGCAGAAAATCTGACTTTTCTTACTTGAGTAATCAGTTTGCAATTATGAGCAACTTGAGACACAATGTTTTGTTTTGATGTCTGGTGAACAGTAAATAGGACTTTTATTAGCTTTTCCACACACTCATGAGACAGGTTTAATATCTTAGTGTTTTATATAATCAAGGCCCGGTCACTTTGACTTTAAATTGACAAAGAATGAACAGAGGATGGACAGTTAGATATAATAATGTTAACAACTCATAAGGTTGATACAATATAGGAAGTACTAATCAAATCCAATGTTCCAAAGTGATTTAAGTGCAAGAAATGTATAAACCACCACAAGAACCATCCATTCATCAATCCATCTTTGATACATGTTGTTTGTCCTGTTCAACATTATTGCAAAAACTAAAAGAGAAACATATAATGTTATGAGCACAAAGAAAGATATGAGAACATAGCACAAGTATGACCATAGCAAAGGTTTAGACATTAAACTGTGAATTGTATTGATGAAAACAATTATTCTGTTTTCAAAAACGCAAAGCTGAACCAAACATACACTCCCCCCCCCCCCCCCCCCCCCCCCCCCAACAAAAAAATACATAAATAAATATTACAACATTTATGAAAATAAAAGAAACATGGTCGCTGGACTAAAATGAAAAAACACATGATATCTCCCTTCGAAAGCTTCTAGTTTTTATCTGAGGGGACAGGAAGAACATGCAAACCACTGCCCCTCTTAATGTGGAACACTGAATCCAGTGGCCGCGTGCTGGATCCCGTGTTGCTTTATTCTGAAGGACGCGCGCCGCGGCTTCCGGTCTGTGCGCGCGTCCTGCACGCTGGTTTGACGCAGGCTGATGCAGACTGGTGGGAGTCTGGAGCGGTGGAAGCTGCAGTGCGCACACCAGCGTCTGCTCGCTGTACTGCAGACTGACAGACACAGAGCCACCGGGCGATTTAAGGGCATGACCCCCCACACACACACACCCCCACCCCCACCCCCCACCACCACCACCACCACCACCCCCCCACCCGACCTACTGACTGGCTGAGAGCCCGTCTGAAACCCCATCTACCGTGTTATGCGAGCAGTCCTCGATCATATCAGCACTGATGGCATTACCCATCTCTCCCCAGGAGCAGCGATGTGCTCCACTTCTCATACTTACAGCCTCTGTAAAATTACTGGTGTGTATTCTATTGCCTCATACATAACTGCCAGGGCTTAGTTCCTTCTCACCTGAGTGATAAGAAAAGCCCCCCAAACGCTTTGATGTCTGTTCTTTTCATATTGCTTGAAATGCAGTGGAAATGCGTCTCGAAACATGATGCAACTCAATTTTTCCAGCAGGGCAGAGAAGGCAGGCCTCGGCTGCGTGATTTGTCAGAGGCTCTGCTGAGACACATTTTCCAAACGTTGTGTGTATGTTTTTGAAGCTGCATTTGTGTCCGTTTCACGTGCTTTTATGAAGTATATTAGTCTTGTTTTTTTTTTTGCAATTGAGGTACTTGTTGAATGTAGAAGTGAGTGTATAAGTATGTATTTTTGCATGTTTAATGATGAACTAAGAAAAATGTCAACTTTCCCGTGAAAACAAAGCTACAGTGATATTAGCACAGAAAACATAAAATGGAAAAAACAGACTAAATTAGGGTTTTTCTCAGTTTTTCTAATGCATCCTACAGACTCTGGTTTAGGGGAGGCCTGACCCACTAAACTCACCAACAATTCTAAATGTTTTCACTTTCAATTTGTAAAAATGAATCAAAAGTTATTGTTCTCAGTAAATGGGAGTGCTGAACACAGGTTTTTGTTTTTTTTTTGGGGGGGGGGGGTCTTCATCAATAATACAACTTAAAACTCAGCATATGTCCTCTTTTGGGAAACTTAATTCTTCACAGTCAAAAGAAATTGCTCAGTACCAGTGCAATGCTCATCCATATACATTTTTTTTAATGGCATTCCTGAGAGGACCAGACTTCTGTACTAGTCATCAGGCACGCAGCTATAAAACACTGCTGTAAAAGTTGCACATTATCCCACTCAGCAGTCTGTGAAGACCTGCTTATTCAGTAACTCACAGCTATAGTTCAACTTCAGATTACACAATATTCTATTTTACGTCAGCCAGTCAAGCTTGAACGCAGGTAATTCACAAACGGGCAGATGATTCACCAAAAATGTGCAGTCTTAGTCTTTTTTTTAAGTATTCCTTTCATACATTAATAAGAATCTGATGTGCATTGTATATAATAAACATCAATCTTTAGCCTCATGAATTCACCCCTTTAAGGTTCTCTCATGAAAGTGAATAGAACCTGCAGGTGTGTGAAAGGTGTAACTAAATAATAAACTGACTTTAAGGTAGCAATTTGTTACCCTTAAACATGTAATTTACCCAGCCACTCTGTGTGAACTGTATGCAGATGCTTGTTTTCACTGCCCCCCTTTTTTCTTCTGCTCTCTCTCGATAATTAAGCCACTAAATCAAATTCATAACAATCGAGGGCTTTTCATTTGTTGCTGCTTTTCAGTGCAGCTTTGAAAAATATCCAGTGCGCCTCTGAGAGCTCCCTCTCCCGTGGCAAAGAGCGGAATCACAATAACAGCCCCCACCTACAATTTGTTGCACACATATTTTCCATCTTACTGGGGGTGAGTTCCAAAGCAGGTGCAGCAGCGCCATCATGTGCTGCAGATGCAACAGTGCAGAGGAAAAAGGAATTTTTTCACTTTTTCACTGCACACACACACATACACACAGAACCCCACTGAGAGCAGTTCAGGGTTCTGCTTGGGGGCATTTCAACACATGTCCAGGGCAGCATGGAGGTTAGAAGACCAAGGTTATCATCTGCTTTGTAACCTGCAGGTGTGAGGAAGGAGCAGAGATGTGTGTGTGTGTGTGTGAGCAAACACACACTTTATACAGGTTAGGTTCATGGGGAGCTTGAGTCAATCTAAGTGCGACAACATAAACAGAAAGAGACAGTCAGGGGGAAAAAAAAAAGAAAAAAGAAAAAAATCCCCAGATATTCTCACTGTGAGGTCAGGTTGTGGGGAGGGGTTTCACCGCGACACCTCGATGCAGACAAGAAGAAACTACACCTCACGTGTTTCTTTGGAATTTTGCTTCAATAGAGGCATGACTCAGATGACCTTTCTTACTTGTTTCATCAGCCACGCTCCAGTTCAGCAACACACACACACACACACACACACACACACACACACACACACACAGTTGTACTGACATCACTTTGCTGGCACTACACTGATTTACATTAATTTCCACCCGACCTTAGCACCACCCTGACCTTTAAAACAATCCTTCACACTTAAATGCAGTGATTTGCATCATCACTGTGTCCCCTCAAAAAATGTCCTCACAAAAAAACAAAACACACACTCATTCATGCACGCATGTGCACACGCGTGCACGCACACACACAGAGGAGACACTCAGCAGTAGTCAGCTGATATCATCATCAGTGTTGCTCTCAGCGGGAACACAGGCACGTCGATCCCTCCCGACCTTTCGTTTTGTCTGCGCTGACCTTTCTAGATTGAGACACACAGTGTTTCTAAAGGAGAACATGTGAACTCTATTTTGCTGCAGGTTAAGCCGAAGTCTGAGGAAAGGGAAGATAAAAGCACAGATGCCAATCAGAGGCTGCATTTCTTCGGCGCAAACTAAATCGTGATTGCGGTCTCGCAACAAAATCAGAAACAATTTGAAGTAGGCAGACCAGTAAAGAGCTTCAGTCACTCTTCATGCCACGAAAAACATCTCAAGCAACTAAACAGAAACAGAATGAAACAAACCAATTAAAAAATCATTAGAGTATCATTAGATCCTCATTACCACATTAATATGCGACACTCAGGGAGAAAAACACCATAGTGACACTTCAGAAATGCCTTCCATTCAACAAAACCTTTCATGAATGCGTGACATTTACAGCATTTTAATGGTGACACATATCTAACGATGGCCTGACGACAAGGAGTCACAGATCTCATATTCATCACATGTAATTCCAGCTTCCCTCCTACCATTCTGTCCCTAGTGATTTGTGCCTGAAGACAGTTTTATAGTAGGGAAGAGATATGTCAGGATGGAATTATAGCCTTGAACTCTTCGTACAAAACAATTTATGTACTTGGGGATTGGAGATTGAATACCCAGCAACAAGTTTGCAAAGAAAATTTCATCCAGTGCAGAAAATATTGCAGTTCTGTGAAAAACGGTGGTAAAGTGGTTTATGACATATCACATCAGGAAGTTTAAAGGGATACTTCAACATTTTAGCAAATTGGCACATTTAGCGCAATTCCTTAGTCATTTCGAACAGCATACTTACTTTTTTTGTGAGGGCGAGCTATTGTTTATTCAGAGGTGAGTCGGGGAAGGTTTTCGGGATGGACACAATGGAAGTGAATGGTATTTTTGTTCCCCCTTTTCAAACTCATCAAATACACAATCCAACAATGCCAAAACACTTTGGTGGACACGTTATAATCCGCACATTCACTACGCTGTGGAACACCAACAAATAATATTGTAGCGTTACAACACTGAAGCAAATACTGGGAACTACTTTTTCTTTTGAAATCACTACGCCCAGACGCCATATTTAGTAAGTAGTTCCGTCTTAGCAATCTTCACATAAACAACTCAATCTGGTAATTTTGCATTAATATTTCACAGCGTAGTGAATGTGCGGATTATAACGTGTCCACCAAAGTGTTTTGGGGTTGTTGGATTGTGTATTTGATGAGTTTGACGAGGGGAAACAAAAATACCATTCGCTTCCATTGTGTCCATCCTGAAAACCTTCCCCGACTCACCTCTGAATAAACAATAGCTCTCCCTCACAAAAAAAGTAAGTATGCTGTTCGAAATGACTAAGGAATTGCGCTAAATGGGCCAATTTGCCAAAATGTTGAAGTATCCCTTTAAAAGTCCTGATATCTTATCGGACTTGTTGCTGCATTCAACACAGAGATTTATGGACACATGGCAACTAGCTCTGTTGCTATAGCTGTAAATAGTGAGGCCTGCAATTACCTGTCTACATTATTTACTGAACAATAGCAGCAGGATGTAAGTAAGTTGCAATAATGGAAAAGAAACAAACAAACAAACAAACAAAAAAACCTGAAAAAACATACATACATTTTCCATCTGACTTATCATTTCATTTCTGCAGTAGACTGGCTAGACAAACAGTTGGTCACAAGACGTCTCCTATATCCTCCAGCACTTTAACGCACAACCAAATTAATTCTAAAAGACTCCATATCCCAATCTGTCCATATTTTCCACGCACTTCTAACATATGACAAAAAATTCATTTAACTACAGCTGAGGTTACCCTGGACTACGTATTTTTCTGGTAAAGCTGCTTTAGGTCCAGTCTGCTGGGAGAACTTCCTCATTGCACTGAGTTCTTCTCCTTTTTCTCTCTGTCTATTCATACGTCACCACTGCATATCACTATTATCTGTCTGTCTCTTGTTGTGCTCTCTGTCCCTCTGATCACTGAGTGGAACATTAAGTTCATGATCTGTGGCTCCTGCTCCATCAAGTCTACGGTGTGTGGATAGTCTTACTGTCTGAAATGAACTTGTGCGTTGCTTTTTGTTTCTGTCCTCTTAACATCCCCATAACCCCAGCTACAGTAGCAGAAAACGGCCGCCTGTGATTCTTCCATGTTTTTTTTTTTCACTCTACTTGTTTATGAAGAGCTGTTGGGTTTTTGTGTGTAAAAGTCACATCAGATGGCTTATCATGACTGAAACTGCACAGGCAGGAAAGATACTGCTCTCTTTCTGTGCCTCCGATGTATTTCTATGTCTGTTCTCTTCCACGGTGTCCACTGGGATCAACTCCAGCATTTACAACCTTAGCTTACAAGCAGCCATTATAGAAGAAACGAATGAAGAACCAGGAAACTGCTGAACATCATTAAAAGACCATTTTGCCCACACATGAAGTGAGTGAATCCAGCGTGAAGTTAAGCAGTGACAGCAGTTGTGTCACTGATGTCGATGGCTGGTAGAGACGGCGGCTCTCGGAAATGGACTAAGATCATTTGCTTAGTCAGTGACTGAGACTGGCACTCGCTCGGGAGAGCTAATTGTTCTTATGTTAAGACTTCTGGCCCGGAGAAACAAAGCTGAAATGAGTTAACACTGTGACAGATCTGCTCATTACTCTGAACTCTGAAGAGAAACAAATGACAAAACGTCTGTCTCACAGTAAAACCTTCTTCTATCCCCTGCATTAATATTTAATGCTGGTTGACTGAGCTGTGCTATAGTTTGTTCTCAGAGATTGGGAAATTGATTGCACTGGATAGAAAAAATACTTTTTTTTTTTCTTGAATAAATAGAAATAATCACAAACAGATGAGTGATTCACTGTATGAGTTTCTGGGCTTATTCTCTGCTCCTGTATTGAGCAGTGCTTATGAAGGAGGCATTTGAGGAGAACAGTCCTGCATGACGGTTGTCCCTGTGATGTGCTGATTTTATGATTTCCATAAAACCTGTGTGGGGTGAACTGGTGATGCTTAATTGCTCGCAGGTGTGAGTGTGTGTGTCAGCGTGTCAGCGTGTCTGCAGTAGAACTTTAAAGGACTCTGATCAGAGCTGATCGGCTCTGGGGACACCAGAAATGGATAATCTGTTGATTTTTGACAAGTAGAAGTGACTTCTAGAGGAGCTTTTTAGACATGGCCTTCTGAAAGACTGCTAGAACAGAACTTATTTGTTGAACTAATTGCTCAAAGCTTCATTTAAATGAGGAAAGAAAGTCTTGTCATTAGTTGATAACCATCATTTGTGTTAAAAAAATACTTAAAGTAAGCGTTCAATATAATGTATAATTGTCATCACAGCCAATTCCTTCCTTTTTCCAACCCTTCGAATGACTTGGTGAAAAATGTCAAATTATTGTTTATCTCTCCAAAACAGTAGAATACATTGGCGAGCTGTTTCCCCTCAAAATATCACGCTTGTGTCCAAACAAAGCTGGCAAACAAACTTTCTCACAAGACTTTTCTAAACTGGAAATGTCTCAAAAGAGAGGTCTTGTATTTTCAAGAAAAGCTCAGTGGTTCGGTAATCTCTGTAGAAATCTGCTTTCATAAAAATCTGTTTTAATAATAATACATTCTATTTCAAAGCGCCTCTCAAAACTCTCAAGGTTGCTGTACAGAGTAAGATAAAAAAACAAATAAATAAAAACACAACTATCTGTACTTTTAAGAAAAGAATGTCAGTCCTGTTATCAAAATGTCACTCTATTGAAATTGTAAAAGTTGGAAATTGTAAAATTCTAAAACGACAAGCAACACGTTTCCCCCCACGGAATATATTTCACTGCAAACAGAACTCATCCTTTCACTGTCCAGTGGTTTATTTTCCTCAGTGCATTAACAAAAGGTCTGATACTGTGACAGCATGAAATTTTTGTATTCGCTCCCTGCATCCCGAGGCGCTTCGGACCCCCGGGGTGCATTTGGAGCATGTCAAACATTTCATGCCACATTGCATGGTAATTATGCTTTTGAATGCACCATGTGTTCCTTGGGGGCCCAAATTCATGTGGAACGCCTTGTTCACCAAAGCATGTAAGTAGATTAACTACTTTTCAAAACCCAGTCAACAACCGAAAAAAAAACACCAAAAAAAAAAACAAAAACAAAGCAAGTTATCAGTAAGACATAATTTCAGCAAAACATTCTGTCATTATTCAGCGTTGTTGATGTAATTTCAATATCCGGCTTTTGTTTTATTCATCCAGTCGAGCAGATTTTCTGATTGTCTCCACTCAACTGGAAATAAACGACATGTTGCTTTCAATTTATTCTTGATGATGGATTGTAAAGCATCTAGAATCAAGAAAAAACTCTGAAGTTAATCAATAATACATATGAACATTAAGCACGTAAAGAGGTGAAAAATTGAATGAAACAGTTAACGAGGTAAAATGTTTCTCTTTTCTTCAGAATTGGTGTCTTTTTTTATTCTGTCACTTGAGTATCATTATGTGCCATTTGAGTATTTATTGAAGTGTGAATTGTTGTCCTCTTGAGAGAAGGCTGTTATCGATGATCAAAGATGGCCGCCTTCTCTCCTTCACTGAGCCACTCGTCTCTATTGATAATGGGAAACAGACGAATATCAGCATGAAGAGGTGCCTCTCAGGGGTTTAATGGCTTTATTAAAGAGTTGTTTTGTCTCCTTGATGTATGTGTTTTCGCGAGTCAGGTTAGACTGCGCTATAAATTCATTATGTCACTCTCAAAATGCTTCTTCTTCTGTGGAAAAGATGTAATGAAGCAGATGTTGATGTGTTGATGCTGTGAGTGAAACCAAGCCATTAAATTGTAATGAGCTTTAAAATTGTATACCTGCACACCAAACCCCACAGATCTTCTCCACACTAGTATGGCGCAATAAAACAAGCACTTCAGCTTCGGGCATCAGAGATATTTGAAATCTCTGTCATGGTGAAGAGCTCTTGGCGAATGTTGGACTTTCTAAACCTTGCAGGACCCGAGAGATCCAACGCAAATTGCAATATATGGGGGAGAAATGTCTGATGTGTTTGATTTCTGGATTGGAAATGATCCAGAATTGGATGCCTTTTGCCACTACCCCATTTGGATCATTTCTCCTGTTTGAACCCTAGATGGCAGCAAAAGCTCACGTCTCCACTGCATCAGTTTAATCGTAAACCTAGGCCGTTTAATGAGCCATGCACAACAGTTCACACACGCACACACACACATGCATGCACACGCACACACAGCTCTGGGTGCTAGTTTGCTATACTTCTTTTCTTTTCTGTTTAATGTCACGCACACCCCCGCCCCCCTCTCGTGGCATGTAAATACGCTGGCTGATTGCGCAAACTAAAGAATAGATGTGACAGCATCCTGCTGGTCACAATTTAGATAAACACCGTGATTGCAGGAGGTCTTCTCATGCTTGTCAGTGCACCAGCAGGTGTCACCGGAGGTTCCTCCTCACAGCAGAGGAAAGAAAGAGAGAGCAGCCTCCTCACAGCAGCTCCCACTGCAGTTTCCATCACACTCTTGCTGGCTGTGCGTGCCCACTCTGGCTGCTCGGCACCGGCGCCACTGCCATCACAATCACCATTACAATCATTCTGTTACAAATCATGCAGGAATTCACCACAGAGAAACTCTGGCTGTATGAAAAAAGAAAGCAGGACTGACTTCTACCTTCATACGTTCTCATATTTAATGATTTTCTTGGTTTAAATGATCATGTGTTTTGGGTGGTCAAGTGTCTGTTGGTTGAAAAAGAGGAAGAAGAAAGAAAAAAAAAAAAGCAAGCAATTAGAGGATACCTGACTCCGGAGGAGGTTCTAACAAGCACTTCGGAAGATTCTGTGGCAATTTCCTGACTGAACAATGTAAAAATAATTGATGGTAGCTGTAGCCTTACATAGAAGCAATCAAAAATCTCTCACTGCACCAAGAGAAAAGGAAAACACATTTGCTGTGTTATCTATCAGGCATTTTACCACTGATTTCTGGGGCTCATTAATTCCTCTGACTTTTGGTGAGTTCCCAGCATTTCTTCATTTTCTGTGCACCCTTTCAAGCATTTCCCATTCCGTCTCTGCCCTGATTCATACCTCTGCTTTCTTATAAAAGCGGCTGAGTCACCTTAGTAGTTTTTGTACTTGCAGCACAAACAAACGTTCCACAATACATTAAGGTTGAGATCTTTTCATATTTCCAACTGCGTTGAAAGACTTGATGTGATCTGACGGCGGTTGAAACTTTTTTTTTTCCCCCCCCCGTTGCCTCCCTGATTTGTCTGTGAAGTCTTGCAGGCTCCTGGCCAAGCTGTGATTTGTCAGAACATCACAGTGAAGAAAAAACATTTGTGAACACAAGCACTTTCATAAACACACAAGGGCAGTTTTCTTAATCTGCAGACACAGGGAAAAACACGAGGCCCCACAATCCAAGACACTACATCCCTGCGGCCCGCCACTGGGTTATGACATGTGATTCCATGCGCTGTGTGTTGGCGGTGAAGCCGACACCTGCTCCCAAATGGCTGTACCTGTACCTTCTCATAGTTAATGGCTGTACCTGTGTTTACTGTCACAGGCCATGTTTAAACGACTCCGGCTCTTTCATCTGCGGCAGCGCCTGACATTTACACCTAACGAGGGAGTGTGAAGCCGAGCAACTACGAAAGTCATCAGCACCTACACTCTCTCTGAAAATGCCACCCGTTTGACTACATTGTAAAACAAGCGCGCAAGGTCACAGTCTGTACATCATCGGATCATTTCCATATCGTGTGGTGAGCTCAGCAGTGAGACTCGCGTCGGGAGGAAATCCATGTCACCTCCGCAAGAAAGATTGTTCTAAACCACCGTCTCCTACTCAGCATGTCAAGTGGAGATTTAAATTGAATCCTGGTGGTTGAAACTGTCACAAATCTGCTGCCATTAAAGAATGTGCTGAAGAGGAGCTGGCTGAGTGACTATTCTAATTTGCGAGATAGTGGGTTATCTGGGAGATCTCTCGCCGTAAATGGGAGATGCGGCGGCGGTGAATGGTTGGAGAGATATCGTTTATACTGCATGCACCGTGCACGTGGCAGATATCTGCATTGACTATACGCCCGTGCAGTCTGAGTGAACAAATCCCTCAGCATATAGGTAGAAAAGTGGATGAGTGGCTCCCTTTTAGCTGCTTCTGGAATAGAAATGGGAATGTGTTAAGAGTGACAAGATAAAGAGTTTGGACCGTTTAACTTTAACTTTATCAGATGAACTATCTGGATAGAGGTAAATGTATTGATTGACAACAAAGCTGTTCAATCAATAGTGAGAAAAGGGTTCAGCATAAAGAAACCAGAGATGGAAAGAGATGTGAAAATATGTCCGACTGCGTTGCTTGACTGGTTCTTAATTACAAGTAAGATATTCTCTTATTATTTTTTTCACCTTTACAGTAAGGCTATGCCTGTCAATCCAGATACACCAACCTTAATCTGTTCCAATGACACATAATGTAGGTAAATCTATAAAATACAAATATCAATACAAAAATATAAGAACAGAATTTTGACAGAATAAAATGATATTCATAGAGACAAAGATCATATTCATAAATTTCATTGTGTTCCATGGAGTGACCTTGTAAGAAAGAAGGAAAGAAAGTTCAATAGAAGCATTCAGTTCCAGTTTTTCATCTCTTTCTGGTATATTTACTGGGGCTGACACTGTTTTTAAAAAAAGAAATGCCCTAGCAGTTTTTCAAAGGGCTAGCTGTCTTATTATTCGAAAGTAGCATTGAAGTAGCATTTACTTTGAGGGTGAATTCCTTCAGTTTAATTCAAATTCCTTGTATTTATATAACGCCAATTAAAAAATAGTCACTTTTACAGCAAGACACTTTGACAGAGAAAAATCCAACTATTCCACTTGAGCAAGCACAGCCGACAGTGGAAAGGTAAAACTCCTCTTTGACAGAATGAAACTTTTGAAGAACCCGACTCAGAGAAGGCAGCTCTCCGCTGTTCTGATTGGGGTTATGGGACAGAAAGAGAGAAAAGGACAGAGAGCAACAGACCACAGAAGAAAGAGGGAGAATATATTGTGTGTGATGACAAAATGTGTAGAAAATAGAAGGTCAGTGCAGTGAAGGTCTCCCAACAGCCTAAACCTACAGCAGCTTAGCTAGAAAAATGGTCCAGAGTGGCGTGAACCATAACTGTAAGCTTTACTAAACAGAAAAGTCTTACATCTAACCTTCAAAGTAGAAACTGGGAGCTGATTCCACAGGACAGGAGCCTGACAGCTGGAAGCGCTGCCTCCCAATCTGCTTTAAGAAAACCTGGGAGCCTTCAGTCGACGGCACTGTGGGACCAAAGTGTTTTTCTGGGGAGATATGGGACTCGGCTCCATACATTCACATGTTATCCTTTCATCCCAGAGAGTGCTCTCTCCTCTCTGTACATTCAGGATCTCTCGCCATTTAGAACTGTAAACTCAAAGTTTGGATCCGCAGATGTTTGCAGAAAGCCTGAACAGAGACTGTTGAGCTCTTCAGTTCACCTGTATGAAACATTTAGATTCAAGCTTCATTTATCAGAGAAACAATATAAAATTAAAGTATGATTTTTTTTTTTTTTTTGTAAACAGATGGAGTTACATCTGTTCAAATAATAAACGTGTTGGCTTCAAAAGCTATGGCTTCCTCTAAATTTAAAAGAATCAAAGTAATATGACCTCGAGCACATGAGAAAGGAATCTTTGTACTCAAAGCTACAGCTTAATGATGATAATCTCAACACTACCAAATATAAAGGAAATTTAATTAGTGTCTATGGAAGCATAATATTCACAATAGTTCATTTGCTGTTCTTTCTCAATGCAACATCTGCATACTTGAACAAAGAGCCGCAGTAATCGCCTTAAGATAGTAACTGTGGCTTACTGCTTAATTTTAAGAGTACAAAATCACTGCTGACACCAAGGATGCATAAAAGGTAATTAACTCAAGTTCGAGTAAATGGCAAAAGAAATCGTAGATCATAAAATTGGATTTTTTAACAGAGCGCTATATTCCTAGGAAAGAGGAAGTACTGGCAAAAGCAAAGAATTTCCACCTGTCCAACTGCTTTCAGTGTGAATGTTGATGTGCGAATAACAGCTAATACTATGTAACATAATGCAGTGATGGACGACAACATAATAGATGCCAATAATGCCATAGTTTTGTCCTTTTTCAAGTCATTCAACTCATTATCTTAATAATATTTTGTCAAAAAAATTAATAAGTTATTACATGGTTGTAGCAGAATTAAAAAAAAGCATTTGTAATTGTAATAATTGCAGCCAGTAATATAATAATAATCTAATTGAATCTAATTCTCAGAATTGTTTTCTTTTTTTCATTTTGCTCATCAAAAAGAGTCCCAGTGGATGGGATAGCAGTCAGAGAATATACAATCTGTAGTACTCTCTTTCAATCACTGTTGCAAAAGTATAGTATTTTATTACATTACTGGCAAGTTATTACATTAGTGTCTTGCTACGTAGCACAGTATATGAGCAATTTCTCATTTTTGGGATGATTTGATGCATTTTTATCATTTGTTGTACACACATGTTCTGTTGATGCTAGTTTATAGTTTGTGGTCAGATCCATTGTGCAATTCCCTTTAAATTAAACGATATGAAGTGAAATTAAGCAAATGGAACAGAAAATTTACAGTTTACGACAATACCATGGGAAAACTATTATATTATTGTCTTTGTTTTGGTTTTTTTCTTTTTCTATTAGAGCTCACAATAACCTATACAACATTGAAATGAGACAGAAGAACAGCAGTGATTTTTCCATTTCGAATGTCATTGCTATCTTTATTTGTGTTGTTTAAACATAGTTTTTTTTTTTTAACTGAAATTATCTTTTACACCAGTTTTTATCAAATGAAACATGCAAAATGTTAACACAGCCTACACTGACTTTATCCAGTGGACAAACATCTGTATTTTCATTGTACTGTAAAATGCAGTATGTCTAATTACATTGTCAAACAGGGACACTCCCATGCCTTTATTATTTCTACAGCACAGGTGGGAATCTAAATTTAGATGCCAATTCCTGTTCAAAATGCAGGAAATGTTCCTGAGTTTCTGAAAACCAGCCACAAATATGACAAGTAAACACAACGTCCAAACTCTGGGAAGCACACACACACAAAAAAGTTACAGCACAAAAATAAATATGAATAAATACACTAGCGATAAGTAAGGCTGGCACCAAGTGGGCGCCCAGTGTCTCCAACAGCATAACTATCATGTGCTCGGAATTTTAAAAACAAATAGACGTTTCATGATAGACTTTCTTGTTTTCCCACTGGTCGACTGATCAGCAGCTGGTGGCGGTAACGTGCCAAAAAACACAGCAATCAGCTGCCAACATAAAAGATACACAGACTGCACAATGCATTATGATGAGAAACACAAAATGCACTGGCAGTGTTTGCCCAGAAGAAAAAAAAAAATCCACGGGATACTTTGAAATATCTGCTCCCACAGTGTGAAAGATGTAATTAAAACCCCATGATTTTGCATCATTCTGTAGTCCAGACTAGACAGACAGAAACTCCTCCTTTAAACCTGACCGCTGTGTTTATCGTGATGGAAAACCTCCCGCTCCCGTCCTACAAGTTAACCAAACAGCCAGCTGTGCCCGAACAAACTGAAAATTAGGTAAAACTGCAATTGATTTTCGTCCTGTCGCGTACACGGGCGCCGGATTAACCCGCTCTCCAAGAAAGCGTAGCTCCAGTTTATCACGCAGGCCTGACTGCCACCTTGAAACACAGGACTAGAGACAATCGCACCTACAAGTTTCAGATAGAGAGGCAGGGAGAGAGGGGGGAGACAGCCTGGCGGATCGATTGCAAAGTGGCCGCGTGTTTTGCTTCGCTCCGCTATCTGCCTCCCGTTAATGACAACACGCCCAGAGTGGCGAGCGTGGATGGAACGGCGGCCATGCTGGCTTCAGTCTGTTAAGCAGCGGGGTTGAAGACGGGGGCTCCTCTCTCCCGCTGATAAACCACGTTAAGGAGGACGGAAAAGCAAACATGACGACGAGCCACTCACAGAAATGTACCAAGACAGGTATAGACTTCGGCGCTTTCAGAGAATATTAGCGATGCAGCAGCTTTACAGCACTTCTATTCAGTCGTAAGGGAAAGAAACAGGTTGAGACAAATGAGGTTTGCTTTAGAGAGGAGAGCAGGGTAAGAGTGTGAGTGAATGGGAGAGACAGCAGTTAAAGAGTGAGGGTGTAGTGAGACGTGAAAGAAGGGATGTGAAGAGAGCAGGGGCCGGCTCGTCCGGACGACGGAGGGACTTGTGATATACGGACCCCGGTGCAGTCGAAGGGTGAGACAGTGAGAGAAGAGGCTGGAGTGGAAATGACAGAGCCCAGCGTGTGGAGGTGTGCACTGTGAGTGACAGAATCAGAATGAGCACATCACAGAGACGGCTCAGAGAGATGGGGATGAGAACACTTGGCCACGTATGCAGGAGGGATGATTGTAAAGGAGAGGAAAGGAGGGAGGAGGTTCACGGATGCGGTGAGGGAGAACATGCACGAGATCGATGTGAGGAGGGAGGACGAAGGAGACCGACTGGAAGGAGATGATCCGCTAATGAAACCCCAAATGGGAAAAAGCAGCCAGACCAAAATGAAGTGAACGGACATGCAGAATAACCATCTTTGATTCACAGTGTCAGCGTTTTGTGTTACACTTCACCTTCAAGTGAAGAGTGAGATTATTCTGCAGCTAGGCAGGACGCAAATAATGACCTCTGGGCCAAATGTGTTTTCCCTCTTCTCTCCTAACCTGGAATAATCCCGCTGTGACATGAAAGCGCTAAACACTACACCCCCATTTGATGGGAGTTGTTTCTAATTAATTGCCTTTCCTTTTTACAGAGTCTAAATAATGCAGGCCACATGTAGCGTAATTACCCTCCAACCATCTGTGAGCCGTAATACCTGCATAATTGTACTTGTAATAATCTTAAGGGCAAGTAAATGATGCGACAAATTAGAGATCATGTAATCTGGTTTCAAATAGCTGGATATTTTGAAAAGAGGCTACTGGCAAAAGCAAAGGCATCCTGTTATTTACTCCTACCCATCATGCTTCCTCGGACTGGGCTGCCAAAACAAACTGAATCGATTCACAACAAATTTCATTAAAATAAATGATCAAATCATGAAAATTAAATTGCATTCAGTAAACTCGCGTATCTATTTTATGTAGTCTACATCTGAGTGTATATTGCATGGCAGCATTTCAATGTATCAACGCAACAAAGTTTCTAAGTTGTAAGACTACCGTTACAGGAAACTCCAGCAGAGCGCATCCCAGAACAAAACAAATCTGTGGTGCAAAGCTCAGCACAATGTGAGGGTCTGTGCTGAAAGCATACGCGAAATCAGTGACGGATGAAGTTGTAAAAATGTCGATGGAGGACTGCATTGTGCCAGTCCTGTTTGGCAAGGAAATTGCCATCTAACTTTATCTGTGGTGGGGGGGGGGGGGGGGCCCCACCACAGATAAAGTTAGATGGCAATTTCGAGGCTAAATTGAGCCTCATCTTGGCTTCTGAGAAGATGAATTTGCTTAATAATGAGAGCACTTGGAATTTATGGGCACCAGTGAGGTGAGCCTCATCTCTCAGGACGGGATCTTAATCCCAGCCCGATCCACTGACTCACGCCATCTCTGAGGACGTAGCGTCTCCTCTCTCCTGTCTGCGCCGCGCTGCCGGCGAAGGCAGTTTCACCAATAAAACCCATCCTGCTCTCTATCTGCAGACCAAGACCTGATGCCAAGAAGACAAGAGCGTGGAAGAAATGTTTGGACGTCTGTGGCAGAGAAATTACTCTCCTCGGTCTTCACCTGCTAACTTACTTCACACTTCACAGGACTCTGAAAAGAGGGAGTTTACACATTTACCCTTCTGAAATCTAGCAAGTAACACAGTGTTATTACTTTGAAACGAAGTACGAGTATTTGCACTGCATGTTTGAACCCAAATATCTGAGCGTTCTCCTCCTGACATTCTTCAAGCTGGTTTTTTTTCCTGTTCTCTAAGAGGACGATGCAGTGAAAGGATCAAAGCAGCTGGAGGTGATACGCTGAAGGAAGCACTAAAATTGTTGATCTATCATCTACATTCAGTAGCAGCAGGTGAATAATCAATGTTTAGTGATATCAGACTTCAGGATACAAAATGTGACACCTGCTGCATCTTAAATGTGTAAATTATTAAAGTTATAATAACAGTAAGAAAGTGGACAGAATATAGATGCAGCTCTTGTTTCTGTTTCAATTATAAAAGTTTTAGACTGGATGCCTTATTACTTTAATTTTTTCAACATTACATATTGTTGCATGTTTGTATTGACAACTAGGATCCAAGTCGAATCGTGATCTGTGTTGTTGGAGCTGTAGCGTCAGTGTAACAATAGTTACAGTTGTATGAGTGCGTGTGCTTTCATCTTCCACCCTTTTGAACTACGTGAGCATGTTTCATAAACTGTACATCGTTATGTTTAATCTCATCAAAAGTTGAAAAAGCACTTTTACTTTAGCCTACCTTTTTTTTCCACCAGTATGTGTACTTTCACTTCAGAAAAGAATGAAAAAGCAGTTTTACCTCTGAAATTTTCTGATTAGTGTTTTGGAACTTTGCACCAAGAAAATACTTTTAGCTTCAATAACGCTGAATTTCCAGATGTCACATATGTGCAGTCGATGCACATCTGGACGCTAAGTCAAAAACTAAATTTGCTTCATTTTAAATACTTACTTCAAGAGTTTTCCTTCATTCTCTGACAGATGCCTTTCATTATGTAGAAATGGCATTGATACAACTGTCACACAGGCTGTGGAAATGTTCAACCAATGAACAGCGTTTCAATAAAAATAAACATCAGAACAAAAGATAGACATTTCTTCAACAGTGACAGGTTCTGTTTCTGGTGTTTTGGTGCCAGCAGAGTTTCCACAGAGTGAAAACAGAATTAAAGACGTTGGATTGATTCTCCGAAGTGCAATGTTTTTTTCAGGAACACACATCCAACTAACTCATTTCGACTGCAATCCTTTCAGTCACTGCTGTCGCTTAAATAGAGGAACATAAAGAAATGATACTCGACTGCCTTTTCACTAAGAGACAAGTTGCAGGAGAACTGAATCAGTTCTGTAAACACAAAGTGAACTACCAAGGATACGGGAATTAAAAAGGATTTGTTGGAGCATGATTGCCTAGAAAGTGACATATTATTCAAACTCACTAAAAGTTAGGAGTTTGAGTTTGGTGGATTATTTCTTTGCTGTAGCAGGACGGCTCATCAGTAACTCCTATGTTGTTGGAAAAACGAGTATTTCCTTTGAATTGGAGCCACATTTGTAAGCAACATGCATTTGTAGGATGAGCAGCGTAACAGAATATCTGGGTGGTGTCCGTGAAAAATTTGGCAAGTCGTCTCTGCCAGCGTCAGACAGACTTTCTTTTCTGTTGCTATTGATTCATGTTTTGTGATTTTGACTCCTCTGGTATCAGTAGAGACATGATCGAGAAAACCACACTGGATGACAGAAAGCAAACACTGGAGAACAAATGGGAATAAACAGTTATTTCATCAATACTTTATGTTCTTCCAATCTTCAAGTCCATCGAACAAACCACGCGAAAGAAGAGTCACCAGCCGAGTAACAGAGAAACCGCCAGAGAAGGTTAGAGCTCTGCTCTGCTGCTCATTCCACAAATGCACATTCCACGTTTGAATGACGGTGTAGGATTTATCACCAAAGCGACATCTCATTTGTATCATTCCTTCATTTATTATAATTACACAAAATCAATGTTAATAAACAACGTGCCACTTATCCCTCCAGTCAGAATGCGGTAATAATTCATGTTGCAGTTATTCCCCTCATTCGGTTTGTCCCACTCGAGCCTTTTCCTGGAACACTGTTCAGAGAGGTGAGATATCAATCTGTGCTCCATTAATTTTCATATGAGCTGTATCTAGAGACTCTGAATTTATCCGAGCTTTGTTTATGCCACTGCAGGTTGCTGATGACTGATGTTGTGTTTTATGCTTTTTGTTTCTTTCTTATAAATTCCGATATTAGTCCGCCACTTAGCTCATGTCACATTGTGTTCCAGAAAGACATATTTTGTACTGATCTGGCTGAAAACAGTGACCGTCCTCTCTCATTGGGGGGGCTGTGCACGTATGTTGCATTGGCAGAAAATAAAAGAAGATAATCTCCAAAGAGAGGACTGAGTCCAGCCTGTTTGCCACATCCTGAACACAAAGCAGAGCTCGACTTAGAGCCACAAGGAAGCGCTGTGACAACAAAGAGTTACAACAAACGCGTTTACAGGAAAATGCTCCTACTTTCATCCTGTCATTTACTGAAATGATGTTTATCGCTGAAACATTCCACTATGTGAATATGTTTATATTCCCAGCGGTAAATAATTCTGTTGTGCAGAATGTTGTTGTCTGGATACACCCATTTACTCTCTTGTAGCGCCTGATGTCCCTCATATGTTTCACAAAATGTAAACTTTCGTTTGCTAACAAACAGACACAAGGCTTTTCTTCCACTTTTAGAAAGACTTCACACGAAAACATATCTTCTTGCCTTTAAATGGTTCAATTATTTCTATAATAGCTCAATAATATTTGTATTATTCATAAACAATCTCAAATAAAATGAATGCGAGGAATAAACACAAGCACATGCATGTATTGTCCTGCGGAGTTAAAGTCAGGAAGCAGACAGAATAGTGCTCGAATTGTCTGATCTGTTTCTGCTAAAGAAAGAAAAGAAAAAGCAGCAGGCGCTGCCTCTGGGTTACTAATAATGAGCAGCACGCCATATGCTCTGTGGGAAAAACCACAGTCCTGACCATTAACTGGGCAACGAGTGAAATAGTTTTGAGAATGAGAATTTCAGCCATCTGGTTTTATGGAGAGATAACTTACACCCTTCACCCCCTTTATGGACCTTAACAAAATATTTTGAAATTTATAACAAAATATAAGGTGCGATCCATTTCCAGCCAGATACACTCCTCACAAAACCTTCGGGTTAGTCAGGGCCCTTGTAAAATTTCAAGAGGAACCTATAATGCACTCTAACCTTTCCAGGTGAACTGAATGTGACCCTGTCTGAACTTTTCCAACTTTTAAATGTTTCAGTATTTTTTGCACAACTTGCTGCTGTTGATAAGTCTATAATTATGCAGAACCCGGCTGATTAACCACCAGGAGTGCCTTCTTCTGGCCCATGAAAAATCAGAAAAGAAATCAAGGATCATGTAATCTGCTTTAATTTTTTTTTTCCTTAATTCTTCTCCCTACCTTTACTAGTTATCCTGTTACCTGTTTACCTCGAGGCCACTAACCAAAACTGTGTCCGGAATGTATTTCTAGGAATGGTGAGAAGGACGAACTCCTGGTTACTCTTTAACATTTAAGCCTTGCTTCATTTGAAAAAAAAAAAAATTGGTCAGCAATCTGCCAAATCCTGCATTGAAAGCTGAATGATCGATCTCACAGGAACCAGCGGGATTTTCAAAGGACTTACCTACATCCAGATCGTGAGCTTCGCTGTTGTAGCACCAGCATCTTGCAAAATAGAGAGAAGCACAGGAGATCCGAGATTTAGATTCTTTACTGCCAATCTTGTATGGATGCAGGGAAAAGCTTTTATTTATTTTTCTACACAAGAAGCAGAGATCCAAGAATGCTACTCAAAAAGGCAACTAAGATATGGGTGAAAAGGTCACTGTCTGCTACTTTATACTCTTCAGAGGAAGCAGCCTCATGTCTTCAGTTACATTGTCAGACCTAAAAGTGTATCACAGTGTTAAAGTCAAAATACAGGTTTTTTCAGTCAAACATTAACTGAGCTTTCGGCATGGTGACTTTAACACACTGTCTTCAGCCTGCACACAGAACCTCAGCGGTCCACCGTGAGTTAAAGACAGGTAACTGATACGTGGTTTCAGCACGCTGTAAGCTTGTCACACCCAGAAGACTGGAGGCTTGAGACTTCCTGGTTCAGTTACATTTCGTATTTGAACAGTCCTCCTCTCAGGAAAAAAGAAAGAAGAAAGGAAAATTAAAAAAATAAACAGTGTTCCTCATCAAGCTGTTCACATTAGTCATATGTTTCATAAATTCTTAGAAATCCAGCAGTGTGGTAGGTAGAATTGTCTTATGAGGAAGTTAGCAAATTAAAACGCTTGTCCAATAAAGGGTTAATACGTGTTAATAGTAGCAATGTCTAAGAAGAACATTTTATGTAGAACTTGCAAAATTTCCCAGACTGTTGAGTAAACAGATATTAATGCAGAGAAACATTTTATAATCTGCTGTCGCTGCTGGATAACTCAGTCAGCTCATCATAAATATATCCGCTGTAGTTTTTCTGACGATTTTTATTGCAGCTGTTTTATTGCAAAGATATTATTGCAAATGCCGAGTCCGTGCAGTTGGGAGCTGGATAGTTAACTGGATGGTTCCCGACTTCACACGACAACAATAAAACTCAAATAGATAACTGAACTATGTTCATGCATATTTTGCCTGTATTAGTTTAACTGTAGCTAAAAAAAAAAAAAAAAAGACTCTATAGATACAAAAGGCAAGTCCAGTTCATTGAAGCTGAGAAATGAAAACTTGTAATTTATGCTTATGAAAGTAAGTAAAAGTCAGTTGAAGTGTCTGAACTCCAGCATCAAACCAACCTCTGGGACAGAATATCCATTAATCATAAGAAACAGAAAATCATGAAAAGGTTCATACGCTCATTCAAATCCAAATGAACATTTTTTTTATATTTGAATTGCATTACATATGCGGGAATTGTTCAAACCTTTTTATATATTTATCATTCATGAGTCACACATGAATTCCTGCAGCCTGCAGGGCTGCCGATGAGCTCTGGAGGCCCACAGCGCTTTGACGGTGGCCTTCACCTCAGGGTCCAGCGGCTCTCATCTTCCTTTTCACAGTGACTCACGCACTCCGGAGTTCAGCTCGACTTGGGGAGCCATTCAAGCACGATAATACCGAGGTAAGCAAAAAAAATCTAACCTGTTTCGACTCTGTGGGCTGGTGCTAAATTCTGCTGAAAAATGAAATCAGCACCTCCTTTTGGCCTTTCAGCAGACGAATGCATGAAGTGACATAAGATCTTTTGGGCCTCTGGAACCTTGATTTCAAAATAAAGCATAAAATGTTCTTCGATCTGAAAAGAGGCCACTGTTATATCATCTATATCCTCTTTTATTGGCCAGTTTTGTCGGACTGGACAGCTGAAAAGCCTGATTTATCTGGTGGTCCATCTATTTTATGTATTTGGTGGCTTTTCAGCAATTGCTCAACTCAGTGTCTTGCTGCCATGACCCTCAAAAGCTCTCTCTCTCTTTTTCTTTTCTTTTTTTTTTTTTAGAAATGTTAACTCATTTTCTACTTTGAATGGTGAGATTTAGAAGGTTTGTTATTGTATTCCTTAAGCATGAGTTTCTGAGGCAAGCAAAGCATTGAATCTTTTTCTTATACTTACATTTTACACATCATCCCAACTTTCTTTCTCCATCAAAGTCTACATTCTCCTACATTTGTGGATAAATGGCGGCCCCAAATTGCATGTAGACGTGTATGGGATTGTTTGTGTTTGTCTGTTTCTCTCTGCACTGTGATGGAGTGGCGGGTGTGTTCTGCCATCGCTGAATGTCATCTGGGATCTGCTCCGCCGCTGCTCCCCGCAATCCATCTTTCTTTAGTACTGGCCCAAAATTGCACCGTGTCTACCTGCGTTTACAGTTTGAATGCTAAAGAGGAGAAGTAACACTCTTTCAAAAGCTGCATCTGACCTTGGTTTTCAGCAGAAGAAACACACAAACAGCTACAAACAAACGCATAACCTGCCTTTGTCGAAGTTTGAGAAAAGATGATCGCGTTGAATGCGGAGAGGAGCGGCGAGGGAGCGCACAGCAGGAATCTCCACTCATGTTTTTACAGCCAGGCCAGATAGGATTGGTGTTTACTGTGAGCACTGCATCTTTTTAGTCATATCATTGCCCAGCAGGCTCATTTCTTCAACAGCTCCACCACATGCTGTTCCAAAGCAAAGCTTTGCACGGTATATGTCATAAGTCATGCAGCAGGGGAGAAAGGCACAGCACAAACTGTGCTCATACTGGAGGCACAGCAACGTGTTGAATAATGCTGTATTGTGAATACTTCCTGTTTCATTACAGACATATGATAGATTGGGTTCCTGTTGAACACTGCGGCTCTCTCCTTTTCCTTTCTTGGCCGAGGCCAAGTGCAGCTCACCCTGCCTTAACTATTGTAAATGAGTTCTCGCTCACAAAGGCGGGCTGCCCCACTGCTTGGCCTCGCCGGGCCCCGCCTCGCTCCACTGGCCCCCGGACTCGCCACTCAAAGCCTCCTTTTTCCATTTTCCAATGCGGCCAGGAGCCAGCTGGCTTTATTGGAGTTTTTAAAAGCTATAGCCTCAAACATTCATCCTCTGTCTCAACACATTTCGAGACAGTTTTCCTTTTTCTCTCCGCCTCACTTCGTCTTCATTCCTCACTCATCTCCCTCTGTGTGCTGTGGACACTTTCTCTGCCTGTTTTTTTTTTTTGAAAAAGTTTTTTTTTTTTTTTGCCGTTGCCCCATTCTCCTTCCTCCACCCCCTTAATCCTTCAACTTATCCCCAGAGCTTATTCCAGTGGCTCAGTTTGGTCTAGCCTTTCTCTAAAGCCATCTCTTGCAGACAATCAACAGTGCCAACACAGACGCCAGTTTCAGCCATATTAAATTCTCCACCTTCCTTCTCTCGCACAGAATCAAAGTCCTCTGGGTACCGGGGAGCCTGCTCTCATCTACTTAGATTTAATTTAGGTTTCACAAAATGATACAAACACATTCTGCTGCCTGACTCATGTCGAATGAAAGACCTGAGACTGAAGAGAGTGGCCTCAATTTTCTTCCTTTGCTTTATTATTATGCTGCTGGCAGCTTGTTCCCAGAGCAAGGTTGTGGTCAACAGCTCTCCGAGGTGCTCCAACAAAATAATTACGGCAGACAATTGGAGGAACAACAATCACTGGCAGACGAGGTGCATTAGACACAGTTATTCTTTCTATCGGACTCATTTCCTGTGCTCGTATGATCGTACGCGCTCACATTTTTGCACGTTTATCCAAACCCTTGAGACTTTATTTCATCGATTCCACGATATGAGCCTTTTTTCTCTGTGGCTGATTCCAACCTAATTACCACCGCGGCTCGAAAGTGACACGAGGGCACGGCTGGAGTCACAGAGCGGTATACATATAAACAAAAAATGTGCCAAATGAGACAGGATCTGTCCCCAGCAGAATCGCTTAGCCATGTATTTCTATATCATTAGCGGGGAATATGTCCAAGTTCTGCACGGAGGCATGTCATTTCCCCTTGCCTTGGGAAATGAGCACATCTGTGGGGGGTTTGAGGCTCTCGGCGAGGCAAACACAACACAGCATCTGTGTTCTTGGAGATGCATATCCGCAAGGAATAGGCCCGGCTTCAAAACCGCAATGAATTCCCCAAAAAAGGGAGACAAATTGGGATGCCATTCGCAAGATAAATTTGGATGATAATTCAGTGGGAAATTAGCTAAATGCAAGGATGAATTGGAGCTTTGTAATTAATCGGGACCCTTATGCCATCAGTGATGTTACACTGAGATAAATGGTTGCTATGGTTGCTTTTCAGCTCCCCATATTGTTTGTTTCAGGATGGGGGAACAGTCTTTTCGTGCTGTTTCCCTGACACGGAGACAAGTTACTGCTTACTCACAGGATTATTTAGACACAAAATGTCCTCCATTAGTGTTAGCTCCTTTTCCCTCTGATTTTCCCCTCATTAGTGCTCGTTCCTTTACTCCTTCATTTTTTCATTTGTCACATCGCTTTAATCATTAGCACGATCATTATCATCGTCCCCATTACCGCATTTACATCCACTCACCAACATCCTCCTCTTCATCAGCAACAACCAACTCGTTATTCTCAGCATAAAACAAAACTATGGAAGGATAATAGTTACAGAGTCAAAAATCACAATATTTTGGATAAAATACCTCTATTAAATGTGCAACACTGCTTTCGCTTGCTTCCAGAACTTATTAGTACAACTTACTTTCCTTCATGCCTGGTGGCATTCAAGGGCACCGCTGACTGACGACTATTCTTCCCACAGTGCGCTAAAAACAAGTTTAACAGGAGACACACTGGGGACGTGTTGATGGCGTTGGAAATAAATCTGCACTCAATAGACTCAATGGTGTATGTGATGTTTTAACAAGGGAGGATAACCGCTTACAGAAATGCATGGGAAATATGATCATATTTAATTTCATTTCAAGCTATAAATCAGGAAATAGCTGTTATTTGGTCAGTTTTCAACTTTTAGTTTGACATTAGACACTAAGACAAATAAAAGGAACATTGGTACATCTTTTAGGAGTTTAATTAGGCGATCGCTATGTAGGGGACACTTCATATTAGGTTATTTAGGAGAAAAATGGTTATAATTATGTAAAACTTGTCCAGTGATGTTACCAGAAATCAGTAGTTGCAGTTCATTTCAGCTTTGTAAGTATGAGTGGTGCCATAAGAGAAGCCAGTGTATAACCAAGAGTGCGGATTAACGAACAGCCAGAAATATACACTGTTCCCCTCAGTCAGAGCTTCCAAAGGTGAGAAAAAAAAAGCTGTGCTGGGTGTCATGTGGCCATGAAAACATTTAAAGCGCATCCTCCAAAGTGTCACACATCACCAAGTTTCATATGATAATCTAATGCTGAAGGAAGTGAGGCTTAAAAATAGTGCTGCGGAAAAACATACCGCCTTTCCTCACTTCACAAAAAGTCACGCTCCAGTCAAATCCCCAAAATACCAAGGTGACAAATAAACCTGGGTGAGCCAGACAAGTATTTGACTTCTCAAAATAGCTCTTATCTGGAAGTTATGATTAAAAACCTTATTACCTTCTCCGACTGCGGCTCGTCTGTCATCATTATTGCACACGGGATATCAACCTCATGATCACCATCATTATTACCATCATGCATGCCATTACTTCTCCGACAACGTCAGCATTGCATATTTTCTCCCATCATCATTATTGAACTATTTGTCATCGCCACTGTCGATTCCCGTATAAATGAGTCATTATTTCTATTGACTTTTACCTTTAGTTTAAAAAAAAAAGAAAAGACATTGTAGGAGCAAATGTGAAGAGAAAATTGATTCAATCTGAGGGCAAATCCTCTTTTGCTAAACACATAAATGAATATTAAATTATTAATTCAAATAAAAGGGCCCTGCTGCAGAGAAAACCGCTTTCCCACAAGCGCTGAGTGATATTGATGAATGTCAGATTAAAAAGCCCACAGTGCACACCTGCATGAATATGATTTGATAGGCGCAGCCGGCCGGAGGCTTAAACAGCTGATGAATGAGACAGTGATTCCGAAGCGTGAATGAAACAATCAGCTAATGCAAAGACTGTTTGAGCGCTCTGCCCGGACCGACTCTTTGTTCCGTTTATTAACATCAGTCCACATTTATATCGTCGTCATCTTTCATTTTTGACCGATTTTGGACACTTCTGCTCGAGGCCAGCGGATGTAAAGATCCATACTCCCTCTTCAGATTGACACATCCCTTTCCTCAGGGAGGGATGAAGTCTATCTCCATCTCACTTTAATTGAAGCCACTTCGTCAGCGGACCAGACAAAAGATCAAATAACTTTTGTATGATTTAATGATTGATGCCCTGTCCATTTCAAACAGCAGCGACCCAACGCCGTGAGACAGTGGTGCTTAATATTTCTTCTATTTAACGACTGCAAACATTTCAAAAAGAGTGAAACCCTAAGAGTGAACCCGCCATTGTGGGAATTTTCCAAAAGTGTCTGAAACAAACCTATTCACTCACATTCGCCCACATCCCCCTGGGGATTTTCCCACAGCTCAGAAAGTTAGTTTCATGAGCAGTGAAAGTTGCTGTGGCAGTGAGATCTTAGTTCTATATTTAAGGTTAAACACTGGGGCTCACTGAGCTGCACCATTGCTCACTTGTGTACACGTCACTCCAGCCAGTAAAAAGTTGTGAATACAACGCAGTTGGTCAATTCGGGGATATTCCTATCTGATCTTGATCAATGAGAACCATTGGGTGGATTCTGGTGTTCTGGGGTAATAGTCTCCATTATATAGCACACCTTAAAGTGTGTCTTGCTGAACTGTGCAAAGAAGACACCTGACACCTGACATGTATTTTTCAATGCAGCAAAAACCAATATTGTGCATGACGGTAAGTTGTGATCTACTGCAATCAGTGCACTTCATAATCAAACTTCATTTTTGAAAATAATAAAAAGGAACAGAGATTATACATGTCGCTCACAATTATGTGCTTGTGTCACCAATCTTTGACAACTTAACTTGAATGAAATAGAATTAAAAAGTCAAATGAAACAATTTACCTCCACCGATACATCCATCACTCCCTTCTGATCACAGACAGCTTGGTTTATGATTTGACTACATTTACACTGAATACAGTTTTAGAAATGTGTCAATTAGTGGAGTATGTATTTGTTTTTAGACTCCATTCGTTCATTTTGTCTCATGACTACTTGTATAAAAATGACAAGAAATTACACCATCTGGTAATCGAGCGCCTTCATCCCCCATTGGGAATATTATTTCTTCACAAATTGCACCCTGAGTAATGGTGTCTATATATGTACATATGCATGTTATGGATGTCTCTGTTTTCCATGTCTTTGATGAATGCAAATGAATTTCCCTGAGGTAACAATCAAGCTACTTTTGAACCTTTGATTAAATTTAAAGAAATGTTTCTATTTGATGTCGCATTAGTGTGCATCCTCCAGTCCTGGATGTGGCATCAAACAGTTTCCACCTTTTTATGTTAAAAGAGAGAACAATATATGAAGATTCCTCAATATAGATGGATTATCATTTGGTTTCGATAAAGAGATTAATGAAAACACCCATAAACATAAACATGAGAAATAAATGGGGAAATTTCATTTTGTCTTTAATGAGGCATTTTATGGGTCTCACAACAACGTGAAATAAACTGCACTCATTAAAAGGCATTAGGTCCCTCAGTACTGTATTAACAAAGTGGTGTTATTTATAATAATTGTTAACTTCCACATAATAAGGTCATCCAGAGTTCTTCATCCATTGTCATCCTCGTCATCTCTGCCGTGGTTTCTGATGGTCTGCGGAGATACAGAGAAATTAAATGATTTTCCAGCTCTATGTAACGAGGATAGCTGTGGAAATGTCAGAGTAAATAGCCCGCAGGAGAAAGAGAACAAAACAAACAGGGGCGATGGAGAGTTTGATCTGCTATTTATGAGAAAGCGGAAAAACAAAGCAGGACTATGAAATCGATCGCTTCCTAAATCACGTAGGGGAGGGTTAGCAGAGGCTCCCGGGCAGCGCTCCAGCTCGGGGACTGGCAGTTTATGGATCCTCCATCACATGCACCCACACATATATACAGTACGCACACACAGCAACACACACATGTTTATTTTTATGCCTTTTTGTGGCCCAGACATTGATTTACAAAAGTTCCTTGCTTCCTCTAAGTTCAGCTACAATTAGAACTCGTTTAATTGTAACCTTAACTTTAATTTGAAATTATTTAAAAGTGTGGCTTAATCTCAGGAATGATCTTCAGTCTTTTTTTATAGTCCCCACCACAAAAACATTGTCTCCATGTCTCTGAGGACTCACCCACTTGGGAAAAAAAAAAGTTGTGAACTCCCTCTTGCTTTCATGCACACACAAAATAAGTCTTAATTCATCTCTGAAGACACACCCACATGACAAAAGAATGTACATTTTTGCGTGTTTCCATTCCATGCACGCACACACACACACACACACACACACACGTGAAATTACATTCTCATAAATCTCTGAAGACACAGCCACATAAAGACACAACGCAAACTTCGGCTGTTTGCTTTTTCTCTCACTTACTTGCAACAAGCGTGCATACAGATGCATGCACGCACACACACACACAAGCACAGATTCAGTCTTTCTATAGATGCACATGAAACATCAGTGTCAAACACCAAACAAAACCCTGAAAGCACATCTCTCTATCTGCGGCACACAAACATATGCAAATGCAGACACACACACACAAATAGCTTCACTGACTCACCCACGTAATCATAAAAAACCATCTCTCCCCTCTCTCTCTCTTACTACTATATCTCCGCTGCATGCACTAACATGCACATAATCACATGCTTCAATCTGCCCACTTTGGCATCACCTCATAAAAACTCGTGTTACACACACACACACACACAAACATTGAATACTACTGAGATTTAGTCATTGCTGCCAGAAAAAGACAAATCTGGTTTCAGCTGGAAATAATATCCAAATCATATTTTAAGGTGAAGACGACGCGTTGAAATACGACATAGGGGATGGGTTGTAAATACACGCGGTAAGCAGCAGTACGAAGATATACTGAGCAAATAAAAATGATGTATGCAAGTCCTGACTGTAACTTGTTTATTCACATTCAGGCTATAAATAGTTTAGGCGCGACGGTTTCCTCCTTCGCCGTCACCATGCCTGCACGCTGTTCCTGTGTGAAGAAGTTTCCGGGCAGAATGAGCAAAGAGTCCATTAAGTTTGTGCTTCTTTTTTGATATTGGAAAAAGCAGTAATTATGTCAATGTGTTTCCTTTGTAGTGTGTGTTTGAAGTCTTTTTTCATTCTGCTCTGTGACTCCACTGAGGGTTTCCCGTTTGTTTGTTTGTTTGTGCGTATTTGGGTTCACCGACACCGCTCACTCAGCATTTTGCGATCGGCGCTGCAGCGCAGTCCAGGTGAAAGCTTGGTCAGCTAAGTTTAGACCTTCCAACAAGGAGATGATTCATATGCGCGGTCTCGTCCGCATTCGTTAACAACATCAGCTGTGACACGCAGCCAGAACACGCTTCCACACTCCCGCAGCGGGCGGCCATTACGTCCACGGCGCTCGCCGCGTCCCGCGGAGAACGGCTGAGAGGAGGGGAGACGGATGAAACGAGGCAGTGACAAAGAGGAAACGACAAGACGAGGGACAGTGAAAGAGGCGCGGAGTCAGCGAGGGGAAAGAGGGAGGAGGGAGGAGAGTCACACCGCCAGACGCACAGCGGCGGAGGCGAGGTGATTGGTAAGCTGAAGAGAAGCTGAGAAGAAAGCGCGGAGCCGGGCCTGCATCCTGCATAATATACTGTATGCTGTCATATCTATGTGAGGGCCTGCTGGCAGAAGAGCAACGATGAATAAGAAGAGTGGGATGATGAGTGAGAGAGAGCGGAGGCCCGGGCTGTTTTCTTCTGAGCAGGAGGCAGGATGTGAATACCTAATCAATATCCATCAGACATGGGAGGATTTACTGTTTTGTGCTGCAGGACCCAGACACCCCGAGGCAAGCTGAGTGCTCAGACCAGAGCAATGGAGCGTGACTGCTCCTGCACAGCAAGCCGGCGTGATACAAACAGGGACGCTGGTCTGGAGGGGGCGGCCAACCTTGCATCTTTGTAACTCTGAACCCAAACACTCAAAGATGTGTCATGCTCCATACAGCTGTACGGTTTTGATTTGCAACAGAGCAAAAAAAAAAAAAAAAAAAAAAAAAAGAAGAAGACGAAGAAGCCATCCAATTACCCCTCAGCAGCGGCTCCAAATATTTTTTCATCCCTGGAGTCTGGTAGAAAGCCACAGACCTGCTCTTTGATCCCTGATTTTCTAAAATATTCCAGTGAAGGCAGAGTTTGGTGTGTATTTCCACAATCATCAACATACATAAGAAAAGCCTTCAAAATAAAAGAGATGGGCAGTTTCCCAGATGGGTTCAGATTTTTCCTTCAGCATGAGCAGATCATTTCAGCAGTCTCATAGTAGGAGATGACTCGGACCATGTGACCTCCCAGTGGAACCACAGCTCTAAATCTCCAACAGCGAGCAGCGGCCGTGCGGCCCGAGGCATTACCTGTCGTCACTAAAATAACATACAACATGCAGGAATAACCAGAATCACACACCAGGATCACAACACACCAAAAGGGTTTGACCTCTACCTCAAGTGACACATGATACAACATGTAGCCATCGATTGAGAAAACACTAACATTATACCAAACTTCTTTAAGATGGATGATAGCTGAACAAACATTTTGAAAGTAGATTATGAAATTATTGAATAAATGGTCACGTGAAACCAGAACTATCTCTCTAACTGCCATGCAGGCAAATTAGTGAGCGCTACAGAGCTGTCAGCGCTGCTTCAATTGTAGTTTTAAAACAGCAATATGGGAAGTTTGCAGTTCTTTCATATGAAAATGAATACTAATAAAAAAGTGTTTTAAGTAGGCTGTAGCAGAAAGAAAGCCAGAATGCCACGTTCATGTTCACAATTTGCATTTTATGGAACAATGGCTGCTGCTGCGGTGCAGGAAGATTCACCCTTTCAAGATATATTTCCATTTTAAGGCTTCAGGAAGTCAAAGCAATTTGCTTATCCTGAATTCACAGAGCTAAATTTTCGAGTGTTTTCCTTTTATGGACTATAGCTAGTTTGACTTGTTGTTTCCTTCGTCTCCTGACACATTCATATTTCCTTGAAATATGCTGACAATCTCATGAAAGTTATTGGGGCGGCTGAGATTGCCTGAGATTGTGCAAATATCTGCTTTCATTACAATACAGCTGAAAACATTTTAAATCTCTGCTTCATAGCAATTGAGGCTGCAGGATAAATGAGCCTTTGCAGCATACTGTCAATAAATATAGCTGTCACTTTCATTGATTTAACACAGCATGAATTCCTAGTATTATGTACAGTACGTAAAGCGCACATACTGTAGCGGGAGACTGAGGGATGTGGATTGTGTGTGATGAGATGAATAATGTGATTGGTTGCATTAATGAGCCGTTAGATAGATTGTCAGGGTGGTAGATTTGCCTGAGGCCAAAGACTTGGTTTGCTTAAGGTGAAAAACTACAAGGCCCAGTGAAACGTAGATGAGGCCCGAGATTTTTAGCAAAAAATATCGAATAAAAAAAAAAAGTAGGGGGGTTGCAAAGTGCAAATAAATAAGTGAAGAAGCGAATGTTTAAACAAGGACGCTGAGTGGAAAGCAGCACACAAACACATTTAAACATTCTCTAATGTGCATTTCATTGAACAGTTCAAGCCTCAACAGATTATACAAAAGCACGTGTTGATTCAGTGTTGCTAAAACAGGCGTAAGCAGCAGTGCTCAGACTCAGTGTACATCGATGTGAGGGATCTGTACATGAAAATGCAAAATATAAAAGCATTGATGTCTGGGAAAAGTCCTTAAAAGTTCATTTCAAGTTATATCATTCTGCTTTTACCGAGACCTGAAAACACTGAACAAGCTTCCGTCATGTCACTGGATCTTCTTGTCGTTGTAATATCTCATGCAGCCTAAATCTGCTCATAGCATAAATCATTTAATGAGACAGCATTTTATCATTTTATTTATTTATGCAGGGCTGAAATAACCAAGTAAATATGTAAACATGGACCTTCAGGGATGAGAAAAATATTCCAAATATTCATCATTAATCGTATATTCATGCAGCAGTTCATTAGAAGGCGGTTTTCCAGACTGTGCTGCATTTAAAAGTGCTCAGAATATTTCCCTTCAAATGTGCGGATAAAAGATTAGGGCCACTATTAAAAATAATCCCATCAAATACAGCAAAACCACCCACTGGGCCCTGAACGATAATTCAGAGACAGAATTAGCTGGCTTTATTGTCATTTTATGGTATGAAATGAAATTATGGGCAAAGGAGAGAAAAGTATCATCGGGATAACCGACACAACTAGCATGTCAATCAACGAAGAGATGGCTGAATGAACGAGGAAAGAGAGAGGAAGAGAGAGAGATAGCAGCCCCCTCATGTTGCCTGTAAGAAAGGCCGTCCACTTTCTCTAATCTCTGATTTTCCAGAACATTACAGTGAAGCTGAACAATGGCAGCTGCAGCCATTCTAACACATTACAGCCCTGCTTCACGAAGCCTCTCCTCTCACTTTTGACAAACTCAAAGCAGGAAAAGCCTCGAACACCTCTTTGATCTGAGGCAGCTCACTGAGATGATCCCAAACTCCAGACTGCGAGCCACATCTTGTATTATATATGCATAAAAAACAAGCAAAAGAACTGACGTTTTGGGAATTCTGCTGTATAAATGTTACATAAAACACAGATAGGATAGAGTTTGTGTCTTCCAAGAAGATCTGCAGATACTGCAGCCATACCTGCACATGCAGATCTAGACAAAACCCCTATTTATTCAAAAATAATGGTGCCGTCGGCCTAATTACAGCGACAAACAGGTAAAAAAAACACTCCAACTGTTATCATAGTGGCTTAAAATGCACTGACAGTTATACCTTAATCTTTTACGGAAAGTAAACAAACAGTACAGCTGCTGTTGAAGCCAAATAACTATTAGCTATTTCAACGTGGGAATAAATTCACCACTAAACTCATGACAATTCAAGCTAAAGGAGAACAAGAAATCTATATTGAGAACTTGATGTATGACATTATCTGGGATGATATGTCTGGCACCATGTCTTTGGATGAATTCCCCTCCGAAGGCGCAGACGCAATTTAAAAATAAATGTGTCATTATTGTGGGTGGCTCAGCATGGCGACCACACGGGTGATAATTATGAATAATTACAGACGATACTGTTTGTTTTAGAGCCGTTCCCCATAATTCTGAGAACAAAACCGTCTGTTAATTACTTACCAGAGCGTCATTATCTTGGATTTTCTATAGCTTAATCGGAGCCGCTCCTGCAGCACACGCACCACGGAAAACAAACTGAACCTGGAGTAAAAGGATTGTGTTCATTAAAATTTGAGGCTTGATTTGTTAAGAAGGTTCCCTCTTAATCAGACGGCAATGCAAACACGCGGCACAGCCTCTGTCCACAAACACACACACCCACCTGCGGGCGGGTTTGCTCTCCCCAGAAGACCCCCCAGGCCACGCCGGAGTGGCCTTGACGTTTATGCTGATCTAGCATGGCAACGGCAGATATTGCTCTGCACTCCCTCTTCATATTGTCTGTGCTCGGCCCGGCATGGTTCACTTGCTCGCCCGCTCCACAGCCTGGCGGCAAATAGACTGTGAACATCCAGACTGTCCATCATGGAGGGGAGCCTGACAGTCCTCTGACAGGCACGTTGAATTGATTCTTCAGGCCCACTGTTTATTTTCGCCTGCCTCGCCAGCCAGTTGCTCAGCTGGGTCTGGCTTCTTGCTTGCCTGAATTCGAGGTCCAACCAACTCCCCCCCCATCCCCCCCCCCCCCTCCCTCCCTCCTCCCAACCTATCCCTGTCGCTGCACCAAACAACTGACACTTACAAAATAAACAGGGGCGAGCCTTCCCCGCCTCTGTTTTCTGAAGCTATTTTCAACGTCGGCCAACGTGACAATGAGTTATGAGAAGCAGCAGCTGGTAAACAGGAGTGCAACACAAACTTGAGTCTCTTGTTCAAAAACACGGAAAAAAACATCCATTTTATGAATATCCAGGGGAACGATTTCTGAAAAAAAAAACTGGAAGGGGTGACCTTTCTGATGTTAGCTGTAGTGCCAAACTATAAGTGGAACAATGGCTGCAGGCAAATATGTGTATGTCTGTGTGTGTGTGTGTGTGAATTGAAATTGTGTGATTTCCACTTTTAATGTGAAAACCTGGTGTTGCGGTACTAAGGGCTGGCACCCAGCAACAACAATACCTTCTCCTGGAAGTGATCAATGCGTGCGATCTGTGTTTCTATTGTGACGTTGCGTCTTGATTTCTGAGAGATAGCAACTGTGGTGCACTCGCATTTTAAAATATGACCGCATGCTGTGTTTTGCCTGGTCTGCTGGTTAAGTAGCTTCAAAAACTGCTAGAGGAAGAGACTTAAGCACCATGCTGGGGGGGGGGATGAACACTGACCAGAAGGGGGAGTCACTCATCACAACCCCGTTCCCAAGTCAACTGCACCCTCCGCATGAGGTGTCGGACACCTGTTGGTTTGGTATAGCATTCTGACAGAGAAAACACAGAACGTTGGTGTTTTCATGCTTTCTAATGATGCAGCATTAACTTACTTTCACTTCCCGTTGTAAATAACAGCCACCATTACCCAAAACCAACCTTTTATTTATTCACTTATCTTCAATGTCAACGTGTAGTTTAACTCGTTCTTGCAACTGAAATTGCATTTGTGCAAAGGTCAACGAGACAGTAAGAAAACTGGAACATGAAACAAAGGGAGGGTGGAGGACCTGAGGGCTGATTGCTATGAAAAGTTGCTCTGCTTTCAACAGCTGAAATATTGAAGACAAACGCAGACAAAAAAACGCTGACTTATGCAGCTGGTTTTATTTCAGCTGTGGTCGCAGCCACCGCTGTCCGATGGACCATCTGGATAAGCGAGAGAGAGAGAGAGAGAGAGAGAGAGAGAGAGAGAGAGAGAGAGAAACTGGCTGTCAGAGTAAAGTATTCAGTATGGGAACTGGTGCTCAGCAGTACAGCTGGAAAAGAGGCAAGTGACTCTCAGCTATTGTGTGTGCATTGGAAATGCACGCCGCATTCACGCCAGTGTTTACTGGAGCCAAAATGTGTCCCTGACCTTCTGTTCGGGCAATGTGATCAAATTCTCAATGCATTTTGGAGACTTTCTGCTTGTGCTTTCATGTGGTTGAGTCAAATCAATTGGTTATCGATCATTCAAAAACCATTTTAAGGCCCTGGGGGGGAGATGGTATCAGAAATGTATATCTACACAAAAAAAATGTTTCTTCGGGACAAATAAATCACAGCATCTGCAAAGTGTTGAAGCGCTCATTTCTTCAGATAACACTCACATCGCTCCTCAGTGTCCCTGCAGTATCTGCTGTCTTCAGTTTGACTATCTAATCCTCCACAGTGTCTTCCATCATGATTTGTGCTGGTCTTATTGAGCTGTCATGTTCTACAGAAATGGGATTTGAAGGCTCAGGGATGGTACCCGTTCACCATAGTTGAACTTATTTACCAAAGAAACACACGAGCAGAGTTACATGATTATATTCAAATTGAACACGACGCAGTTCGACAGTGGTATCAAGCCTGAGGGTCAAAACGGGCAAAAAAAAGGCAGAGTTCACCTAGAAGGGTCAACCTGCAAATTAATCAAAATAAAAGGAGACACTGGGTGCAATGATTTGCTTTCCATAATTTATCCAAACGTTATGGTGCATTCTTTTCATCAGAGTAGACGCCACGGCACAGAAACCGAGAACAAGAAGTGACAGCAATACTTGTAGCAAAGAGTTTACGTCTAAAAAATATGCCTTCACATTAGTATCAAGGTCATACCATGAGATTATGTCATGAAGACATTTGTGCTAAAAGCTGAAACAGTCCTGAGTTTGGAGAGGACACAGGGGAAAACACATTCATGAAGATATTTGAGGCTGTGCTTAATGGATTTTGCAAAAACTAAAAATTTTCAGGATTTTCCTCATATTTCTTTGCACTGAAACGAAGAGAAGTCTTGATGTACATGGGTTACGACACAGTAATCTTCTCTTTTTCTGATCCGGCCCAACTGAGAATAAACTCTGCTGTATTTAGCTCCTGAAATGTAATGATTTGAAACAACTGCTGTCAGACTGAAATTACAAGCCGACACTGCAGAGTCACGACATCCGCTAAGTCGGCTGCTGGGCCTTAGCTGGTAAATCTCAAGTTCTGGTCGGTCCATGTGTTAAATCGTCCTTGAGACAAACACGGAACCCCATGTTGCTCCCAGTGGTGTCAGAGCACCCTGCATGAGTCTGGCGATGTAAAATGCTCCAAAACTCCGTGATGAAATGGACTATGAAAATGTTTTCTTTATCTGAAGCACAGACTTTGCAGCTGCACTGCAGTGTTTATGTGTATCCTCTACAGATTTCGGTGGGATGATCGGCCAGAGGATCCAAATGAGGATCAGATTTGAAGTTTTTGAAGAGGAAGGATGAAGGATCAAATTCCAAACAACAGCTTTTAAAACTGAAGGTAAAGCTGGGAATTTAGACACACAAGCAGTATCCACAACCAAAAGAAATAGAAGTTCAAACAGGCAACCAGAACAGAAACAATAAACAAAGCTGAACACACACACGGGCAGACTGAGACCAGTCGCAACCGATAATGAAATGATGGAGAAATAACAATTTTAACCATTTTTAAAAGTAAATAGCCCAAAAATGTCATTATGTACTGAAATATCTAAACAAAATTACAACCATAATCGAACGAGAGTGATGCATAATATATATTCTCAATGAATGAATGGTGAACATACCATCCAGAATCTGACAAGTGAACTACACAAAAACTGCAAAGAAAATTCCAAAAAAATGCAGTTGTGATGATGCATTTCTAAATTATCGACTGCAGTCATTGCTTTGTCTCGTTACTAACATTTCAAAAATCCCTTTGTAGTAGACTTCCATATTTTCAATCATGCTTACTGTTTCTAAATATTTTCAGTCAAAATACAAAGCAAGTGTATACTGATCAGAAGTTAACATCCAATAATTAATATTACATTTCCAAATTATGTTAATGCAACTTCAATAATTTAAGAACCAACTACTAATGTGATAACTCATTAAAATATTTTAAAATGTGGAAAAACTATGTACACTATTGTCAAGTTGCGTTGTTGGATATTATTACATTACTGGCTGCTAAAGACCGTTTTACACACACCAAGAATTACAGATGAAAAGTAGACGGAGGCATTCTGGTCAAAAAGCTAAAAAGACGGAGTAACAAGATGTGAGAAACTAGGAGTGACACAGGGACTCCAATGAACCTGAAGACACCAGTTAAACATTGAATATGAACAAGAAAGAAGAAGCTAATTAAACAGACCAAACCAGATGATACAATCACTGAAATGAACAGACTGATGAGGCCAAAAACAGCTTTAATCTGCCCGATCGGACCAGAACCGAAGGAAAGACACAACATGACCTGATGCACACATGAAAACACAAAAGCTGTTGAAGCCTTAATGACCAGAACAGAAACATCAACAACCACAACAACAGGACAAGACATGGTTGAATAAAACACAAGAGAAAACACACGATGAATCATGAACACACAAGAAAGAATACAAAACAACAGGGACTGTCGAGGATGTTTGTGAATTACGCATCCAGAGAAAAATTCGAAGGAAAAAAAAGTAATTTCAAATAAACTTCAGTTCATTTTGCGCATATTTGTGGTTTTCAAACTTGATAACGGTGTACGGATGTAGAAAATATAATGAAAAAAATATCCTTCAACATAAAAAAAAAAAAAAATCCACAACACTTTTTGTTGGGCTAAATTCTCTGTAATACAAAGTCACCATTTCAGAATTCTGCGGAAAAAAAGTCAGAAATTCCTCTGCGGCACACATCAGCTAAGATTTGAGCTTCTGAAGCTTGTCACATCCTTTGTTCAGACCATTTAGAGCTGTTTGGTCTGTGCTGCGTTCAGACTTCAGTCAAGCTTCAAACAACACTGCGAGCGCATTCAGAAGTGGACTGAGAACCTCTTTTCAAACAGACTCCGCTTATTTTGATGTGTACTGAGGTTCAAATGACAGCCCCAACAATGAGATGTGTGCTGCTATCCAGCGATCACACCAGTGTTTGTTTTAATTGCACCACACCTGGATCTTAGTTTGCAGGATTTTCTTTTTTAGTTTTAATCTTTCATCGATGAATCCAGAACTGAGAATCCAAAAAAATTAAAAGCAACAGATCACATATAGTTATTATAAACTTTAAGATCGAGGCTAAAGCCAACAAGGTCAACAGTACATTATTTCATTTGTTGCATTATGTTTGATGAGATCATTAAATAGTAAAACAGTTGTGAAGCTTTGTGCGTTGCTCTCATATAAACCTGGATTGATGTTAAAGGTATAAAGATGTAACCAGACAGAAACGGTCAAATGCTGAAAGCTCTAAAGAAAAGAAAGAAAAAAGTCCTTTATGCATTCACTCATGCACAAAAGACTCGAAAAGACAAGCACGTTGTAAAACATGTAACTCAGTAAAACAGAAGAGGAAAGGGACATTTGACCACGGAGCAAAGACAGAAAGTGGAAGTGATGTTCGTGACAGGGAAAACGACAAGCCGCATGGCTGAAAGTGAACCGGATCACACGGACGATGGAGCAGGCTGAGCAGCAGAAAGGTCGCCGTTCGTGACCTTATTGATGCCGGATGTTTGAAGAGGTTCCAATGCAGCGAAGCAGAAATGGCTCGGAGTTTGAACATTTTTATTTCGCTCAAACAATGAACTTTTTCCAGTAGTTCTACTCTTTTCTTTTTGGCTCTCTCTTTGGATTTAATGAATGTATAATATGTTTGACCTTGGTTTGTATAATAATAGAAAATAGAGAAATTTTCATGACATTTCAAAATTTTCGTCATGAAGGTGCTGAGTGCCTGCTTGTGTGTGTAAAACATTTTGTGTCTTTACCTTCATAAATAAGCAATATGGAGCACATCAAACAAATTACACATAATACAGCCAATTAAACATAAAACTCTGGAAAATGACACAAATGTTAATACGCCCCGTGCATGTGGTTTCAAGTTGTGAAAACAGGAAGGTGCAACATTTTAATGAAATCTAAGGACAAACTTATTTCCATCTGGTGAGGCTGCTGCAACTTGTGAATTATGTGTGATTTTCTCAAAATATAGTTTTATTCTTCTAGTTCATTTCAAAAAGCCGAAAAGTTAAAATAAAAAGTAAAATTTAAACTAAGACTCCTATTTTCATGTGTTTATCAGTTACACTATTATTCTTGATCCCCACTGAAATCCATGCAAACAGGAATGAATGAATGAATGTGCAAAGCAATGCACGGTATTTGCAATATCATTGAATACGGCCATATATGACTTTAATGTGCTGGTCCTGGCTGCTTTTAGCCCCATATTCAATATGTAAACTGTAATTCTAATTATTTCAATAATTCACCTTCACTTTGTCATCAAAGTGTGTGACCTTGGTGAAATATTGCACACATTACAGCGAACATGAGGCTCAATGTGTAACTCTGAAAGCAGGCAGCGAGCCTTTATTTCATGTGTCAAAACCTTGTGCTTTCTGTGCCACTTTAAAATATCACACCTGCTGAAGTGTGAAAAGCGAAGCCATACTAGCAACGATTACACTCCCTCCAAAATCTATTTGCAAGGAGGACATAAAGATCATTCTGCGGAAGACTGCTTCACTGAAAGCGCACACAAACTGACTGAACAAAACCTCTGACCTGTCCTTCATCCACACACACACACACACACACACACACACACACACACACACACACACACACACACAGGCAGGCGTGCTCCTCTCGCGCTGAAATGCAATCCACACACTGAGCCATGTAGAAATTTTTCTCACATAAAGTCTAGACAATTCTTCGCACTACCTCAATTTGTTCTCCGGCCTTCCCTCCGGCATCAGAAATGCATGAGCGAGGAGCGGTCATAAATATCTGAGATGGCTCGTTCACATTCGCAGTCAATATGCTCTCCAGTCACTCACGCCGAGGATAATCAAAAGAAAAAAAGTCACTGCTGTGACAATGTTAATGTGAACTTAGACCCGTCTTGAATATGAGACCATCCACATAAAGGCTTTCAAAAAAAAAAAAAAAAAGACAGAAAAAGACTTTAATAATTGACATCACAGGCACAGCAAGACGTATTGAATACTAGCCTTTAATCTTGCTGCTCTCATCGATTTCTTGTAGCCCATAATATTTCAGGTGGATCATTTGGAGGTGAAGAATTCCCGTCATTTCACTGACAAATACTCAAGTATTTAATGTAAGGTTTACATTGATCTTGTGGTTAGCACTGCCACCTGAAAGGAGGATACATTTGAGTGATATGTTTTCGCGTTCCCTCAAAAAATGACCAGTGACATCTGTGAAAGCGCCTCCAGCGAGCGGAGAGGGTGGAAGACGTGCTCAGGACTTCTTTTCCCTCCATCAAGGATATGGGGGCCAAACGCTGTCTGTCACGAGCGAACAGCATCGTCAGAGACTGCACACATCCTCATCACAGACTGATCTCTCCGCCGGCCTCCGGCAGGAGGCACCGCAGCCCGAGGGGCCGAACTGCTTCGGGCTCTGCAACAGCTTCAGACTTCAGACCAAAGACTTCTGACCTGCAAACAGTCTGGAGTCTGCTGTCAGGTCTGAAGATGACGCAATGATTCAGTGCAAGAATTCGTTGCAATAACCTTTCACCCTATGACTTTATTACCGTATGTTTCTAATAATTGTTACTGTTTTGTTTTTAGAAACGTATTTTTAGAAGTGCCTGTGATTTAAGTGTTGCTGAAGACACTTAATGCATCTATCAATCTCTCCTCTCTGCGTTCTTCCTATTTGTTGAAGGTTTGATTTGCTTATTGGGCTGCTGCTGTTTGGATGAAATACTTCCAACGAAATGCACTTTCACCTTGCAGCTGCTCGACCTTGTTTCTTCACGTCACAATACTGTGATGGCACCTGTGTGTAATTCTACGTTTTCTGTGACCTACTGATGACTTGTGACTTGGGCCCTCTGTGACTCGAAGTGGAATAAAGCGGTAAAGCAGCTGAATGAAATGCATTCAGAAAATATCAGCCTACATACATATGAATGTGAAAGTATTTCTACAATCATCCAGTGAAGCACCAAGGCAATTTATATCTTGTATTGTATGCAGTGGGTCCCTGAACAAGTACTACATTTTCCATTTTTCTTTTAAAGCAGCCTAGAAACACCATTTTTCAGATACAGTAGCGTGTCGATCTACTGCGTTTAGTGAAAATCTGTCCGTAGTATTTTCTCATTGTCACACAACTTCCCATAATCTATCAGTGAGCATTATTTGACCCGCCCTGCTCTGCTCGTCTGCTCGTCTGCCCTTATGCTCCTCAACAAACAGACAACAACCAAATGCCACTCAGTGGCAGAGTCGGGCTCCGTCATAAAAACATCGTCAATTCAGCCCATTGATACTGCTGAGTACACCTCAGTTTTCCCTGGACTGCACCACTGATTGCAACACAAATAAGGGATTACTGAAAAAAAGTTATTAAAGACAATAAAAACTGCTATAAACTGCTCTTTGACAACTGGGAAATGTCACAATATTCTATGTAAATAAAAATAATATCATACTGTCCGCTGCCCACTCCACTGCCTCGCATTATTTAAAGCCTTCCGCTTGTCGACACAGAGGGCAAATATTGAAGATCACCTCCAATCATATATTAAGGCAGTCTTAAAACACTGGAATTTAAAAATTAATTTGTGTTGAATATGGATGTACCAAACACAAACAAATGGAAAAAAATGAGTTGTCTCGCACAATGTTTGTAAAGACATCAACACCTCCTCCTTCATTAAAATGCCCACATTTTATGAATATGGATAAATATGTTTATTTAACTAACACACAGAATTTACCTCACAGTTCACTTTATGATATACTCTCAACAATGTTAGCTGGAGTATCCCTGTCAGTTTAAAAGCTGCTCACTTTCGAATTATTAGTGAGGTTAGAAATCATGCCCATAAGCTCGCCCTGAAAAAGAAGTGTGTGTCTTTGAGCAGCGGGATGTTTCCCCAACTTTAATGAAAACAGACTTTTAAATTCTGCACAGCAAAGCGGAATGTAAATGTAGAAACAATAAGGAAACACATTTATGAGGAGAAGGTGACTTTGAGAAGATATTTGAGAAAGACTTGTCCAGAATTTCATCTAGAATAAACCGCCTCCCTTTACTGACATATTCTGTCCCGTGAATTGCAATTTGTGTACCTCACAACCTTCCTTAACTTTTCATATGCGCTTCCGTGATTGTGTGTTTCTCTATTGATTGATGCTATGCCAATGAAACTATACAATACTCCATATTCAAAATGAAGTGTAACCACAACTCAACCATATCAAATAATCAGAACTACTGGGATTGCTCTCTTAGCAGCCTCTGTTGTTTGCATTGTGACTAATCTAGCTTCATTAAACAGCTCAGTTAAATCCCGACAAAGTGAAATAGGCAATCACTGCATGAGCACATTCTTAAACAAGACTCCTAATTACAAAGATTGACCAAAACAAATCAAGAAACCTTTTGCAAGCTGATCGTGAAGTATGGAAGCGCTGGAGTCCCGGGACGAGAGGCGTTCTTGGCAGCCTTGCCAGTCTGGTTTTCAGTCTCCCACCGGAGAAGCGCGGTCTGATATTGGCAGCATGGATCCGCCTCTGTTTCAGTGCCATTACTATTTTTACCCTCCGTCCGTTAAAGCTCCTTCCCTCTCTGATTTCTGATGAACGAGGCCTTGAATCCCTGCGCTGCAGCTGCTCACATCTGCATTAAAACCTCTTTAGTTACATCCTACCTGTTCCTCTGCCAAAGTACACCAATGCTTTAAATATTAGTAGTGAAGTGTATTTTTACAATAATGCATTAGCCCTGCCATGATTTAAAAGGATGTTCTGCTGAATAAATCATTGGAATTTGTCTCCCAGTGCTGAGGCTTTGGATGTCTTCCTCAGTCGCTGCCTTTTTTTTTTCTTCCCACCCAATGGTTTGGATTCGGTGTGCTGCTTGGTACAGTGTTCTTTGATGCAGCATCATATTCCCTTTTTGCTTTTCAGCCCTCATTGATCGTCCCTCATGTCTTCTTTTCAATGACTATCTTCATTTTTTTCCCTCATGTCCGTTCATCTTGTGCCTCCACCTTTCTATCTGTCAGTGGTTTGATAATGACATGAACATGAACACACACATAACAAAAAAAAAAAAAAAGTTGCTTTACACTGCATGATTATGGAACCTTTAAGCAACGGAACATTTTATGCAAATTGTCGTCCATCTTCTCTCGCTTTATTCAGCTTAACGTTACGGGGCTCTGAGCCAAGCAAATTAGAGTCATCAATTAGCCTCAAGTCGACGCTGCTGGACGATGGAAGGGGAGAGATAACCGATCGATTACACTGTCATGCTTTTTTTTTTGCCACTTTGAATAGTGTACTGTACTCTATAATGTTTCCTCACAAACTGTCATGCAGTGTTGGATAAAATTAGTCTAATCAGATTTACTCCATTATAATAAAAACTATACTTTAACTATTTAATTACACTGGATTAAAGTGTATATTAAGTTTACTGCATGAAGTTTGTTGGTACAAATGACACAATTTTAAAGAACACATATTTTTTTAACAGAGTGTGAGACCTACAGTGTCTCTGCAGGAGCTTTACTGCTTTTTACACCGAGTGGCAGATTTCCAATCTGGTTCACGAATAAAAGATACTTGTTAAACGTTTCTTTACACACCATGGACGTTGCGTCACTCCACTCACAGTCATAGACCATCAGACAGAATTAAAATCAAATTAGAACCATTTTTCAGTTCCCAGTAAGCTAGCACATTATCACTTCATACACGCTGACGTTACCGTGCAGCTGAGAACATGAACGATTTGAACGCCACTCGACATCAGTTCCAATACTTCCTACATCAAACCCTCTGCTCCAGTGCTTCAGTTAATGGATAACATCATGAAAAGTATTTTTTCCAGCAAAATATATCTTTATATTTGCACTATTTCTATTTATCTAACTATTTATTTTTTTTAGTTTTTTTGTGTGTGTCTGTTTTGCTAATTGATAATAAAAAAGCAGCTGGGAAATGCCAGTATTCTCCATTCCTCTTTGCAGCACCTCTCAAGCACCATCAGGCTGGACGGGAAGCATCGGCGTTTCGCCATTTGCTTATTGGGACATTCAAAGCAGCCCAAATTTTCTGTACCCTTCCACAGCTTTGCGCTCCAGGGCAATCCTGTCTTGGAGGTCTACAGACACTTCCTTGGGCTTCATGCTTGGTTTGTGCTCTGACATGCACCGTCGAGTGTGAAACCTTATCTAGACAGGTGTGTGCCTTCAATCAGTTGAAGTTACCCCAGGTCGCCTCCACTCTCAGGGACGATCGGTAGAAACAGGATGCACATGAAAACAATTTTAAGCTTCATGATGATGGCTGTAAATACTTACATTCATGTCATTTTGAAGAAACACACTTTTGGATTGTGGGAGAAAACCAGATGATCCGTAGAAAAACCCTCAAAGGCACATGTGGAGCACATGATGAAGAGAACGTTCCCCAAGCCCCAGATTCGAACTGGGATACGAGTGCTAACCACCACACAGCACTCAGCGCATGCAAATGACCACATTCGGTGATTAGAACGCCTGAATAAATTGTGTTTGTTGACGCAGCATTAGACGTCTTACCACTGCCGATGCGTGGGTGTGGTAATGTAAACAATAGGTGGGAGGGATGTGACATACAGTACAGTGTTTTTGTGAAGTTTTTGCCTTTAAGATACAAGCGATTTAAATTGCAAATCCTTTTATACATCCAGCTTATCTTGCCTGTGTTTACTGCCTCAGTAAACTTCCTGTCCTCCACAACCTCGAAATATTAAGCACAGAACACTTTGCGAATCATCTCACCTTGTGCAGCTTTACAGGCCCGTTTCTTATCTATACGTCTGACACTGTTTGGTAATAAGAAGGTTTATCCTTGGCAAATCAAGTCAGGAGAGCACAGCAAGTCACAAAAATCCACCACGCTCACCCACGTAATGTCTGCGACCCGCGGCCGTTAAATGCAGTCCCCACAGTAGCAGCCTCCACGTCTGCCTTCGGCCCATCCCGTCTCACTCCTTTGAGGCAGAAATGCAAAAAACACACGCATCTCCGTAACCTTCTACCAAACCACCTCCACACACACACACACATCCCCCCCAACATCTGATACAGCAGCACCCTCGCTCCAACTCCTCGCTGGAGTAAACATTCCCCCCAACCTCATATCGGAGATATTCTAATGAATATTCATCAAAGTCGAGCCCAGCGCCCGGAGGGTGCAGTGTTTTTGTGGACTGCAGCGATTGGACACTTCATCTTCAGAAACATGACTTAATGCAGATCCATAAGGAACCCTCCGAATGTCTCAGCCTGGCCCTGCTGATGAACTTACAGTAAACTTGTTTTTGAAGTCGGGGCATATTTATTCCTCACGATGATGTAGTTGTTTATGTGATGTTTATGTTTGTGCACTGGGAGTGAACTCAACATGTATGTATCATATACGTGGGTGTAGAAGTCCTGGTCGTAGTTATATGTTTATTCAAACACACAAGTGCCTTTAAAATTAGATTAGTCACTTCTGAACAATATGTTTATATTCTCCAGTGCTCAGTATATTTGATTAGAGACGCCCAAAATGGTTTAAGAATGAAGCAAATGACAACAGATGTGGTTTTATGTGTGTGTTTCGCTCATTTTGAATAATGCAGCTGCGCGGGGTTACACAAGTGTACAGCATTAAAGACATAAGAGGTTTTCCTTTTGTGGTTTTTAAAAGTGGCTGGCATATAATGTACACAGCTTCTGCCACCCACATAAAAGCAAGGTCATAAACAGAGGAGGGACGTTACGAAATGAAAAAAAAAAAAAACAAAAGAAAAGAAAAACACAGTACACATACTTCAAGTAGATTTTCCGGGGATCAGTACTATGTCCTCTAGTCGTTTCGTTAATTTATTACTTAAATTCTACAATCTGGATGAATTATTTCATTTTAATCAAATTATGTATTTATGTTTGGTTTTTTTTTTTTAACGTCTTGCAACATCAGATCTATTTCTAACATTCTGTGATATGAAAATGTGTGACGCATGAACACACAAATCTCAGGGGAAAAAAATGTTTTCCTCATCCTTCAGTGCGTTTCAGATAGTAAAATTAAAAGAGACAACCATGCAGAGCAGAAAAGAGAAGGACAGAGAAAGCAAGTATACCAATGTAATCAGAAAAATATGAAATCCTCTTTCCATCTATCTTCCATACAGTTTCATCCCACTGATGGATGATGGGTAGCGGGGCCGATCCCGACTCAAAACAGGTCGACAGTCCATCGCAGTGGCAAACTGCAAAAGCTGCACAAGAAGAGACTTCAACTGTGGAAGTCTCAATGTGAGGGAAAGGAGCAATCCGATGCACTACATGGACTCAAATCAGCTCATCGGGTTGAAAAACAACCAGGATCCACAACCACTCTGCCAAGTCTGGCTACGCCCTCTTCAGTGATGAAGTGACATAAAAGAACTGTGGAGCTTAACAGAAATAGTAGTTCTATATTTTTAAGTGAGATACTGCACAGTCCGTTAAGCTTTGACCAAAGTAAAAAAAAATAAATTCAGTTTTAGCCTGTAGTATAATTGCAGCAGCCCTGATGTTTTGTTATGTTCTGCTTTGTCTTTCAATCTTCATGTTTGACTTTTTTTTCTCAGAAAGTTTCCATTACGTTTAATTCCCTCACGCTTCTTTCTGTTTGATCTGTGGTTATGTCACTGTTTTGCTCCTACACATACCAGCATTTTATTTCCCACATCAAATCAAGTCGTGATTCACTCTCCTCTCTTTATTACATGTGGCAGGTTGTACTCGTATGTTCATGTTTGTCTTCATGTCCCACGGCACTGTTCAGACGTATCATCTGTAATTTTAAGAGTCTCTGCCAGTGTCTTGTTGCTCCGCCCTTCTTGTGTCTCACCTGACTGTTACCCCTGATTGTTTCGAACAGTGCCTCATTAACTCTCCTCTCCTTTGGCTGCATTTTGATCCACACTGAACGTAAACACGCTCCCCTCCCTGTGCAGGGAATGTCAGTTCAGGAAACGTCTCTCTCTAAAAGGCTCGATCTGTAACACCCTGCTTCACTGAAATATATATATATATATATATATATATATATATATATATATATATATATATATATATATATATATGCACTCTCGGTATATGTTGCCTTGGCAACAAAAACATTACATATAACAGTTTCAATTAGCTTGATGCATTTATGACAATACAATGTTCTGAGAATTTCAATCAAGCATCACAAACATTACTTAGGTTATATGTGTATGTAGGTATTATGCATTTATATTCCATATGGTGACCAGAGGAGGAAAAAAACAACCTTTTACTAAGGTTATGCTGGCATGTTATGTACCAAAAGGTTCACTGGGTGATACGCTTCAGAGGAATTTATGTTCCCAGAAAAACAAAACTCATTTTCTTATGCCTAATTAACGTAAAGAGATGGCATCAGCTCATTTCAGTAATTACACTAATTAGACTATATGTCAATTTGGATAGAAGTTTGCTTCTAGATGACACATTTGGATGATTTAAAAAGCTTTTTGGGCTTCGTGAACCTGAAGAATACAAATAAATCAACATGTTATCATAAAAGCCCAGTTAAGGTTGCATATTCTAAACATATTGTGGCATCATTCAAAATAATGGCATTTTCCATTCCGCCGTGCCATTGCATTTCAACCCATTAGTATGCACTCCTACATCCAAGGACTAAATTTGACCAGAATGTTCCATAGGGCCAATTTTTGCGAAAACATCTTCATAACATAAAGCTGAACAAATTGTGCCAAATTACCGTAATATGTGTTACATTGCCAAATCTGTGCAATATCCATTATGCCCTAATTGTGAGGATAACGTACCTTTCAAATGGAGCATTCTGATGATTTAAAAAGCGTTATGGGGATTATGGACCCGTCAATTACAGACAAATGACTACATTTTTGTAAAAACCTAATTTATGCCATGTATTTAACATAAACCTGTCCTAGTGCCCTTCAAAAAGATACCATTTTCCTCATGAGTTTCATAAGTCCACGAATCTAGGTTATATTCTATATTCCAAAGCATCATCTGGAATATTTAATCTTGAACAAAAATCATATACATGTTTTCCACTTTGTTTGATATCCAATGTGGTGTTAAATCTTTGCAGTTTCCAATAATCTTTCTTGTAAATGAACTGAATTATGAAAGGACTAATGGTGGGACGCCATCAAAACCATAATCAAATTTATTTGTGGTTTTATTTGATATTTATTCATAAATAACTCCATGTTTGACAGAAAGAGAAACATTTACATTCATATGTGTGTTGCGCTGCGTCTTACACTGTGCTTTGTTACCCGAGGTCACTGAACGATGACAAATCTGGTGCATTGGTGTGATCACTATAATGAGAATCGAAAGGACCACAAAGCACAAAAAAAATGTTTTGTATTTGGAGTGTGAAAAAGGCGTGATTAAACGTGTTAATCTTTTTAAAAGAAGAATCAATCCAGGTTAAAGTCCAAACCCCGACAGCATGCTTGGACATAGTTTAACTCCTTGGAGGATTCCTGCCATGGCTGCTGCTCCTCCATCTCTTTGTTTCAGCTGTGAGGCCCAGGTGGCTGATGGGTATTCCTCTGACTTGTCAACTTCCTGTGAAGCGATGTTGTTCACTCCTTATCTACACACTGTGCAGTTCCCTTTGAGCAGAATGTGTTTCGCTCTCCACCTCACTCAGTTTGACTGAGCATGTCGTGCAGGGAGGGCAACCCCTGTGTGTATGTCTCTGACTTTGTACGTTTGTGTTCTCGTGTCAATTTCCACCACATATTTTTGTTGTGGATCTCATTCTGGTCACATGTGTACCAAACTTGACCTGTGTCCAATGATCAGCCAAAACCCTAGAATTGAATATATCCAAGATATATTCACCTCGAACAGAATAAAAACAAGAAAAAGAGAATATAGAGGAACATGATTTTAAATGGAAGTTCACAAACGGCTAAGTGCAAATAAAAAAGTGAGGCTGGAAGGCTCAGACTCAGGGTACATTTATATTCTATCGTTGAGTAATCGGGGGGGGGAAAAAAAGTGACAGACATATTTCGTGGATTTGAAAACTTTTCTTGCTACAACACATTGAGTAAATCATATCAAAATACTTGAGGACATCAGGGATCATGGCTTGTTGATTCATCCATCAAAATGTAATAATACGGCAACATTAATTATTTCCGACTATTGAAAGTACAGCTGCAAATGTGTTGAAAACTGCATTTTTATGACAGATGAAAAAACGATGAGCAAGTAAGGGTTTTTGTATTTAATGTGAAAATATTTAATAACAGATATTAACATGCACTTTTAAGGTTGGTGCCGTTACTGTGAAAAAAAGGTATCTATATATTTCTTTCTTTCTGCAGTTTGCATATTCACATTAATTTTATATGCAAGGTGACAACTGCCAAGTGGTGGGATGGCAGGATAGGTCAGCCGCTGCTTTGTTACCACAGAGAGGGTGAAATTAACCATAATCATAGTGATTGATGTTCGTCCAATATCAGACTGGAAAATCATCAAAACCATTTAAATTTTGGAAAATCTCACACCCCTGCTGGCACCATTTCCCTCATGTTAAGTAGTAAATGCTAGACTTCTGGTATTTTAGAAAAGAATAGCTAAACCAAACAAGATAAATGGTGTTGACGTTGACAATATATTGTATAGTAAAACTCTGCAGCCACAATAATGTTGTATTCTGACTCAGTGGATGGCATTATAAATTACATTTATTCCTAATTTGAACTGAAGCATTAAGTTATTGAACAATTTAAGATGACCTTAACGTTCTGCTTGTTGCTGTACTGTAGTCAATATAAACAAAATCCTTCCTGCTGCTCTCACCACAGATGAATACATGTAACGAACATGTGTGTGGGAGGAATACAAGATGCTGCAGGGTCCCAGAGGTTTTTATTACAGCCACAGTTGATGCTAACAGCCAGTCTGCGTGCCTGTTAGCGTAGCAGAGTGATCACTTCTCAAGACCGTTGACATCAGAGAGAGGCGAAATCTGTAAAAGTCGACTCTGCTCTGACGGGCACAGACTAAAAGGACCAAAACAACAGAGGAATGTGTTTTGATTTGTTTCTGCAGTTATCTGGAAACAAAGTGGCAGGCTGCCGTCGCGAGAAAAGAAAAGAAAAGCAAGAAAACCCTGGGACTAAGTGACTACACCGCAGGCTTGTTTGGTGTATTTTCTTCTACTTCTGCTTGAATCTTCTTGTCTGTGGAGCCACAACCCCTGGATATATTGGTCTATGGTTCCAAACGCTGGCAGCTGATCATTGGTGATCCTTATTTAACTTTTTATTTTCCTGCTGGTAGAGTTCAGCATTGCTGTAAAGGTCTCTGTCTTCCTCTGTGGTATTTTCAGCCTTGCTGATAGACCCATCTGTCAATTTAATACAAGACCTGGCAGTCAAATGTCAATGCAGTCGACAACTAAACTCTTGTCCAAGTCTCCTACACAGTATTACCTATAGATGTGGCAAAAAGAAAGGTCTTGAACATAACTTTACATAAAACAATATTATATAGCTCAGTGGAGCATTAATGACAGCACTTATACCAATTACACCGTGCTGTACGTCTACATGAACAATGGCAACGTCTACGCAATACTCCCACCAGAAATCATTACCTCCCCACCTTCATTCCACTCAAGTCGCGAATATTAATGAGCGCTGCGCTAATTGCAGGTCCATCATGTGGGAGAAATCCAATAATCATGCTTCTCGCCTGGAAGATGTTCACTTTTATGAAACATTACTCGCTCTTTCATGGACCCTCATCTCTGCTTTTCACTGCTTAGCAACCACATCTTTTGGGGCAGGGTGCTCCACCTCCCCTGCCCTCCTTCCTCCTTTTGTCATCTCTCTGCTTTTTTTCTCCTTCCTCCCCGCCTCCCCAGTCTCCCCATAAATTGGATGGCAGGCAATTAAGTGAGTTGTCGGAGGGCTCGCTGACAGCAATTACAAGGTGTGTAGGAATTCATGTGGAGACACGACGCCTTGCACGTTTGATTTCTAGACAGATGTCTCTTTTTTTCTCTGATCCAGTGAGGAGAATGAGTTCAGAGAAGGGGAAGGAAAGAAAAGTGGGGGAACAGAAGGGGAGGAAAAAAAAAAAAAACAGGTTCAGGAAGGGCTATAAAGATAAAGGACAAGAGGGATGAAGAAAAAAGAAAGCAGGATGTAGGTGGAGGAGAGCAAAGTGTGTGATTGAAAAAAAAGGAAAACAAAAAAAAGGGGATTTCAGAGAGGAGGAAGTGATCAAAGCTTAGTCAGGGTTTTTGTCGAAGACTCAGGGGCAAACTGGAGATAACCTCAGCGCACACTCTGAGAACACAAACAAAGGCTCTTATGGAAAACTGTGTGCAAAGACTCTTTCTTTGTTTGTTTGTGTTCTTTTTTTTTAACCATTCCTCTTAGGGGGACTCAGGCTGTTTGGGAACATTTAAGGAACCTCTAAACACTTGGACACACACACACACACACATATAAACACACAGCAATGCGTGCTTATACTATCAGGAGACAATACACACTGGCACAGGGAAAACATGCAAACACCTCACAGAAAGTTCAAACCGGGACATTGTTGTGGTGAGTCAACGGCACTGCACCACCGTCCTGATTCACTCGTTTGTTCGAATTGATTCAATAGCTGCCTTCATGAGGGAACGCTCACATCTCTCTCAGTCAGAGCGTTCACCATTACTACAGCTGACTTTTGTTTAACCGAGCGATTGCCACTGAGGTTAGTGGCCGAATTTCTCAAAACCAAACACAGTTAAAATTACTTCGCTACATAGAATAGGCCGGAGATTCCAATATAAGTACCTCCTGATCTAGAAATTAAGAGGAAATTAATGTCAGAATTTTTTTTTTTTCCTTTCATAATCTTTAATACACAATGGGAGCATCGCTGGCTGGAGTCTCTCCTTTCCTCCCACGGTCCAAAAACACTCATAATAGGTGATTTGATGTCTTAACATTCCCTTGTGCCTGTGCGTTGTGCAAAAGAAAAGAAGGAAAGTATACATTTTTTCATGTGGGTGTGTCTTCAGAGACATACAGCAATATTAAAGTTTTCCAAACTTTATTAGTGTGTGTGATGTATTGGGAAGCTATCCGGGACGCGGCCCCGCCTCTGATCATACTCGGAAACGGCTCCACTGCCCTGCCACGTGCTCACTGCAGTGGATACAGAGAAGACAGATGAATAGTGTCCACTGTCCCTGAAGTTAGCAAGAAAGACAGCGATTAGTGAGTCAACTCATCGGCAAAGAGAAATTATTTATGCAGAAAAAGCTTCAACTTTAGAGGGACTTTCCAGACTCGGAGCTTAAAGAGATACAAGAGTTGGAAGCAACGTCTCTAAATTTATTCCTGATGGTCGAGCGCCAAAATTTTACTGAAAAAAAGAGCAAATCTTTTCCGCAGAGACACTGTTCAAAAACGACTGAGACTGTCAGTTGTAAAACCGCTAAAGTTTTGCAAGAAAATGAAGAAAGCAAGAGCAAATGTGTCTGTACAGGCCATGAAAAGAACTCTCCGAAGTTTGGACACTAAAAACTTCATTCTAGAGCAAAAGCAATTTAAGATATTGGGTGTAAAGGGGCTGATATCTTTGATCTCTTCAGAGGTTTCATATTTGGCAAAAAACAAAAACAAAACAAGGTCATTTGTGCCCTACAAGGGGAACTGCATTCCAAGCTGTCAACTTTCTCCTCTTGTGGGGCTGCACAAGTTGGTAAAACCCGACTGTGACTGACTTCCTGAAGTCTTTGAAACATCGCAGCAGCCTCGGGGCTCGGTGGAGGAAACTGACCTGAGGTGACCTGGAGTGTACATCTGAGTCCAAACCAGAAATGCTTGCCTAAGGAGTAATTGTTGTTTTTTTTCCCCCCACCTCGTCTGATAAGCCTAGAAATCCCTTTTATCTGTTACTCCAACCAAACTTGGAACATTAGCAAGTGCAGCCCGAGGCGATTTCTTGAATATTTTATTGGAAAATGGCCCAAAGCAGTACCTAACTGCTTCACAACTGCAAGATGAAAATACATAACCTTTGCTTCTCTGCTGTTTCTTATGTCATTTTGATGAGAAATACATTTGAGATTACTTAAACCCAATGAGTCTGGGTAATAATGTTTTTTTAAAGCTTTTGATCATTCTAACAATGAGAGTCAGTGAACTCTGATGTTATTGAATCCATTAAAAAAAAAAATCCAGACATACTAAATTTTATGCAACAGAAAGTATAAAAAGTACAACATTTCCACCTGTTCTGGTCCCGTTCCCTGATTCAGAGCTTCTGGGGCAGCATTAGATCCGAGCTGGGAGTAATCTGCAATTCTCGGCCTTAAACTGGGATGAGATACACAGTGGATACAGACAATGGTTCAAAGAAATTATTTGGCATGTTGGGTTCAGCAGCGTGTAAGTGTATAACAAAGAAATGGTTAAAACCTTTGCAAATGAAAACCCTTTAAAAAATAAAATAATAAAAAAAAAAAGAACTACATTTATTAGTGGGCCAGTGGTATTGAGTTAAGTGGATTTACCAAGGATATGCCGGGTGACCTTCATAAAAGACAAAGAGTATTTTAGTATGAAGTACAGTCTGGTAGCAGCACTTCCACAGTGGAAAGGGTTGCCAACTTGCCTGCACCAATCAGCCCCCGGCACTGTTTTAAATGCAGAGGGCAGCTCCTTCGTTTTCAGTCTGAATATTTGCTAAATAAGTCAATTTGTACCCCGAACAAAATGCAATTTGTAAAATTCAGATGCTTTGATAGGTCTGCTCAATCTGTCTGCCGACTCCCTCTTTCTCACAAATGCGCGCAAACACACACACACACACACACACACACACAATATGCATCGTGCATCGATAATAGCAAATGGTGGTTTCATAATGAGATAGGAGCATGAAAGAATTCCTATTACAGACCTGCTGTGCATACATGCACTGCAACAATGGAACATGAAGGCCCCCCTCAACCTATTCTTTAGCCATCTTGTTTTCCTGGTCACTATAATTAAAAACACTAGTGCCATTAACAGAAAGCTGCCAGGAAATGCGCCCCCATGCCCATTTTCTGCCTGATCATTATCCTCTTAACAAAAGCTTCATCAGGCTAAAGTGGAGAAGCCCCCATCAACCCCCACAAACTCACCTGATTCTGAATATGAAATGCATCAAAGGATTAAAGGAGCTAATTGATATTTGTTGTCTGTGCATTTGGAACTGTGTCAAAGACCGGCTAAGACTTTCATTACCATGTAAATCACGCTGTGTTTTCTTTTTAATTCCAGCTATAGCAGCAAAGTTCCTGGTTCATTACCGGCGCCCTTGTGACTACAGTCCACAATTGATGAACCGAAGGCCGACTCTTGGGCAAGCGCTTAACAACACACTTCTTCTAAAACACACACACACACACACACACATTCGCAATAATTCAAGAACACACAGCATTGTGCATGCAGACATATTTTAGGAAGCTCGTTCGTAATTCACTGTTAAATAATGGATCCCAGGATGCACGTACAGAAGCGTTGCTCGTATATTCACACAGATTTTAAATGCTTTACTTGAATCCATTGTTGAATAATACATCAAAGAATGGTTCCAGGTCATAACAAGGCAAAAAAAAAAAAAAAACAATGTCAAAACTCATTCTCCAGTTACCTGTTACAGCACCAGTAGACAAGAAAAAAGGACAAATTAATTCCTGGGTTTATATTGCTGGGTCACATGTTAGATGGGCTTTGAGTAACGTCAGATTAAAACTGGCCATTTTGCATATTTTGATGCAGACAGCGAACTGTGATGACCTTCTAACTTCTCCACAGTTGTAGGAAACACTAAGACAGCAAGTTATGCACGAGGGAGGCAGTGCTAAGGGCCCACAACTTTCTAGATACCAACACTGTGGCGCTTTGAGAAGCAGACCAACTGGAGACGGCTAACCAGCACAACACAGTGGTGGTGGATAAACAACAAACATCATTTGAGATGTCTGTCCCTGAGGCTGTCCTTCAAAAGAACATCTAAGATACGATGGCTGATCGTCAAGCTTGCCACCCCCCAGGCAGAGAACCAGAGCTTGAAAGAGCAAAGCACTGCCCGCAGCACTGTGTGGGTTTTTGTTTGTTTTTGACACTTTTTAAATCAATGAACCAATAGCTGTGGACCAAATATGGACACCTACTAATAAAGTGAATAAATTTAATTTGAGTGCTTTTAATAACTCTTACGGTTATCTCACATAACTTGAAATCACAAAAAAAAAAAAAGTCATGGAGATCATATACACTATAATCCAAACTGTACGGCAAGAAAGGCAAAATGTGGCGGTGGTAGAGAAGTGGAGAGAATGAATGTGAGGGCGGAAGCCAGTGTGAACAGGTGGATTTTTAAGGATGATTTAAAAGTAAGCAGAGAAGTGAATGTCCAGATGTCAAAGTGTTTTTCAAATTTTTAACAGCAGATTGCCTAAAAGATCTTGTCCCCTGACAGATGAGCAGATGGCGCGGAGAGGAGAAAGGCAGACATGGACCAAAGAGTACAGAGTACTATGTATGGAGGAGTAAAATTATGAAGTGCTATAAAGGTAGGGAGGAGGACTTTAATTTCTATGTGGAAGCCAATCTGGATTCAGAGGAGCTGACTGAGCATGGAGGTGATACGTCGGGTGCCGGGACTTCTGGTGACAATAGGCAGCAAAGTTTTGGACCAGATCATCAGGGGATGTTTTTAATGGACTACACTCGTCAAGATGGGATGCGACCAGAGCAATAACCAACAGGGCTGTGGTGTTTCGAATGGATGAATTAATAATGGGACGATGACAGTTTGACACATGGTTTGAGGTGTTGGATGAATAAGAGGGAGCTGTCAAGAATGACAGCCAGGATATCATCCTGCATGTAAACATGGCTAATAACATTATTAATATCGAATGACATTAAGAAACACAAACTTTCATTTATTCATTCATTCATTCATTTTCTACCGCTTCTCCCTTTCGGGGTCGCGGGTGACTGGAGCCGATCCCAGCTGCTGTGGGCGAAAGGTGTAAATAAAGAAGGGAAAAGTAAACTGAGATAATCTTGCTGTGTTAATCCTGTTTGCTATTTGATGGGTCAGTAGTGACTCACAGGGTAACCCAAAGTTACTTATATTTAGCTCTGTGTGGTTAAAACATATAAGCTTCCAGTGATGTGATCTACTAAAGGTTTGTGTATTTCAAAATAGTTGCAAAGTCTGCATTGTGTGAACACACATGTGAAAGCTGATCCACTAACAGGACACAGTAAGGATTGCATTTGAAGGATGTGCACTAACACCAGACACCAAAAGATGCCTTTGACTTATTGTATTGGATTACTAAAAATACTACACGGAATATGCTAACCGATTACTTTACAACACACAATTTAATTGACAAGGCCTGAAAACATTTGCATTGTTTATGATGCATCTTCAGCTCAGCCTTTTGTGTAGATGCTGCAGTTATTCTGATGGGAGGCCTTTCCTCAATTGACCCCCACTTAAGTTTTGTTTGAAGACTTCAGAATTTATTTTCTTTATGTGCCCATTCTTCTTTTATGTTATTGTTTTTTCTAAGTTTTTGTTTTAATTTGTCACATTCACAATGTTAGAATTTTATTTTATTGTATTTCCCAAATTGTAGACTAATTAGGCTCTCATAACACTAAAAGCTTTCCTCACTGACACCTCCAATTCCATGCATTCATTTTGTGACACTAGGGACTCAATGCTCCATCCAATCACCTCATGGCAATATGGCAATGAAAACAATACTGCACATGAAACCCTCATTTGAATACTGATATTTGCACAAGGTTCATTGTGTTACTCTTAGCTGTTCATCCGCAAAATGGACACAAACCAAAATTCTAATCTGTTTGCACGGGCATGCAGTTTCATAGCCACTCCGTTGTCTAGCTCATTTGCACTCCGACTCAGTTCTCAAGTTAAGTTTTCAATCGCACAGGGAGAAAAACCATCAGAATATTATTCGGTCAATCACCGACTGGTTGATGCACAGTTGAATATCCAATGGCTTGTAGTGTGTGTGTGTGTGTGTGCGTGTGCGTGTGGGTTCAGTTCTATTAAATGATGTCAGGGTCAACAGAACCCAGTTTGAATTGCATTCAATGCAATAATAACCTTTTCGCACCAATTTATTAAACATTATATTCACACACTATTTCTAAAGATGGAAGACTCCTATTTTTTTTTTTTCTTTTTATCTTCTTGTTTGTGTAGAAAATCTGCAAACTGATGTCATTGAAGGTGAAGTGAACTCAGCCTTTATGTTTCCAGGGCATTCAGAGCAATCAAGTCTTCTCGGCATGCATCAGTAATTTCTCGAATGCAGGAAGGTATGGCGTGAATAAAAGGTTGCAAAGTATTCAGCTTTCCCAGTAGCACAAAATCAAGCCATACAGGGCTTTAAAAACTAACAACTCTTTTTACTTCCCTATCTTCAGAGTGATTGCACTGCTAACAGCACTTCGCATAAACAAAAAATAATAATAATTGTTGCTGGTTCTTGTCCAACTGTAAAGTAGCTTCATATTTTACCATAAAGTGTCATATTGCTTGATCAAAACATCTCTATTTGTTATTTCTGTAAGTTCACTCAAGGCAGCTATATAGTTCTGCTGATCTCATCTACACTTGTTGTCATTTTTCTGGCTTTAGCTTTGGAAGAAAATGTTCCCCACTGTGTCCTCCTACCTGTATGACTCGGGGTGATTGATTCTGCCCCGAGAAGAAAGAGTCATTCATCAGCACTCTTACATATCTGATATCCATAAACAAAATGAAAATGAGAACAACAATTTAAAAGGCACCGAGCAAATCATTGAAATCTGACTGACAAAGAGAGCAAATACAAAAAAAAAAAAAAAAATCAGCAGTTGATGAAAAGACTGTGAAACAAAAAAATCTATTTGAAGAAACAATGAAGAAGTTCAGTTTAATTTTGCTGGAAAAAGATAGTTCAAGGTCAGGATGTAAAGAATAAGGCCTGCAAGCCAGAATTGGGTTCAGTTCAGGTCAAAATTTGGAAAGTAAAAGAAAAACAAAAACTGCAATATTATGATTGCCTGGGAATTTGTAGAAAGCCTGCTGAACTGGATCCTCATATAAATATGTGGATTGCATTAACACTTAGCATGCAGCTTGCAGGTGAGTTACTCAAAAAGATGCATGAGTGACACCAACTATCCAGTAGAAATGGCACAGTCATGTTCACTTGCTTGAAGTCCCCATGGAGTGCCATTGCAGTCAGAAACACACAAATGCCAAGTTGTTTATACATGAAGGGAGGCGGGAGCTGGCTGGGGATAGGTTAATGGGATGATTGAAAACATGAGGTGAGACAAGCAGTCAGGAGGAGAGGGAATACATGGACAGGAGGATCAGGGAGGAATGGGAGTATTAGAGGGAATCCTGACAAAGCAGGTCGACACCTCCAGTTCAAACACGGTAAAAATGGAAACAATATTTTTTTAAAAGTCAGAATTAGCTTCCATTAATCTACCAGGATAAAGTGCCCAGCCAAAGACACACCTGTATCCTGCTGCCTAATCAGCATCTTGATCTGCCACACCTGTGAAGTGGATGGATTATGTTCCCTCTTCTAACACACCTGATTCAAATGATCTGCTCGTCATCGAGCTCTGCAGAATGTGTTGGAAGAGAGCAAAATCAAAAGTGTTGCATTTATATTTTTGCTCAGAATAGATAGGAGTTTGGGGTTTCAGGGTTTTGGGGGTTTACAGGTTTTTTTCCCCTAAAATTCAAAAAAGAATCTGTTTTGTATTAGTTAATGCAAACCCTCCAACCCTACTTATCACCCAGATCTCTTTGTCTGATATTGTTGACCAATGTCTAACAGAGCACTAGCAGTTGGTTACATTTTAAGTAGAAAAACAGCTGCTTTAGTTTCAAGTAAGACATAAATGAAAAATAGACACTAAAATAAATTCATTAAAGAAAAGTCAGGATTTTAGTTTAAACGAGATATGATCTAAAGGGAATAAAGCAAACTAAGGATACAGGGAACAATGAATATTAACACAAAGTCAGCTTCAATTTTATAATATTTCGAGGACACGTAGAGGAAAATGCCCCTGTTTGGTCGATAATAAACACTGAATTAATTCATCCTAAACGTACCTGTTTTATATAAACATTAAATCATAATAGGCTGTGTCGAATTAATGTCTGAAAAAAGAAAAGAGCTAAACTAGTTACCAAATACAGCTAAATAAATACCTAAAATGTTTAACAGTTAAAGTGGGACATGAGTCGTGGCCATGTCACAGGTCACTCCCCTGATCCATCTCTCCGCCCCAAATCAATTCCTCCTCTGCTGCCCTCATAATCACAACAGCCACTAGAGAGTGCTGTGGCCATAAAATGTTACTGTGGCTCGTAATAAACTGCTTGTACAAACGAGCGATGGGTGGCCTGCTCCAAAAGGGGTATTCTGACTCTGCAGGTCCATTAAACCTACAGGGCACCACATAAAACACCCTGCCAGAAGACATTCAGGACATGAATAAACTCCAAGTGCAAGAAGCATCAATGTCAATGACTTAGTCAACCTGAAAACTGCCCCTCACCAATGGCTAAAAAAGCCAATGTGCTTATCCTTGATGCACAGTACAGTTACTTCATGAAGATGCACGTAAAGACAGTAAAGAGAAAATGGCTTTGAAACTGAGGTCTGCTGTGAAGTATTTGAAGCGTTATGAGCAACAGGCTGCAACGATCCACGGTCTGAGGCAGAAGCAGCACTTTAACTCTGTGCACTCATGCATATTTGGAAAGTTATATATTGCCCAGACAAAAAAAAATCACACAGCTGAAGTGCACTTTCAGTGGCAATGAGTGGATAAATAAAACTTTCTGACAACCCCCACATGAGTAGCAGTGGGAAGGAAAATTAGTCTCTTCAGAAGAAGCAAACTTTTTAACGGACACGGCCCCAGAGGTGGGTGACCATCTGCCTCCACCAGTTGAGGTTAGAGGGTAGCGAAGAGAACAGCAGTGATTCCCCAGCACCAAAAGCACCAAGAACTACTCTGTTCTCATTTTTTTTAAAAAAAGGAAAAAAATAAAAACTTATGACCGTTTATATTTTCACATTTAAGGAATTTAACATGGGGTCATTTTAAAGTGTGGGAGGATGAGCTGACACCACATTATGCTCCCCCATCTCTCACATTGCACATGCTCTCTCACACTTAATAATAATTCTTTGGTTGAATGCCAGACTACCTATTAATAATGGTTGTTGGGATCCACGGGCAATAAAAAGTGTTATCAATCTTATGATTATTAAAATGCTTCTAATTTGAAATAGCTCGGAGGGTTTTATTACTAGTAAACAACAGTCATTAATGTTTAGCTTTTTTTTCTTGTCATTTCAATTAATCTTTATTGCACTTACACTAAATTCTGTTTAATAAATGTGTTTTGAAATAAATATAAATAGTTTTATACATGACCTTGATATGACCTGATTCTTCCTGCTGGTGCCTGGAGGAACTCCAACCCTGGAGATTTCCTGGCATCTCCAAGGGGAAAACCTACCAAATCCTTTTAAAACCAGTGAAGAAACATTCCCCGAACACAAACTTGAGACGTTGGTTTGATGTTCCTGAACAGGACTCACCTGATGGGAGCAGCATGTCAGAGTTTGCTTTAGTATGCTGGGATGCACAGACGCCGCTGCAGTGATGAATGTACTGAGCCACAGTTAATGGAAGCTGACAGTGACCTTAACCAGGAAGTGAAGCCTTGGGCTATGAGCTGGAACGGAGGCAGGGGGACAGGCGGAGAGACAGGCGGAGAGGTGGCACGTGACAACAGGGAGAGGACGGCCGGGCGGGGAAAGATGGGACAATAAAGGAATGCCAGGTGAAGGGAGACCGAAAACTACGAGAGATGCAAATGAAATCAATTTAACTCTTGCCACACGGGTCCTCCCAGGTGGCACCTGCTGCAATTTTCCAATGTTTTTTAAAGAAGGTTCTATGAATACAGGCTGGAGGAATTTTATCAAGCTATAGAGTGACCCAAGATTACAGGCCGGGCTCTGCTTAGTATTGACTTAAAACTGCATCGGTTTGATACTTTCCTTTCAAAAAAGCTTTGAGTTCACACAACATTTTTATATTGACCGCCATACACACGGAAATGCCAGAAACATGAAAAACACTGTGGTTTATATGTCACGCCACTCGTAGGTGCTGTGGGTTTGATTTAGTTTTTGATTTACATGGAGACAGACAGATGTACTCTCAAAGTTGTTTCTCAAAGTTTCCTCTTCAGTATTTCTGAACATCAGTGCGAAGGGAAACTGCAGAAACCGCAGCGAAAGACTGCCTCTTTCTATTTGATTTTAAATTTGCGACTGTCCCTCCGTGATGGCCCGTTCAATGTGTACCCAGCGGCTCCACGCCGTGTCAGCTGGGACTGACTGCTGCTCCCTCTATCCGGATTGTAACAAAGTAATTCAAAAAAAGTAATTTTTAACACAAAAATAAGTATAAACAAAGGAAAGCAGGATTCTCTAAAATCACTGGATCGGAAAAAAAAAATCTATTCTGGCAAATGAGACAAAATAACACATGGCAGAGACTCAGCACCTGTGCCAACAGATGATGATGATGATGATAATGATGATGGTGATGATGATGATGGTGATGGAGGTGACCATGCGAATGGAATGAAGCAGTAGAGGAATGATTACAGTAGTGCAGGTGAAACTGGATTCACCATTTTTGCCAATCAGATATCACTATTTCCTGCCCAGCTGGCATTTCATATGTGTTGCATTCAATTTAATAACCTTATTTAGGAAACAAGCATAATTTTATGTCACACGCATGATTTTGAAGTTACACTGCGGTATGAATATATGTGCAATAGGACTAGGTTAACAATTTTATGCACTTTTTTTTACTCATCCCTAAGAGGCTCTTTGCTGCATGGAAATCCTACATCAGAAAGACCATCTCATTGTTTGGTGGATTAACCAGCATTCAAAGGCCACAGCTTTATAGATAACCATACTCTAAAGGATACAACCTCTGAAATAGGACATGCAGTCCTGATCCAATCCCCATCAAGCCATTTTAGTACAAATTAGAAAAGGGACTTTCAGCATGTGGCTTCACTAATGTCGAATGGGACCAGATCCTTGCAGCCAGGTGCCGAAATACTGCAGGAAACTGTCAAGGGGACAATTTAAGCTGCAGATTAATGATTTGGAATGAAATGTTCAGTAATCACATATGGGTGCAGTGTTCAGGTGTCAGTCCACTTATTTAAAGTAACAGAGTGTGTCACAAAAAAGGGGAAGGTGTGGATAACAAGAAAGCAGGAACAGAGGGATGGCATGATAGGAGAAGAGTGAGAAAGAGAGAGAATATTAGAGATGGGTGAATGGATGAGTACATGCATGCAGGATGATTTGTTTGGAGCAAAGATGGAGAAGCTGATCAGAGAGAGAAGAGGCAACGATGAATGAATGGAAGCTGGAAGGACAAACTGTGCAGCGGATGGAGGAGGTGGATACGGGGATGGATGGCGGGAGAGGGGACTGTGGGCTGTGTGTGGCCCTCTCTGTGCCACTGCAGGGTGGGGAGCTCGGCAGCCGGCCAGCTGTGTGTGGGGGGGGGGAAACCCAATCCAATCAGCTGTAATGGAGTCAAAGGTCAGTGTTCACTCTTGCAAAATTGCTGTGGCCAACTGCCTGAGCAAGACACTGAGCAGAGAGGCACATACACTCAAACACACACAGATCACTCACTCTCCCCGCAGCTGCAGTTTATCCTGATAACAAGAACAGTACATGCGGGTTGCGCGTGCACTTTTGTCCTTGTGTGTCTTCATAACATACAAATGGAGAACAGAGCAAGAAATATGTTCGATGTTCAAGGTCTATTAGTTGGTGTCTAACCAGAAATGATTGATAGTGTTGTCTGCTACCACCTGGGTCAGGGCTTGAAACCAAGAGGGAGGCCACACAGATGAATCCAAAGTGTTTCATTTAACTGAAATGATCGCAGGTATCAAAGACCGAATGTCATTAATCAGTTTGACAAGAGTCGGTTATGTCTGGGATGTGTGGATGAGAAAAGGCTGCATTCATCAAACCAAAGGCCGGTTGAGCAGAGCAGCAGGCCCGGCTGAGAGAGTCCCACCCAGCTGGGCAGGTAAACAAACTCCCAGCTCCACCACTGCTGCCATCTCATGTCCTCCGACAAGCAAAGAGCAAGATCAAGACGTGCTTCTTTCTGGAAAATGCTCAAAATGAGGGTAGGTGACCCGTATATCCAGGAGGGATACAGCAAGGTGAAACATCTACATTCATTGATCCATCCATCTGCAACTGACTTCAGTTGTTATGACTGGATTCCAAACCGCTACCAGACCATATACTCGTACATAGATAAATATATCTCCACATTAAGAAAAAAAAAAAAGAAAGCCATTCAATATTTTAAATGAAAAATATTTTTTCAATAAAATGTGAACATCATGTTATCAAAATATTTACTCCCAAAAAAATCAGAAAAAAAATAATCATATTTCCTTGTTTTTTGTCCTTGGCAGTTTAAGAAAGTAGTTAATTTAAAATCTGCTGAAATGAAATATCTCAAAAAGTTTTAGAAGCCACTGAAAAAACAAGAACAAAAAACAACAGCCACCTCACACACATTTTATAAGTTGTTTTTGGAGGAGAGTGTGTATTTTTTCAGTGGCATGTCGAGTTTTGAAACTAGCTGTTGAGCAGTTTTGTCAATCTGAACTATCTATCGCAGTTATTTGGGAAAACAGTTTTGTTCTCAATGACTTCAAAGTTACAAAATAAAATGATGCCTGCGGGATAATGAAGCTTCAAGTTAGTTTGTCAGCAGTAACAGCAGAGAGATGGACTGCTGTACACAGGTTTGCACCGACTCACATTTGTAAAATATAAATTTTAAGATTGTTTTGTTTCCAGTGTATTGGCCAGGGTCGAGAAATGTTGATTCTTGTAAAATTTTCAACACCTCAAATCAGCTTCAAAGCACCAGGGACAGCTCTTATAAATGATTCTTTGAGTCGAAATATTAGAGTGAAGACAAACAGAGTCAGAAACACCCACTCTCATAGTCATACCAAAACAAGAACCTTCGAATAAAATAAACAGTTTCAAAGATCTGTTTTACATTCTAGAAAGTGTTCAAGTCTGTTTTTTGCTGTGTTGTACAAATATAAGAATTGAAGAATCACTGTTCCTCATAGATAACCATATTTACGAGCCATTTCATTTCCTTTTGCTTTGAGTCAAATTTATAGTGATTAGATCTTCCATGCATGTTGTGAATATTCTGCTGTAAAAAGGATTTTTTTTGGAAAAAAGAATGAGGTTCCTTTTCTAAATATCTGCAGCTTGAATGCCTTCAACAGCAGTGCAAATTGTTTATCAAACAATGATGATCATTGATAATGCAGCTTCCAACCTGCCCTGCAATGCAGGGAATTGTGGGTATTTCATACTTGAGCCAAATATTTTCTGCCATCGCTGGAAGGAAGCAATAATGATGAATTTGGAGAATCCTGGTATTACACTGGAATTGAACTTTGCTTCCGGCTTATGAGGATTCAAGAGCTTCAAGCCAGCTGTTAAGTCAAAAAAAGGAGCATAGGTTGGGTTTGGGATTAAAATGTGAATTCTTCCAGCACTGGCAAAGGACCTAGCATACATTTACAGTTGCTGGGTTCTGTTTCTATTTTAAGATTCTCCAACTTGAAGAAACTTGACTTTTGACATTAGACAGGTGATGTGTTTTTGTTTGCTTGTTTTGTTTTTTACTAGTAAGCCCTGTTTGTGCAACAATTCACAGAGGAGCAATGCACCGCCACTCCTGCGTCAGCAGAACGCTCCCGCAGCTCCTTTGCAGTCGTGCCGGGTTTGGCTTTGCATTTCACTGAAGCAGAAATGCAGTTTTATCTGGAAGTTTTCTCCATGATCTTGTCTCCATGTCCTCGGTTCCCCTTAACTGTCAGTTCTTAATGACATTTCAGGGAAAACTGCAGACTGAAACGGCCAAGATATCTTTTTATAGCCCTCATCTGCTTTGTAGGCATTAGTCATCTTCATTTGCTGATCCCCGGTAGGTTGCATAGATCAGAACTTTGTTACTGAATGTTACCCAGAATGTTTCAGAGTGTAAAAAGCTATCAAGCTTTAAATTAAATCAACCATCAACCTTCAGATTGTTTCTTAATTTATTCACTGACGACAACAGTTAATGTTTTGATACCGAGGACAAGACTTCCTCCTCTCTGTGGCCCTTTTTGTTTCGGTCTAGATCCCATCCACTTGTGTCCCCATGAGGTTGCAGTGGCAATTTCGGGAGTAAAGAAACCCAGACTTACCTTTTCCCAGCAAGTTCATTTCATGCATCCTAGGGCATCAATAAGCCTTTTACAGCCAGTCTTAGGACAACCTCTGAACCTCATTATGTGGCTGCTTTAACCTCCACCAGAAGGCAACTGGGTGTTTTCTTATCAGGAGCCAGAACCACAAGAACTCTGCTCTCAGAGCAGAGGCCCACCACAAGAAAAGTCATTCCAGCCACTTTAATTCGCAGGCTTATTCGTACATGATTAACAGGTGTGGGAAGAGAAGCAGGCTGAAGCAGTTCTCATGTTCTTTCCTCCCATCGTTTATGAATAAGACATTGCGATGCTGAAAAGCCCCCCTCTGGGTTTGCCCTCTCTACACTTGCACACTATCTTTTTCCACCAAAAGACTTGCAGGTGCTGTTTCACACTCCTAAAAGCATTGCAGTTGGCTGGAAACTGCTCCAGTGAAAGCTGGAGGCACCCGTGTGATGTGCTGGAGGAAATCCTGTCCAAAACAAAAAACAAAAAAAGTCTGAGATGGTCAGAGATGCTCTGGCTTCCACACAACATGCCCTCCTAACTATGCCTCCAAACCCTGCTCATTAAAATCACAAACAGAAGTGGAAACGAGCTCCGAGGCAGAGGTCCAGAACCTTACAGTTAATTACTAAAAAGACATGTCTGCGTTGGAAGACATGAATTTAAAAAAGTTAAACTGAACTGTCATCAGACAATATTGACTTTTGCTCTTCACAACCGCTGGTTACCTTCACCAATCAAAGCCTATAATGAACTACGACTCAGGCAATATACAGTTAAGAAACCAGCTCCACACAGCAAATTTGTTGAATTGGGGGGGGCAAAGTTATGCATGTTTTGACGTCTCCTTACTCCCAAGACACAGCTTTAACGGATAGCTCATTATCGGGCTCTCTGCACAGCTTGGTGACGACACGTTTAATAGATTCTGGTATGCTGGATCAAGAAGATGTTTAAGTGGCCCTTCAGAACCAATGTTTGCCACCTCTGAATACCACGCTCCACATTCATATGCAGATACCTGTTTTTAGAGATCATACCGGCGCAATTAATTCAAGCCCTCACGAGTGAATGAGGTTCTCAGGTAATGAGGCGGTAGTCCTTCTGAATATCTTAAACTTGAGCTCATGACAAGCAATAATGGCCTCGTGCATTATATCATGTGCATGGAAAGAAGGTGGATCCCATGAAACAAAAAGGCATCTTCAATCCGAGCACTTATATCCAGAAGAGGAATTCAGACAATAAACCTAAAAACTGAGTAAAAGCAAACAGGACACTGCAGGCCTGAAGCAGTGAACTGTTCATTGATTCACACTTCAAGAACAGGGAAATTTGGTATTTTTCCTCAAAATGGTAAGAATTAAAAACAATGTGAGTTCTGACCAGGACATTTCATACCACGCAAAAACGCTCGAGCGCAGAACCCCTGCGGGGAAGATAGACGGGGGAAAACAGTGAACTTCAGTGGAGTGTTGGCATTTCTCCATCAGCTACACACCCACTTCAAGTTTCCGACCAATCGCAGAATAGTCGTCAGACACCACACGAGAAAATAGTTTTTGCTCAGATAAAGCTGCGAGAACTTCCAAACCAGAGCTGCAAGAAAAATAATGTCATTCTTTTCTCACATCTCTGGGAGAGAGAACTTTTTTTTTTCTAGTCTGCACAGCAGAGAGAGCAGAGGATGTTAAGGTCTTCAATGTACTCAGCAAGAACACAGTAATTTCTTTTCTCTCTCATCAGACTTTGCTCTTATATATCTTGAAACTTCTTCATGAGATCATCCAAACAGAACATTTTCTCTAGTGCGTCAACTTATGTGCGATGAGTCCAAATTTTGACATGGGCATGGTTCATGCAGAAAAGCAGGAATTTTGTAATTTCCACATTTCAACTGGCATGAATGGTTGAACAACAGTGAATAAGTTTTGAGGATTTAAAAAAAATCCAGAGCTATGAGGACTTCATCAAGTTCTGCAATTGAGTTTCTTACTATGAGACGGCTCAAACCATTTACCTAAAATAGGTTTCCGTGTTGAGATAAAGAAAGATATATCTGTTCATAGGTGAAGTATGTGTCCACAGAGACACCTTACGAGCTAAATGTGAAAACAATTAAGAATCAGGTGAACCTGAAAAAACACTAGAAGTAACGAAATTAACACAGACAGACCAGACACAACAAGAAATATGAATCAAGTCATAAACAGGCTGACCATGGAAGACAGGACAATTAGGGAAACAGTGGAAAACCAGAGAGACACACTGGGGTCATAACAGGCGAGGGCTGAATCTGCTTCTTCAAAACTCTAAAGATCAAAAGATGTTATTGACTAAAACTTTGGCACATACCGAGAGGAAAAAGTTCCAGTGCTTCACACAGGGGCAATTGCATGTAATACCATCTATTAATTCTTATACTCAAAACAGATCAAAATTCAATATTTTGGTTGTAATACAATTCAGTTCATATTTTTTTACTAATTGACTCTTCTGAGAAACAAGATTTGCACGAGCTCGCAGCAGCCTGTGATCTGCAGGGCAGAGGGCAACAAGAAAAGCCTTTTAGAATAATACATGCCATTTTAATCATTATCTTTCCCCTGAAGCCAAACTGTATGGCGAAAATAATCCCTGTCGATAGTCCCTGGCCAGGCTACAGTGTGTGTTCTCATTCTGAGTAATGATCACTGAGTTCCAGCGCAGTAGAGAGAGAGAGAGAGAGAAAAAAAATCCTACTGTTCAAACACAGAGCCCAGAGGCGTGAGGCAGCTGGGCCGCTGCTCTCGTGCTGCTCTCATCCCCTCTGCCTCTCCGGGTCCAAGAGTCAGAGATTGTCAAGTAATTAGATACTCCAGACTGGCATGATGTGCGTCGGCTCTGATTATTATCCAGACACCCCTCCACAGTGTGATTAATGTCTGGGCACACTTCTCTTTGTCTCGTGTGTTATCTTTGACTTTGCTGACTTGCCCACTCTTGCTTGCATCTTTGGTTAATCTCAGAGTGCATTCCACGCATGAAATATGGCCGCTTTATTGTTTTTAATTAAAAACACATTTTGCTCAATTTCCCTTCATTACCGCACGCGGAGAGGAAAAGAGGAGAGGCATCATTTTCGAAAGAGTAACGAAGACCTTTCTGCTCAAGGCTGTCAATTTGGGGTGATTTAAAACTCCTTTTAGATTAATGGGGAGAAAACAACATTAGAAGGTTTTTTTTTTTTATGAGGTGCTTAAGGGACAAATGGTCTGTTATTTCCAGACTGTCCTACCATTTAGCGGGGAGCTGTATTCCTTGAAGTACCGCAGCAGGGGCACTAATGCGAGACCTCACAACAAATCTTCAAACTTCCTTTGCTTGAGCCTGTGGAACAGATGCCAGGCACATCCCTTGCATTGAAATTTGGGGAATTAAAAACCCAGTTGGCAGTGTAATTGATCATCTTTCAGAGACCTGGAAAAAAAAAAAAGAAAAGAAAAAGAAAAAAAAAAAACTTCAGCACTGCTAGCAGCACAAGTGAAAGAGACAGCTGAATGCACAGTGAGAAGCACAGGGGCTAAAAATCAATAGACCTCAGCATCTATTACAGCAAAGAAGGTGGATTGAGGTGAGAGAAAGTCAGGCAAAAGTGACACAGACATCTCAACAAGGCGATGATGGTACGGCCAAAGAGGCGGACACAATCGGGGGGTGAAGGAATGCAGCAGGGGGAGCAGCTATTGAACATGTGGGTGGTGTGCTCAGTGTAAGTGAAGCAACTGGAAAGTGGGATTCCATTTGTTAACCTGCACAACCGAACGGCAGACTCAGGAGTGGAGGTGAGGTTCAGTGGGTTAAACTATTGATTTTACAGGCACTCTGACATCTGAAGAGAACTGAAATTTCTATGGATCTCGAAAGAAGTGGAAAAAATATTTATATCACAATATGGGTGATTTTTTTTTAATTCTGCCAAGTAGGTGTTATTTACCGGATTTCAGAAGTTAGTGTCATCTTCAACAACTTTCAATGGTTTACTGTTGTTTGGATAAAATATGTACACTTGTCACTTTATGAAACCTTTCAGATTTCAGGAAATGCTGCCTGGCAGGGAGACGGGGTGGATGTTAGTCACGGTTCTGTGCTCAGCTGACCAGTGATCCACCAAACAAAAACACGAATGATCTGCGAATGTGTTTATCTTACAACAAATCATTATAACGATCCCTGTGGAGTGCTGCAGGGATGATGTATGTTGCCAAACCATGTTGGCATTTCTGTTAGTGGTGTGACGTTCATGAACGATTCTTCTCACTTAACAATGACAATGTGTGACAATGTCACAATGTTAAAAACGAGACAAAAATATGTGTTGGACTTTTTATGAGTCAGATTTCTATGAGAAGCAGAAGATGGGAAAAAGCAAGGTAAAGCAAAATGCAATATGTGCCACAGATCCCAGCTCTAGTCTCTGGTGATCTCAAAAACAAAACAAAAGAAAGTGTGCTTAGACTGTTGCATAAAACACAAATTCAGCCTTCCTACTCATTTTGTGGAGCAAAATCGTTATTGCAGTTGAACTGCAGTTTGATGTTTTTCAGAAAACTTAGCACAATAGCCAGAAGTTGAAACCGATGCGATGCTCAAGGTGAACTGCTCCGCATCGCATCAGCGTTACACTTCATACTTTTATTTGATATTGTGCACTCGCCTTCCACAAAAGTCCTCCCTCTCAGTGTGACCTCAATAACTCTAAAAACTGGTGATGATACATCTACAGAGTTTAATCCAAAAATGTTTGCAAGCGTAAACAAAAAAAAAAAAAAAACCTCCGTATGCTCAGTGGGATGATGCAATTTATCTAACAGACATGAAAAACCTTCAAAATCCATGAGGGGGACTTTTAAGGACTGTTTTAATGCCATAAATAAAGTCCAATGAGGCTGTATTAACAACCCTTATTATTGAGCCTCAAAACAAATCAAACATGGAGAAGCTTGAGAAGCAGGCACATAAAAATCCAGTTTTATATTGGGAACTGAAACTAGTTTTAAAGTGTGGGACAGGCCTCACCTCGAGGTGCAGTCAGGAGGACGTCTGCCATGGCTGAGGACGTTTACCCAAATACTCGACACTGAAACGGCCCAGGAGAAGCAGGCTTCATTACACAGAGAGGCAGTCCATATAAGCAGAAGTCCAAACAGAGATTATCCTGTGGTGAGGGTCAGGACGGAGTGTAAGGGAACAGCGGCATAGACACTCAGACGAGATAAAGACTGGAATAAACGGTGAGACGCAGACAAGATATGCACTTACATGGAGTGGGAGTCGGAGGATTTTCAAAAAGGTCCACTTTGGAAGCCGTTTCTCCAGCCAGTATTTGAGCCCAAGAATCTCTTGTTGTGAGGCAAGAGCACTAATCACTGCACCAACATGTGGCCTAAAAAACACATAACCAGAACCACATAAAACACAAGCACAGCAGAAACCATGACAGAACCGAACAACATGAAAACAGCTTTGCTCAGAACCAAAGCAACACAAAAAATAAAACATTTTCACAGCATGTTTTTTTAAAACCCCATTCCGAAGATGAATCAGGCTAAAGAGAAATAAAAAGAGGGTCAAATTAATTATTTTTTTCATTAAATGCATGTTCAGAAAAAGGATTTTTTTTTTTTTTGGAAAGACAAAATAAAATTCTAAAATGTGTGAGAGTTACAACAGTACCAAAGCATATGTAAAGACTTACATACTTACTAATTTGAAACATGACTAGCAAGAGAAATGTTCTTTAAGAGCATCTAAACTGAAAATGCCATTCGATACTGGCAAAAACTCATCTTGAACAGAAGCTCCTTTCTATTCAAAGTATGCTTTGTTATATTGTTGTCGGTATTCAAAGTAACACGAAGCACTGCAGCCTCAAGTGTCTGCAAGACAAAATAAACAAGATACACCTCAAAAAACAAAGTGATTGAAAGTAGATTCTATGCAGATTTTTTGTTTTGTTTTGTTATTTGGTTTCATTCCTCTGGTCATTTGTACTGCTTGAGAACTTACTGATCTCTATTAGAATTTCAGACTTTTTTTCCCCAAAGCATTAGTTTGTAATGACCAAGCAATGGAGAGGTCTGCAGGGTTAAACAGGATGGAAACAGAGTGTGGAAAGTTCTCCAATATTTTTTTGTGCCTGAGATCTCAGGAGGTCTTATTGAGGTTGAGATGGTGCTGGCGGTAGAGTGTGCTGGGCTACTGCATTTATCTATTCTTCATAAGGCAGCCCTGCACTCTATTTACTGCATCAGCAACACAGCGTGTGCTCTAAGCGAGCTAACAAGGGATTGTGAGCAGTTTGAAAGAGAGCAAACATTCCCTGGAGGTGTAGCAGGTGATCCACAAAAGGTTAGTGATGCGGCAAAAAGGTCAGCTGCCTCAGAAGCGCCGTCTCCTCCCGCTGCTGCTCCCCGCCACAGCTCGGTGACAGCCGGTTCACAGCTACCAGGGCCCCCGGGGTCAGTCCGAGGCTACGGCTTCAATCTGCGCATAGGCATATGTGTGTCTGTGTATTTTATCGCCTTTGAGCCTGAACTGTGACCGCCGCTGTCCCGCGCTTGAGTGTTTACACACGTGCCTCTGGGGGGCGACGCGTGTGAAGTCTTCCACCGCGCAGCCACTCGGATGCTGTGCTTTTCCCGGCTCCCCCATCAGCATTCTGTCTTCATCCCCCCCACCCCCCCACCCCCGCCGCCTCCACTGATGACCACCGGTGTGTGTTACTGACATTTCTGGTGGCTTGAGGACAGGGAACCGCGCGTCGCACAGCTCTGTCACCCCCGCTGCTCCAGAAACGGCGAGTGGCTGGAGTTATTATTTTTCCCTTTTTCACTCAAACACAAACAGTGGATTTCTTCATTTGACCAAAGACCCTGCTGAGGCTGCCTATTTGGACGGAGCAAATACAACAGTGGCGCTCAAATACAGCCTCCGCGTCCAATTTAGACGTGCCCGAGACGATAAACAAGCCGTGACACTGACTGAGCCTCACAGAAATGCTTCCATGGTAACAAAAACAAGGTGCAAGTTACATTTAAATCAAGGCTACACTTTATTAGCCTCACCTGTATTTTCAGACGAGGAGATAATTCAGCTTCAGCAGGGTTTCGCCAGGTCTACGATCAGCCCTCTGTATTGGGTATACCAGCAATTTGTCAGCTGCATTACGCTCATCAGGAAAGAGGAATCCACTCATCGCTTCCCTTCAGACAATTTCATTTCCGATTTGAACCTCATTTGTCTCTCACATTGTAGATGCCCCCTTGGGGAGCCTTAAAACAGAGAAGCAGACTGATTGCTTTTTAAGCAGAATGATCTTGTGGGAGTGGAGTATTTAACCTGTCCGTTCGCCATGATGCAACATTGCATTCACCTTCCCCTGAAAATGATATTGAAAGCTGGTTTCTTCATATTTTCATCCAGGCAATAACTCAGTTCTAACACAGCCCAACCTGAGGAAGTTAATACACCAAAGAGCCAAACACGGCAGATATTCTCCTCTCTGTGACTCCCCTCTCTACTTGCTTCCCTTTTTTTTTTTTTATTATTTCCTCCTCTCTCAAGTTGTTCCCGCTAAATCTGTGATTCAGCCACCGAAATCATCTTCTTTCATTTCTATTTCTGGGCACTTCCCTCTTTTCATTGAAGGTGTACGTGGGGAGCAATGAATGGGAAGGTTATTGGGAGCAGGCTGAAATGGAACCGTCTCTTCAGATTAAGATGCATGCCATCGCGGAACGTGCACTGAATGAGAAAATACTTCAGGCCTGAGCCTGTCGGGTGGCGTGGCGAGAGCTGTTTCCATGAAAGGTGTGTCGGCTGCCGGATTGAGGGCAACACTATGGAAGCATCAACAGCGATTCAGGTGTAATTGGTGCTACTTTCTCCATTTGAGCCTGCCTGCAAGCCCTTTGTTTACTGCGACTTTCACAGCGAGCGCTGTTGAGTCAACCACTAAATGTCGAGAAGTAGAATTGAAAAGCAGCGATCTCTTACTCTTCAAAACGCATCAATCGAGCCTCTCTGGCGCCGGGTGTAGTATAATCAAGACAGACTGAGTGGAATTACAGAGAGGGATTTCACTGAAAGAACAAGTCAAAGAAAAGACTTGAAGATTAAGCAGCAAGGTCACACAGGTGAGCTAGAAAGAGTTTCTCTGCCTTGGATGTTTACTTTTTGGACAGCAGATAAATTTCATGAAGTCTGGGACGAAGACAGCTGTTCCGAAAGCTGTATCCTTGAGTTAATTAGTGCTTTAACTAATAAGCATTCCCTTCACACAAGTTGCTCTACGAGTTACACTCGAAGACACTTGATACACTCATACTGAAGTAACTTAAAAAACTCCAGGCACAAAAACTGCAGGCTCCCCGATGAGGGCATGTGGTCCATATGTTCTCGATTCTTCCGTGATGTTTCCTGAGGAGGAAACCATTAAAGTCCCATGAAAAAGCCAAATTCAAATTGCCACCTAGTTAATAAGTGAATACCAGAGGAATGATTCATGGCAGGTGGGTACACACATCAGTCTTTGACTCATGTGGCCCTCCCGGGCTTGGGTGGGGGGGGGGCGACGGACTGATGGATCTGGCGGCACCTTGTAAGAAAATAACAACAAAATTCTGCAATAAATTGTTCGCTAATGAATATGGACAACGTGCCACAGGAATTTATGGCTCCTGGACCCTCATTTGTTGGAGCGAAGTGATATTGCAGATGACATTAAATGTGTCCAGCTGCAGCCGCGGCGCACATTAATCATACTCTGGGAGTCAGGACCTGTCAGACCACATTAGAAAGGGGGGCGGGCGGAGCTGGCTACACTTGTCCCTCACGCTTAGGTCAGGAAAAAGTTGAGTGTGGGAGTGTAGTGTTTGTGTTTTGTTTTGTTTTTTTTTTTAACCACGGACTTCATAAAGCGCGATGATCCATTCCCATAACAGCACAGAAATAGCTGCGCTGCAGCGGATGATTTCGCCCTTTATGCGTTTGTGTCTGTTTGTGTATCCTTCGGTAATAAAGCGTGATGGCTGTCGGCTTGTTGTGACACGAGTAGCTGGGCGGGTTAAAGCTTCAATTAGTCGCAGCGCTGAGATGCGTGGAAGGCGATAGACTCCGGCAGCAGTTAGCCACAGCCCATCGGCAGGGTGACCTTACCGCCGCTCTGTAAATTTCACAGCTGTTTTTCGGGTGTCGTAAAGATTATACTTAAACACCAGATAGCAGCTGATAAACAGTGATGCCTCATAAACTTCCAAGCATCTGATAAACCCCTTGCGGCAAGCAGGACATATTTGATACCAAAAAAAGAAAAACTCTTATCCTTCTCGATCAAGCCATGATGTTTTTCTTTAATAGTGTTGAAATTCAGAGTGATTCACTGAAGGGAAAATAAAGTGTTTTCGGTTCTCTGCTACAAATAGCTTCCTTCAATCGCTGTGGTAATATGACATATGCAAAAAGAGTCACAGATAGGGGAATGTATACTGTAAGCAACAGATGGAGAGGAGGGGAATCAGGGCACAAAACATGTGCGGAAGGTGATAAAGAGCGAAAGGAGAAACATTTAAATCAAAATGACATAGATCACGCAGAGGCACAACGCCTCGAACACACACACTTGAAATCTTTCCTCATGCATAACAATGACTGTTGTTCAATTCCCTTCTTATAATCAATGAGCCATTCATCTCTTCAAACATCAAAAATTACTGTAAAGCACCGGGAGGCTCTGGCGCCCTCCTCCTGCGCCGCCATGATGATTCAGCGGAGGGAGCTGACAGATTGCTGGAATAATGAACGGCGGCACACTGAGCGACTGCGGGTGTAAGCACATGCCTCCTTTTGCTCTTCAAACTTGTGGAAGCCAGCGAGCAGCGGCAGTCCGTCTTGCCTCCTCCTCTCCTCCCGCTGCTCCTGGAATGGAGGACGCTCCCGCGCAGGAGCTCTTTGAGCCGCCGCGACAAAACAAACAGGTCTGAAAAACTTCTCCTTGCCTTTGAGGCCCCAGGTGACTTGAGCGCCTCTGTGTGATCTGGGTGCGTTTCTTGTTCCGTCACACTTTCCTTTACTTATTAATCCATCTCCGTCTCGCTGCGGCTTTGATGCGGCTGACACTGGAGCTGTCCCGATTCTGTCACCGAGGCGGCTCCAAAGGTGGGGTACAGTCGCTGTGATGTGGACTAACCAGAGCTTCGGAGGGATCCCGTCGGCGAGATGAGAGGGTGTAAAACAGCTGTAGGTCCGCACAGACGCTTCTCGGAGCAGCGTGGGATCTCTGAAGGCATCCCTGCATCAAAGGCGAGGTACATTAAGTGACGATTTGTCAGTTAATGTACAGTACGGCTCTGCTGGGCTATTTGGAGTGCTAAGGAGATTTCTCAGAGGGAAAAACATCCGCATATGCTGGATTCAGTTGTAATGTCATAGCACTGAGCACGAGTGCATTAGACATTCCTCCCCCCCCCCCTCTGTAATCCCCCTCCGGTGCATGGACGAGGCTTCAGGTCTGTGATTCTTGCAAGAGAGAGATAGACAAAGAAGAAAAAAAAGAGCAGGACGGAAAGCTTGGCAGGAGAGAAACGGTTCAGGGGAATTGTAGTCCACGGAAATATGCTTCAGAAAGGGAAATAAACGTACCCTCTGGAAGGATTAGCTAACAGTGATACTCGCAGCTCAGGGAGGCGGCCTGTCAAAGCTTCCACAAATGTGCAACCGTAGCAGCAACGGCGTTGACCCGGCACCTTCATGTCTGAACATGTTCCTTGACAGATGGTTGCAATAATTGATGAGAGTGAGTTGTAAATGATTAATAGAGATTATTTGCTTTGTTTTGCTCACTGTTGACAGACAAGTAGCCTCTGGCTGCTGCTATGTATGCTGTTTCTCTTCCAAACAAACTGAGACGCTATTTCAGAGATGGCGGCCATCCCAGTTGTAAATTACTTTGGAGCGAAGTCAAGGGTGAGTGTGTGTATGTGTGTGTGTGTGTGTGTGTGTCTGTGTGTGTACAAGTGGATCGTTATGTCTATCCATCATTTACACTGTCACATGGGTTGAAATGGTTTAAAAATGCTGAAATCTGAAATGGTGACACTGAAAGAAAGAGCTTCAAAGAGAGTGGATGAATTAGCTCAGCACATCAGACGCTGTTTGTCTCTGTTCACCCGGAGCGATGCAAAAAGAATACAAACATCATTTGATATGATGACTGAAAGCTGCAGGATTTCATCTCTTTTAGGGGAGTCTTCTCTGTTTTTCAGCCGCTCACCGCAAACACAAAGACGTACAGGTACGCATTTTATGGAGCTCCTGTGGGGACAATACAGATTATAGCATCGAATCTTGTAAACACAAGCTGTTCAGGCCTCTGCGTTAATGAGAATCTGCCCAAAATTTCAAGGCAGGAAATCGCTAACTTTCTGCAAAGACGATGGAAGGATGAGATGGATTGTCAGGTCATTTAATATTTATACGTGGACGTAAATGTTATCCAGACAAAGGAGATTGACTCTGCTAACTAATTAAGAGATCTCACATTCACCAAGAGACAACACATGCGAAGTGACAGTAATGCAGATTGATTGAAGGTACACCTTTGAGGATATCTGGTATCAAAATGTCAGCCGTAATTAACTTGTTCTCTCATGACAGTGCAGGAGAACCACTGTTTAGCAATTAACAGCTCCTGTTATTAGCATTCCCCGTGTGTCAGATGCACAAAAGCAATGAAAAAATATTATGCACTTGTGAAAATATTAGACAAGAATGTCCTGTCTGGAATTTAACTTGCCACAGAAGTGCACATAAAAATTATCACGTTCTTCTCTGGAGCCAAAGAGTCAAGGTTAACAACTGTAGGTGGAGCTGATTTGTGAGGTGGAGAACGCTGTGTCGGCCCAATACAATTCTCACCATGGCGGCCCCTTTGGTTGCTTTTTTTAGACAGAGAAAATGTTGTAAATTTTGACAGTCCAAGTAGATAATTTTGTATTTTAGTGGTGAACATTTGGCATATCAAACATTAAACAAAAACCATCAATAAAAACTAAACTTGTAGCAAAACTGGAAAGAAGATTTGGCTGTGAAAAAGTGTCGGCAATGAGGAAAAAAAAAAAAGTAAAAAAAAAAAAAACATGAGAATGAAAAATAAAGAATGAATAAAAGACATTTTCACATCTGACCATGGAAGAAGTCAAGAAAGAAGTCTTCTGTCTCGCCTTGTATATTAGCTTTGAATTGTTGAGACACATCAGGCAGAAGTGGATATGTAATCAAGCTGACATGCACCTCGGGAATGCATTCAAATCCGAGTGACAAACAAAATTAATTGCAGAGCAGGCGAGTGACAAAAGAAGTGCGGCTTCCTGCAAATCACCGACTAAAAAGCTGCAGATCAAAACGAGGATTTTTTTTAAAAAAAGAAGAAAACTCCACATTTCAAAAAGGAACACGAGACTCTGAAGTAAAGAATAAAACTCCGCTATTTCCAGACTTCTGAAAAGAGACATTTAGTGGATCTTTCTCTTACCATTATGCTCTCATGTGAATGATGCATTTAAATAGAGATGCTAAAACAACAAGGCTTGTTTATTTTGATGAGTTTTGCTGGTGTTTCTTGTGTCTTTTCTCGTAATACAATGGCTGCACCCAGATCAGCCACAACATTATGACTACCAAGGGAATCAAATAGCAGGGATTAGTCTTTAACGTAGCACCTGCTAGTTGGTGGGAAATAATGAGCAGCAGGAAAACATTTATTCCTCAAAGTGAAAGTGAAAGAATAGAAGAATTAAAAATGTGAAGAAGTTTGAGAAAAACTGGAGTGTAGTTTGTCTTTCAGCAGCAAAGGGTGAGCTTACACACCGTTCTGAGCGATCGGGGTGTGTTTCTCTTTGTTTGCCCTGTGATGGACTGGCGATCAATGTGTCAACCAGGATCTGCCTCCCGCAACCCTCAGTTGGATAAAACCGATGTATGATGATGATGATGATGATGATGATGGCTGGATTTAGGTGTGCCGCTGTCCAAACCTTACATTTTACATTTTCTTTTCTCTATTTTCAGAGTCTGACAGCTACAGTAATCCTCAGCATTAATACTTTCTGCTCTGCTGATTTGAGAGAAATGTTTTTTTAACACGGAAAAAAAAATGGATTTTTACAGCAGACGTGATCAATTGCAAAAAGAATAAAGGAGTTCATCCACAGTTTGAGGACGATCACACTGTTATATATTCATATTAAAATTATCACCAGGTGTGCTTAAAAACTCTTCAAGAGCTCTGCCAAGCCGCATGAGGATAATCAAGGACACAGTGTCATGAATGTGAAGCATCCTACAGATGAATTTCTGTCTTTGTGAGTCACTTAGTAAAATAAATGATGAGCTGCCGTTGAACGTGTGCAGAGTCGGGGTGAAGATGTGAAAAGGAAATGACTTTTTCAGCTGAGTTTGGCGGCTGCAGAGAGGTGACAGCTCTGTAACTTCCCACAGATTTGATCCTTCTCAAACTATTATTTCCCCCCAAGTGGTGAGACACCATCTGTAATTCACCTTGAGCTGCTTGAGCCTCACGACAGCATTCGTCTCCCGTTGCCGCCATCAATGGCCTCAAACCTGCTGCGAACATTTTTTTGCTCTAAACCTGCTCCCACTGATCCCATGACACCGGCGCCACAGGCCCGTCGCCTGTCTGCACTCCCTGTGGTCCAATAACTCTCTCTGGCATTGCTGCCCATTGCCGGCCCCCGTACAGCACGGTGGCGCTGACACCGTTCATACCTCTCTGAAGTGCCTCGGCTCCCATGGCTGTCTCTGCTGTGTCTTCATGTTTCTGCTGCCAGTTTCCCACTTTGCTGTGCAGACTCTGTTTCCAGGGACCGGGGGAAATGCGAGGCGAGATGCGTCCAGCCTGCCAGTCATTCTTTACTCCTCTGAGGAGGGAAGGCAAACAGGCCGGGGTGAGGTAAACTGTCTTTTCTGACCAACTTTAACCAAAACTTTTACCAAAAATACCAGAATATACGCCCTACCAAAAAAAAACATTTGTGCAGATTATTGAGATAGCTATTATTTTGCAATATTGTGCTTGTGTACCAGATCTTAAAAATATTTTAAAATATGTGAACAGAAGTGCTTGGATCTCAGCCCTGTCCACAGAAATCTACTGCAAGTTACACTAGAGTTAGAATTACATCCAATAAATGAAGTAACTCATACTTAGTGTGATTGTTTTTGTCAATAACGCTTTTTATTGTCAGACTGAAGTACTCAAACCACATAAAAACTTCAATGGCGATTCAAGTCCATTTCGAGATTTCTATAAAAGGGAAGAGTGAAATATGTGTTAAGTTTGAACCATCTTGCAAGAGATTTGAATGGATGATTAGTGCATAATTGATACTGATGTTAAAATGTTAAACCACAGAAATGTCCTCCAGCAACATTTTGGTTACACTTTTTAATTCACACAACCTATTGAGTGCTCTCTGAAGGGTTACTGCTGTGAGACTGGGCTGCATCCCGTTTCCTTCACGAAGGAGACAGGATCAAAGTGTTCACTCTTGAAAAGTATTGTCATCCAATTTGCTTTTTTTGAGGTAAACTGAACACTTAACAACCGCTGTGGGTATTGTGGTGTAATTTTCCTCTGATGTTTTTCCTCTGTTTTGTTATTTTACTTTTCTTAGTTATTTTTCTGTCACAGATGATTTGTTCTGTGCCACTCACAGTGAATACTCTGCCACGCCAGCAAAATTCCTCCGTACATCTTCATGAAATACTTGCTCTGAGCAGCTCTGTGACGCACTGACGAGTTGCAGGATTGATTTGTAAATCACTGGAACTGTTAACACACAGGGATGCTAAAAACTTGGAGAGAATCGTATTTATTGAGGAGTTAGCGGTCACTGAGCAAACTTACCAGCAAGCAAGATTGTCCCACATGACCATATATGCATGTATGAAACAATATAAAAGGCCAGGCGAATGGTCGCGTGTGTGGTCACAAACCATCTTGGATGATTTTGGAATGATTCCAAAACCATCCGAGATGGTTTGCGACCATTCACGACCATACGTGCTTTCATAGTGTCTTAAGTCTCCTTTGTATCTGTATTTCTGACTACTCCTTGAGCTGTTGGATCATCGTGCAACTGGGTAATCTTCTCCTGGCCTGACAATCCCCCTGTGTTTACTGTTTATTATGTGCTCCGGTGTCAGGCCGCGGTTTCTTCACTCCCCTTTGTTCCATTACTTTCATTCAGTCGCAGCCTGAACGCAACACCTGTGTCTCGCCCTCCTCTTTTCCCATCTCCCCCGGTGTATAGCAGTGTCCATTAATAATTTGAAAATGAGAAAGATCACACTTAGCATTAGGCAAAAATAAATCTGGATGTGGGGGCTTCTAACTGGGTAAAGTGGGGTGATTTGACTTCACTAAACGTGGAATAATGAAAGTTTAGTATTGCACTCAGTGCACAAATTATTTTCGCTCATTATAGACATGAATTACAATCCTCCCGGTCGCCACTTCAGAGAAAGAGACATGCTGTTGGAAAATTTCAAGCTATCGTTATTATGAAAGAAGAACACAGGAGCAGCTTACAGCACATCTGTCCCATCCATTCATCCCTCTTATACTGACTGACTGTGGCGCAGCATGGACAATACAGAGACGCACCCACATCTATGGTTAGCATCATGTGCATGTTTTTGGACTGTGAAGATGTAACGACAGGGAGAACATGCAAATTCCACACCGAAAAGAAGCTCAGCTCAGAAGCAAGACTTCTGCAGTGTGCGGTTCATTTGCTAAACGCCCACTACCATTTGGTACCAATAGACGTAAATTTGTATCTCTGTGGCTTGTATAACGGGGTATTTTCTTTTCATCATGCGGCTTCTGACAAAACCCTAAATGACAAGAATTTGTCTATTCGGTCCTTCAATTTTCACACGAAGAAATAACAAAATGGACTCTGTGGGAGTTTTGAAATATGTTCAGTTTGATATGTTCAGATAAAAGTTTGCTTTAGAGTCCTTGTCAGAGTAATATCGCTGGAAAATCGATTCCGAATTTTATAAAGAATCTTTACAACCTCTGAAACAATGTTCATCCATTATCCATGAAAGCACTCCACCACTGAGAATAACACAGACACTCACAACAGTAACCAGAAAAAATGTAAATCAGAGGCCCGAGCACGAATAATATCCTTCTCCAGCTGCATGTCACCTTTTGTTTGTCGTGACGGAGTACTCATCTGTCAGCAATCCTGAGAGTGTGAAGTAGACAAAAAACACTGGATGAATATTTCACACCACTACTTTTCCATTTTGGAGCATAAAAGAGTGTGAGCCTATGGTATTTATTAGTGTGTGTAGTCCATGTCTCGTTTCCAGGCAGTTCCTTTTGTCGTGACTATCAAACTGAATACTTGATTTGGGACCATATGCGTATGTATATTACTATGGGAGGTTCACTGAACAAAATTCTTAAACATTCATCTATACACTCGCTTTTTCCACTTCAGGTTCACAGGATGCTGGAGTTAATCCCAGCCGACTCTGGGCGAAGACAGAGCACGCCCTTTACAGCGCATCACACTGCAAACACGGAGTCCGATTATCTCATTCATGTCTTTGGTCCATGGAAGGAAACCAGAGCATGTGGAGAAAGCCTACGCACACAGAGGAAGTGAAATCCATTTAACATGCAAATAGAAAAGCCTCCAAGCCTGAAACCTAACTGGAGATACCATCAGGAGGTGATAACCACAACACCACCGTGTGCATGGCCCAGTCTCAAACATCTGCTTTCATTCTTCCTTTTTCATTTTATAAAAGTGAACATAAGTACAGAGAGTGTATAAGAGTTAGCTAATACGTATATAGAAAGCCATACCCTTGAGTTTGACAAATCCGACTTCAATGATTTGTGAGATTCAGCGGTAATCGGTTCAAGGATGGGTCAATCTATGTGTGTGCTGAGATTTGATAAGGAGTGTACATTGCAGACATATGATGGGGGATGATAGAAAAAAAAAAAAAAACACCAGTGCGTGTTACCTGTGAGATATAGCCAGAGAAGAACGATTATGGCCTGTTATCTAATAACATCTTCACTGACTCTTGGCTTCTTCAACAGTGACACTTTTAGAGCTGGAGAGCAACCGGCTCTGAGAAGCAGGCACTGTAGGGAAAAAAAGAAGAAGAAGAAGATAAGAGGTTTAATGAAAACCAATAAATGTAAACCCTTGCCTGAGTTCATCTGTTACTATATAAATCAAACACACATAATATGACAATAACTCCCTTAGTAATGTGTTTTTTTTTTAGACTGGTCATCAAAAGAACAAGGTGGGTGAAAGAGGCCGTGACTCCTGCCTCTGATGTTGATTCATCACTCTGCTTTGTGCTGCCAAGGAAGAAAAGTGGCCTTAAGTTTCTGCTCTGGTGACAGTGGGAGAGTTAACACCTGCCACGGTCAGCACATTCTCACAGACTTAAGCACAATCCTGCAGCAGCACCTGCGGCAGCAACATGTGCCTCAGGTTTGATAAAATTCAAATAGGAAGTCAACCAATCCCATCAAATGTAGAGTCTGCGATTTATGATTTTTAATTTTTTTTTTTTTTCCATGTGAATGAATGTTAATCTCGCGAGGAAGGCTTTCTCAGCTGTATAAATAGCAATAGATTCTTTGTTTCTGTGTAACGGCTGATTCACAAAGTGTACCCGCATTACTGCCACTGCCAGAGGCTCCGGCACCATTGATTTGGAAGCAGGAGTTTGCAAATACAAGAGCCAAGAGCATAATGAAAGTGCTTTCTTTTGCAGTTATAGCTGTGACCCTGAGTGTGGTGGAGACTGAATGACAATGTGCTTTCTGTCTGAACTTAACACCGCTATTCAATCTTCTGGAGAAAACTGGCCCGTGCTTACTGAGGCTACACAGTGGGGGACGGCTGTAACCGTCTTTATGCTATTTGTCTTTGGTCACATTTTGCTTCATAATCTCCAAGGTCTTTCCAATTAGCATTTTTTTTCAAAGCAAGGCTAGAAAAGTATTGCAAAGCAAATGTGGTATAATCCCACACACAATCAACGAAATGTATCAGCGTAATTATTTCATTATTCGGATCAATGTATCAATAAATCCCTCAATATAGCATTCAGTTTTGAAAAGTGTTTATTAACGCAGGATGGTTATTATTATGTGATTTTGTTTGGGTTACTTTTATCACATAGTGTGTGCAGAGCAACAACAGTGAGTTCAGCTTTTAACCAGTGCCACCGTTCATCTTTTTGTGCGTGGGTCAGCAATGAACTGGCCTTGACGGTGGGTTTTTACGGAAAATGTTGACATGGGTTTGATGTTTTTCTCAGAAACTGCACCGGATATTATGTTTGTTTTTTTGCTGCGTTAAAAAAATAAAAAAACAGATAGAAATATCCTGAGGTACAAGCCACGTGCAGATGCAACACGACCAACCATAGAGGGGTTGATTTTTTTCCCAACCACAGGACACCATTAAAATCAGGCATTAGGCTAAAGTGAAGAAATGGAAAAGTTCAGCGCATCAGGATCTAAGACCATCGCAATTCTGCACTACTTTCTGTCTGCTCCCAGGACCACACTCAGAGTCTGTCGATGCCACTCGTCTGAGAACAGAAACTTCAGCACATCCAGACGTTCTTTTCCTCTCGTTCGGCTGATTTTCAAATAAATTGATTCAGCTGACAAAAAAATCCTACATATTACCTTAAGATGGAACCTTAAAATCATGAAAACAATATAAAACCAAACAACAAATTAGAAATGGGAAAAATGAGTGAGCACCATTGAATAATGTAGGATTGGGAAAAAAAAAAAATGAAAAATGAACTTCATGTATTTCTTTTTGCCTGTGGAGGAATAATTTCCAACTTTTAAAAATGTTCTGAGATTCATTTTGATTTAAAAAAAAAAAACAACTAAAACTGTTAACCTTCACTGACATTTTTACGAAGAAAAAAAATACATATACTGTATATTTTTGACAAGTACCAAGGTCATCATCAGGAGTTAAGCATTGAGCTAATAGTGATGCTGGTCCAAACCCCAAGACTCTGTTCGAGACAAGGCCACTGCTATGGTTCAGATCCTTTACAAGGCGAGGGCGGCCTTCGGCTGCGTTGCATTACAGCCACAATTAGCTGTGTTAATATGTATGGGAGCCTGGCTGCTTTCAGCTTTCCGACAGGCTCTGACCCTCATTAACCCGGCCACTGTACCTGCTCGTCGGCTCATATCAATTACCAACCCGTCCTCACATCGCACACTAATGATGTTGGACGAAACCGCATCTGCAGAAACGTTCACGTTCAAGATAAAGAAGCGAGAAATCTTAGTTTCGTACTAAAGTATTGTCGAATTTCGAAGAAAAAAAGATCTTTCAACCCCACAGGCAATGACACACCAATGACAGCCTACGCTTTTTATTTTTGTGAGGAATGTAGGTGAAGCATGCGGGGAAAAGTAGTAAAACGTCAGTTAAATACTGACAGAAAGCGTGATTGCAACACCTATCTGAATCCTGTGGGTGAATCACTTGTCATGGGAGAGTAGACAGCTAATACAGACTACCTCAGATCTCCCTCTCACCTGGAATTAAAGAAATCTCGCACTCGCATTCTTAACAATTCCATGCATAACACAGTCACTGCCTGCATCAGAAATTGTGTCTCCATGGACACAAATAAGAATGAATATGAAAAAAAGAAGATTCTGATGTGATCGAGTCCATTGAGAAAAACTGTGATTCTACGGAGGTCAGGTTTGTGCTGATCTTTATTCTGAATGGAGTCCGAGAACGCACTCATTCACCGTGTGTCTCTCAGTGGGGTCAAGATGTCTTCAGAGCACATTTCTGCAGGCATTTCTATGACAAGCTGCCCGTTCATCGTCACGTTAATGCCACTGAAAGTAAAATATCATCTAGAGGTTGTCAGGAACATAGAATATGAAAATATTATATTCTTGTCTCAATTTGTACCATCAATGAAGACAAAATATTGGGGTGCGGTCGTCAATAATCAACTTGTGGTCAGCAAAGAACTTTTTAAAAGGGTTTTCCATTTGTCCTTTTTCAGTGTAATAAAACCCATAACATAACTAAACATAACAAAAAGTGTATAATCAATTCCATTTTCCTTTATCATTCCTTTAGCATAAAAAAAAAGATGTAAATACAGCCAATAATGTAATGAATTTTATGCAGTTTGCTTATCAAAGTGGAGGTGACAGTCAGCATATCCAATCATACTTTGCAACACAATGACTTTAAAAGAAAAGTTATTGTTTTTGGTAGTTAATGCATTAGACATAATATAGTTTATAAAGATCAAATAAAAAAAAAATAAATAAAAATTGTGAACCAATAGTGCAGATTTGATGATTTTTCAAGACAACAATATCACCACCAGCATAACTTGACGAAGAACCCTCAATACCAGATTAGCAGTTCAAGTGTGAGGTACAGCTCTTGTGCTTAATGATCATTCACTTTGAGACATTTGTTGCCATGCAACCGAGTCAGTCGCACACATTTTTTTCTTTTCAGCTGTGTAACAAAATAAGGCAACACGCAAAAATCTTTCTGAAGAAGCAGTAACAAACATGCATTTTGCAAAAGTTGAAAAAAAAAAAAAAAAGATTTCGATGTTTCTGACCTTCTGGAAATGGCATGAACCTCCACGTAAACCTGTCTTGACTGCTTGTACAGTTGCATTACGTTGGTTACATGACCTGCAATCAAAGGAGCTATATAAAGCAGTCGGCTGCATCCTCGTTGGAGATACACCCATGAGCTGCAGGCCTGAGCGAGCGTGAAAGAGGGAGATGCAAAACAAAAACGCAGGTTGCCGAGTTTGATGCACATTCAGAGAGAAGATGGCCAAAACACGAGCCAGTGGACACGAGATCAAAGCAGAAGACTTGCCAGTGAAGTGGGCAGTCGCTGTCTTTCAAGCTCCCCAATTCTATCCTCCTGCCTTGTCATGCTCACTTTTTTTTCCTGCCGCTTCTCTTTCTCTTGAGGGATTAAATGCTCCTGCCTGAACGTCTGTGGTGTGTGTCTGCCGGGCGCCTTTTTACTCACAGTCAAGGTTTTCCCTTCTCCTCACATGTGCCTCTCCTTCCTCTGCACATCCTGTTCTCTAACCCGACAGCAAGTAAAGCAACATATAGCGCGAGGGAAATGAGCCGCTCGCACAGAGCCGGAGCCCCACGGAGCCACCATGAATAATGACTCTCGCCTTCTCTCTCATATGAAAACGCTTTCTGCTCCATAATTTGCCTTCTCATTTACCACCTCGGGCTGGACGCACGGAATGCCTGAAAATAAATAAATAAATAATGAAAAGCGCTTCTGCCCGTTTCTTCATCCAGGTGAGTGTGATCAGATAAAACCTTTCGCCGGCAGGCAGAACTGATTGTTGTTTATGCATAGCGGGCTCTTTCAAACGGGCACAATTAGGCAGAGACGTGGTCCTTGACCCAGTTAATTAAAACACTGGCGGAGACGTAACACAATAATGTCTTTGAAGTTAAACACAACAGTCCTATTCATGTTCCCATATTAGCATTCCTTTCTCACCAGTTAGATTCAGTTTTCCAAGGACTTATCTGTACCGCGGAATAACACTGCAGTCCTTACAAACTCTGAATTAAGAAGCGGCAGGATGGGCCATTAAGTAAATACAATATGTGTAATTAAAGTTGAACTGAAATCCAGACTGAATGCTGATCAGAAATCGCAACATTAGGCCGCCAGTGTTTGTGTCGCCTCTTTAAATGTGCGTGTGCGTGTATGTTTTATTTTTCATCCAAACTATAATAGGCTCCTTTCTTTTTTCGGACATTTTGACAAGTCACAGTATGAAAAGAACAGGTGAAAATCACCAGAAGAACAACAGCAGAAATTTGCATGCTGTCACAGCTGACTGAGGAACTTGAAGAGTGGAGTCACTGTATTGTCGGCACCTGTGCTGCTGCTCATATAACGAGCCAAAAACCGACTGCAGAAAAGAAAAGAAATACAAATATGTAGGATTTTCCACTTTCTGATATGACTGCAGCTGTTATGTAATGCAGCTGTGATGTGATTTTCTGACAATATCTTTGTGGACAACCAATAAAACTTGCTTTAGGTATCGGTCTGAAAAAAAAACAGGTACTGGAACAAACTACATAGATAAGGGTTGTTTAATTTCTAGAAAATGTAATGTCACCGGTAATCTAACATGCACAGGGAGACCATGCAAACTCCACATGCCAAAAACATCAAGACCTGCCAAACATCTCTGAGCTGACACAGAAAACTCCCAAACAGATGATTTCAGTTGAAGGAAAGCTTTGTGATTTCTGTGTAATTATGTATTTCTGCTCAAAATGCTCCAAATTTGAATAAGAATACACTGATTTTCACTGACAGCGAAACAGTGAAAAGTTTAAAGCTGCTCGGAGTTAGGAGAGCAGCACACCGCCGCTGTGTATCGCTGAGATCGCCGCCGTCTCCATGTGGTCAAACGCAGAGTACGGGACATGTGTGACACGCCTACGTCAGTCTGAGCCATTATCTGAAGAGTCCTGCTGCTGCCGCAGAGGAGACACACTGCATATGCATTTGAAAGGAATACAGAATCAGTCAACGCCCACAGCTGCAGCATGATTCATCCGGAATTTGACACCACCGAGGGAATTTGATGTGACAAATATTGAACTTTCTTTCTTTTCTTTCTTTTTTTTTTCTTTCTGATAATTACTTTGTCAAAGAGAGAACTGAGGAACAAATCCACAGACTAGCTAATGACTGTGAATTTCCATTTTTTCAGTTCATGGGGACTTTAACAAGGGGAATCCATATCTCCCCCTGTCGCTGTGTTTACAGTCATCATATCTGACTGTTGTTTATCAAGGTGAGACTGTCGTTAGTGGAGACAGAAACTGGTGAAATTACTGTAAATGGAATCAAGCGAAAGTGATTTAACCATAATGAAAAGATAAGTGTCCAATGTAGATACCGGGAGATTTTTAAATATATTAGAATTTCCATTTTATGAGTTGAGAGACACATTCAGATAAATGAAGAGGATAAATTAGATTTTTTTTTTAATCAAATGTACTTCACACAGAAAGACTCTGAGCCTGGGATTTAATTCAAGTGTTTCTGCTGAGAGGAATGAGTGCTAACGCTAAAGCTCGCCCGATGTTAAAATAAATAAATAAATAAATAAATGAAAGTGATACTTGTACCTATACGTACGCAGTAAAAACTGGTGTTGTCAACAGAAGTGCTGTCGTTGTTGGCATCGTCACATCGGTGCCTCCAGCAGCACACGGGAACGGTTTACAGCTGAATCTGAAGCTGTTTGGCTCGTGGGGGAAGAACCTGGGCACACAGACAAAAAAGCAAGAAGCCGTCTTTATGAGGGCTAATCTTCAAAAAGCTCCAGCGTACAGCAGGTGACACAGGTACGAAACTAAACAGCAGGTGGAAAAAAAACAAAGCAACAAGGACGGTAGACTGAGACCTAGGGCTTTTACAGCAATCAGTTCATTACTTGCTTCGCAGTGCATTATGGGTTTCCTGAACTTAGAACAACGGTAATTCTCAATGTTGCTCTTTGGTGAATCAGAAGTAACAACTGCTCTAATGTAAAGTGTCCTTTATTGTGGTTCTCTAACACTTCTTTAAGCATCAGTACTGACAGGATCCTGTATGTCATACGTACCACCAGAAAACAAGCAAACCAAGCTATCAGAGAGAGAAAGAATGTGAGACAAACCCATACTCTGCACCCAGAAATAAATCAATGGAGTTCACTAAAGGACGAGCGCACCAGCATCTGCCTTCGCAAAGCCAATCACTCAGATTTCAGAGATTTCTCAGACTCTCCAGCTTAGTCTGGTGAACAACATGCTCCGAGGGGTGAAGCGTCCTCCGGGACACATGACCGTGTCCTGTTAAATGGATTGAATTTGCTCTGAGAAGACTCACCGACGGCCTTCGCTGCCAAACAGGACACGCATGCATGTACACGCGCATGCACAAACACACAAAAAAGAAAGCAGCCTAGAAACCAAGAAAACCAGGTATGAACTTGAACATAGATATCAAAAAAAGAACGAATTATACATGAAAAACAAGAAATCTAAGAACTGTGAGCTAGATGCATCAGAGAAACACAGGAGAACCATGATATACGTGGTTAGTGTGCAGATCAACTGCTCCCGATGGGCGTCCATATTTTTGGTTTCCAAGAGAGAAAGAGTACTGAGGATGAATGGCCTTAAATATTGTGGAGTCTTATGCACAAGTGCAAGGACAGAAGGCTTAACCACCGGCTGGAAAAAGTGGCATCAATGTGGTCAGTGATCGAACTGTTCTGGTGAAAGAGCAGCTAAGCCACAAGGAAAAGCTCCCCGTTTAATGGTGGGTTTATGCGCCCGTCGTCATGTGTGGTCATGAACTTTTGGGCTTGATTGAAAGAATGAGATCAGAGTTACAAGTGGAGGAAATGAGTTTTCTTTTTGCAGGATAGAAGAAATCACTTTTTCTGACAGGAGTTCAGCCAACCAAGAGTAAGTCAGAATAAAGCTGCCACTCCTCCCGGGGTGCCAGGCACAACCATCTAGGATGGGATTTTTGAGATTTTTTCGACGACCCGCTGGAAAGATTCCATCCTTGGTTGACCTTGAGTCCACACACAGTCCCTCGGGATGAGCTGGTTTCGGTTTCAGGGGATGTCAGTGCTTTTCTGCTCTCAGTATTGCCACGGCAACTCTGCGCTGAGCGGCTGGATGCTTAATATTTAGTTATGCTGCAACTACTTCCATATCTGGGGGGAATATTTTATGATGCAGAGCTAAAACAAACAAAAACAAGACAATCGTAATGTAAAAAAGACACTTTCTCAATCACTGCCCTGTTTAGTTTGGCTTTGATTTTACTTCTTCTTTTTTTTTTTTTTTTTTTTACAGATGTGTAATTGGGGGTAGGTTCGGTGGCTTCTGCAGGTTATGTGTTCATTATTCAAAGCACGATGGCCCAAACAACGATCCCTCAACATTTGTAAAGGCGAGAAACGCCAAATGGTTATTCGATTTCATCTCTTTCATGTCTGAATGGGGCCAACAGAAAGTATCCGGTTTGGCCCCTGGAAGTCTCATCTGACTTGGTGAGATAACAATTCCAAAGCACACAAACAGAGAAAGTGAGGAAGCTTTGATGGCTGCTTGCAGGATAAGCATTCATTTATTTAGTTTCTTCTATTGCTTTGAATGCGGAGCCACAAATAAAAGCATCAAAGGCTCATGAATCCCGACTGTGAGATGATCCCAGGTATGTTAAATTAGTTTACCTGGAAAGGTTTTAGTTTAAGTATTTATGAAAGCTTAGGTGAAACTGAATGTAGATTTAAATTTAAATATAATGAAAATGATCATTTCAGAAACTGAATCACCATTTTCAAATTTGAACCACATCAGGTGTAATTCTACAGCTGATAGTGAATAGACGATTGAGTTTAAAGTTTAATTTAACTTATTTAAAATTGAATAATTTAAATGGGAGATCTTTAATTTTTCAATGGAGTATCAAAGTAAAACATGATTTAAGTTATCTCGAGATCTAATTTATTTGAAATATTTATTTAAAATATAAATCCTTGAGTAGTTAGCACATTCTTAATGTGTGAGTATAAAAGCGTATTACTTGTTGGTGGTATATTTCTCTTGAGTTAGAATATGAGTGATTATCTGATGTTGACAGAGGAAAGGAGTTGAAAAGGATCCATCTTGTATTGAGGAAAACAGAATTTGTTCAGTTTTTTGTTTCATTCATTGTAAAAAACAAAAAAAAAAGCACACATTTTCCAATTCTCGAATGAAAAGGAGCACAAAGAAGAATGAACTTATATAATCTGCTCCTTCATCTCAAACAATCACTTGCCTTTGAACATTAAAAACAGATTAATCCTTCAGTTTCAAGTTTTTTTTTTTCAGTTTCCTTCCGTCTGATGTCTTTTAGCCAGAAGCTGACGACCAAAGCTGACAGTGCGTCACTTTGCAGCGCTGACTTTCAAATGTCAGTCAAAAAACTGCCAAGGGAGCCAGAAGAGAAGGGGAGAGAGATGCTCGACGCTCAAACACTTGAGTTTCCACAAATAATTCATCACGATTCATTATTGAGAATAATTTATTCACTCTTTAAAATGAGCACGCACTTTATTTAGTTGTTAGTTTGCGGAACCACCAAAGAAAAAGCGAAGATTATCTCCAATTCTCTTTGATAGTTAACTTTCCCCATCTTTTAACTCTTCAGTGATCCTGCAATGTCGTCTACGACACTCCCAGTTCATATCAAAATAATTGGATTCAGTAAAGTTTTGCTAGACGGTGAAAAGCTGCGACGCAGAAACGATTTCGGGGGGGAAAAGAGAGAGAGGGAGTGGAAGTTTGCCGCCAGGTGACAGGACTGGTTCTCAGTGCAGATGGATCGTCCTCTGATAGACAGGCCGGCCCTCGACGTCTCCCTCTTCACAGATAAATAATGGCATGAAGCTACAAGCAAAGACAGCCGGGAGGGATTGACCCGCTGCTCAAAGAGCAACGCCATCTATCAGTGCCACCGCAGACAATTCATGATAGTCGCACGCACACGCCCACGCATGCACGCACACAAACACACACACAGTGACTGCAACCGAGGAGCAAGGACACAGAGATGCATCCATTCTGGTAAAACAATGCAAAGACTGATTAGAACTGATTTTCTGCCTCAAAGTAGCCGTCGATGATTTAAAACATGGAACAGGTGAATTCAAAATTCAAGGTGTCCAGCAGCTCGCACTGTAAAAATCATAACATTAATTTAAAATAATAATAATAATAAAAAAAAACTTCGGGAAAGAATAGTGAGCGATAAACTGGTCGTAAAATGTAAATAAGTTGCTGAATATGCAACTCCAGATGTGAAAGAAAAAAAAAAAAAAGTTTAGCTATGGAGCGACACTTTTATATTTTCACTTTTTTGAAGTCGCACTTAAAAGTGACAGAAAGTTCTGCTTCGTTTAAAGTGATGAAAAAAAAAATGACATAAAAATAATCAGGAATTTCAAATATAAATGACAAACAACAGCTATTATGAAACAGACGCACCTGGCTGTGCAGCCGCCTCCGCCAAGACGTCAAGTTCTGTCATGGTTAGTGGGATAATGAAAACATGCTATTTGTGCGTACAGCCACTCATGCACAGAATGGAATATTTATCCTTTTGAGCGTTCACTTTTTAATGTAAATCCGAGTCTCGCTGGGTGTGACCTCTTGTATACTGGAGGCTGATGATGGAAGTCTTTTCTCAATATGTGTGACAGCTCAATCCTGTGTGACACACTCCTGTCTCGTTGTCTTTATGTCTACCTCCCCAGGCAACCCGCTGACAGCTCCGCGGCAGCTACAAAAAAAAAAAAAAAAAAAGCACAGCAATCCCACTCTGTCACGCCAGAACAACAGCCACTCCTTCACTCTTTTCCCAAAACAGAGGAGAAGATTGAGAGACAGTGAGTGGGAATGGGAGGAAAGGAATCCACACACACACACACACACACACACACAATGTAGGGTGCGAAAACTATATATAAATGATTTCAGGGTCACCATTTATCTTCAAGACAAGTTGTGTTCTTCCTCAGCTGGTGGATTTATTTCCCGGCTCTTAAGACTTTTTTTTTTTTTTTATATATATTTTTCACTCCTCCAGCTTCCAATCAAGGGTTCACGGGTAACTTCATTCGAGGTGGGAGGCTGCGGCTTTACTGGGCTTGAAACTACTACCTTGAAATGTGAGAGCAGCATGGGACAGCAGAGATTTCACCCGAAGGGTGGCACTACTTGTGTGGAAGTAGATTGATTTCCTTCTAACAAAACATCTGACCAGTGACCCGAGTCACACAGTAAATAACTTTGTTCACTCTCCGTCAGAACAGAAATGTAATCAGGCGAAGTCCCACAGAACTGCGTCACTGTGCACAGCATCAAAAGTCAAACCGAAATTAAAGAAATCAATATTCTCGATATCTGGGTGTTTGTTCTGACTTGCGTACTTATTTACTCAACATTGTAATTACCCAAAATAAAAATAAATAAATAAAAAGCTGAAGTTTAATTTATTTCTTGTAGCATTGCCTCACTAATAGCATTCTCCACGGCGCATTAATTTTCAGTTTCAATTTCTAAAACTGCTATTTGATTGGTGCAATATTCGTGCTGTGAAATCACTTCGATGCCAACTCTGTACATTACCGTATGCCCGAGCACCACGCATCGGCATTCAGATGATGAAATGATACACAGACGGCTGTGCAGGAACAACTGTAGCTGTGAGTTATTAAGCTAGCCTTTTCGCATTTGCCTCCACTGACTGCTGGCGTTGAATAATAATATATGATAACATTCATGGTGGTTTCAAACCAGTTTTCTTCCACCAGGTTGTGCGCTTGGTGCAGGTCAAAATGTGAATTTGGTGCATTGTGGATGGTGTAATCTCTGGTAGAGATCTTTCTGTGTGAACTTTGATCAGTCAGTAAAAGACAATCACATGTTGGAGATCAGTTTTACTTTCTGAATCAATCAGACTTGCTTTTCCACAGCCGTTTATCTCAAAAACAGCTTGCCAGAAGCATCATGCGGTGATGCAAATTAAGGATAATTTGACCAACTTGGAAGACATGATGGGAATGGGCGGGTTCATGACTCCATTTGGAATACAGACGGATCTGAAGTATTCTTCTCTTTCCAGATGAAATTTAATTTAACCCTTTTATTGAGAACAATGCACTCTTTGATACATACTCCACACAAAGTGTTTTTTGGCTTTAATGCAGTTCTGATCCACAGAGTGATTGAAACATCTTTCTGTGACAGGTTTACTGAATACAGCAAATGCATACAGGTGTCTATGAACTCTTAAGAGCCATTATTGACTGTTTACATTTTCCTTTGCGTTTTTTCATATTTCCTCTGCCTGCAGAACGATTCAGAGTGTTCTCAGACTGCAGGAACCAGCTTTACCTCAAAGTTGGGAGTAATCAAGGCAGCTGCAACCTGCAGTTGCTTTCAGCCTATGTTGTCTCTAACTCTGCTCACACTGAAAGCATCACTTCAGGTCAATTTAAGCATGATTGTTTTGGTGTGTATTGGAAATGGAGGTTGCCTTATTCGATCACGAAACCTTACTGGGTCAGCCTAAAAACATCAGGTGTGAAAGCTTCCCGAGTGGATTAAATCTAGTGCAATGTTGTGACCTAAGTCAGGGTGAATTGTGTACAAACATCTTTATGTTGACCTGCTATGTAAGGAAACATCAGCTGTACCTGTAAGATAGTGAGAAATGCAGCTCTAGTTCTCATTACCACAATTCCTGAGACAAATACAAGTGTGTATTCATCAGTGTATTTGTTTTTAAAAAAGAAAAAAAGTACCTTATCTGTGGTTATGCCTTTGAATAAATTGAGTTTGATTGTGATTCATGCACAATGATCTCCTGTAGCAGAACTGACAGTTGCCAGGATGATCTTACTTACTGCCCTGTTGGAGCCGTAAAGTTCAGATGAAATGTTTTATATCTACATCAATAGAGAATACTAAATATAACACAAAAATGAGCTGCCTATAATTATGTGTAGTATTAGTCCCATAATTATAATACATTACGCTGTCATCATTGTATAAGGTGAACATGCACTGGGATTTAAAAGCATGCTGTGCCTATTAAAGCGGTCAATCATCATCTCTGCAGAGCTCCCTCAACAGAAAAGCTAAAAGCCAGATTGCCCGCGAGCAGCGGTGGCTTGGAGTGGCTTTGATTGACCAACAGGAGAGAACAAAGGTACACTCCTGCAAGAGACTAATAAGGACTTGAGGTTCAGACAGACATTGTGGAGAACGTCCACTCCTCAAACACTAAATGGCTTATTGGCAGGTTGCTGTCATTCAGCGGGAGGGAGAGAGGTTCACACACACTCGTCTGGAGGGCTGCTGGAGTGCTGCAGTCATTTACAATCTGATTTCTGGGTCCCTGTTCAGGAAAGGAGCCAATCGGGAATCACTTATGAAGTATGCGGTGATAACAAGCAAAGGCTAAGGCTTCTCTATCAGGCGCAGACAGATTCACCCTGGTCACCACCAGAAAACATAAAAAAGACTGTTCTGCTCTGAAGGAAAACCGAATCCAAGCCGCAGGCAGTACAGACTGTTGGCTTGAGGGTTTTAAGTGCCGGTGAAGGGAATGAATTGAAAAGGTGAATGGAAAGCAATCAACAGAAAAGAAAATAGAAATATTGACCAAAGAAGAGAACCTGACTATTCTGTCCAGATTTCGAAAAAGCAATCGACATGCACTCTCTCATTTCTCCAGACGCCTTCAAGCGAATCTCATGGTTTTCATCAGTAAAGCAGTTTGATCAGTTGGAGACAAGATCAGCATGTCTTAGATATATTTAAGTTCATAACTCATTCTTTTTTTTTAATGTGAAACTTTTCAGAACTGAATAAAACTATAACAAGCTCTGAAGTTAAAAAGTGAGACACAGTGAGATGTTGGAACTCAGATGTTTTAAAGATTACATATAATATTGCTTTCATCAATGGAGACAGGAAAGACTCTGTTCTCGGTCAAAGGTGAGAGCCTAATTTAATGTCACTTAGAGAGTAGAAAATGAAACTCAGAAAATTTCACATCACAATGTTGAAGGATCCAACTTTAAAATTTTAAATATTTATGAAAATTGTTTTCCAGTTCAAAATGAAGGAAAAAAAATTCAAATAAATACATTTTATGACCACATTCTCAATTAAATTTTAATTATCTTAAAAGATTCCCTTTTTTCAAAACAATTTATTCGTGAACAAAATGTCTTCAGTATTTTGTTTTAATGCGGTCAGTCGGTCAGTCGAATTCTTCCAAATTCAAACCCAGAAGCAGGACGAGCAAAACCTTGTAATTAATACTGCTGAGCTTCAATGACTGGAAATCCGATCATCAAGCAATACATTTTGCTTTGATTAATTAGAGCGACAACCTCAGATCAGAGTGCAGCTGACTTTAATGACTGTCTCAACTGTCAAGGAATGGGATATTGATTTCGCAGGAAATGAGACGATGAGAGGTCACTGCGGTCCTGGCATTCAATCTTCAGTCAACAAAATGTAATCAGGTCATTCTTGAGTAAGACTGAAGTCAAACTTGAAGAAAATCCTTTGAAGATTTTGCTTTAAAAAAAAAAATGCAGATGAATATATGACTTTTTGAAAAATCCTCCAATCCAGCTTCCAATATTTCTCAGTATGGAAGTGTAAAAAGTATTTATGACAGTGGTTAGGAACATTAAACACTGTTTGTTTCTCTTGTGTTTGTAATAGGAACTTTTATTCGTCCAGTAAGCTTTAAATATTTTAAGGGCGAACTGTAAAAAAGGAAACAAGCTCTCAAAAACCCACAAAGCCCGGCTGTGGCGGCTCTCAGCAGTCACAGGTGCCCCATTCCTACACTTTCAGGAACAGGAACCGGTCCTTTATTTTATGTACTGTGCTATTTCCACCAGTGGTAGCATAAAAATCTTCTTCTATTTCACAAACCCATTCTGCTTGACTGCTGAATATACTGCAAATGACAACTCTTGAGAATGTGAAAGAAACAGCAACAGTTGAGGTGTATCAGTCAAACTAATCATTATCTGCAGATCCATCATACACTTGCCATTTCACATTGATGCTTCGTTCATTCACAGTTGTCATGAGAGCTATGTTTGATTGCCGTCTGCCTGCCTGCCCGCCCGCCCGCCTGCCTGACCTGAATTTGCCGTTCGGGGCTCTTGACTGAACCGCGGGAGGAAAAAAAAAAAAAAAAAACAAAAAGACAAAGAATCGTGAATAAACCGATAGGCGGGAGACAGAGAGCAAGGGGTAGATGTGACTGAGATGTTGATTTGCGCACATCACAAGCAGGAGTTTGAGTGGATTGAAAGATTTAAAGTGGGGAGAAAGAGAGAGTGGGGGGCGTTGCGGGGAGACATGCCAGCCTTGGAAAGTCTTGCATCACAGCTGGAAGTCCATCAGGGCAGAAAAAGACTCGACATTTTTGAAATAAACTCAAGAGGGACTGAAAGTAGAGTGGAAGGAACGAGAACACGTTGGAATACGGCGGAGAGGTCAAGGGGATAACACTCCCTTAAATGGTCAACTAGAAGAAGTTGGGTTTTGACATTTTAAAAAGTTGCGAAGACAGGTTTTTGTGTAAAAACTTGACTTGAAGAGAAGACTCTCCAAAGGAAACCCCCCCAAAGACCAACAACTGTCTTTTCCAAAGACTGTGCTGCAAAAGCCTGAGTCCTTCATCTTCTTGCATGAGCTCAAAAAAAAAGGGAAAAAAAAGAAAGAGCTCATGCCATAACAGAAATAGCACCGACAATTTTTATGAAGAAAAAAGGAAGCGAGCAGCACCGCAGTCTTGTCACTGGCGAACACCACTTATCCTGACTTAACGCCATGTCGAGGCTTGTCAAGCACCTCCAGTCCTCGTCTGAGCGTCTCTGGAGCTCTGATTGGAGTGTTCGGGCCGAAGCACAGCGCAGCACTCTGGAAGTGGCGATCCGGTGCTCCGTTTGGGAACACTTAAGACTCTCCGTCGACTAATTACGTCGCTCTAATTAGCTTACGGGGTAGAATCCAGTAAATGTCTAATTGTCTATTGACATTATGCAATGAGCTGCAACAAAACCCTCTATCTCTGTTAACGTATCGCCCCAACAGCACTAAAAAAAAAAAAAAAACAGCCTGCTCAGAGCCAGTCTTCTGGGTTTGCAAACACAGGCAGACAATGGATGGAGAATAAGAATATTCATATTCAGTATTCCAATCATGACTTTTCAAAGTCGGCGGAGATGTGAAAGACTCAAGTCTTTCAAAGTTTTAGCAGAAATATGAGTCAGCCGGAGTTTGTCTGTCGTTTTACTTTTGCGGTTTTATCAAATTTGAATTAAATGAGCTTCACTGATGTAAAATACTCGTGTTTGAGCAAAAAAGAATTAACAATATGAGACAAAAGAACAACTCAAAAACACCAAAAGACATAAAAGTGTTGAACAAAAACAACTTACTTGACAATTCTCCTGCCACATATCTCTAGGGTCTTTCCACAAACCTTTAAAAAAAAAAAAAAAAAGTCAGATTTTCCACAGGAAATCTCATCATATTCTACTTCTTAAGGGACTAAACACACATTCGGTACTCACAAACACACTTATTCACAAGGTTCTGGGTATAATAAGACACCACAACAGCAGTAATTGCTGCATGATATTTATGTTTTTAATCCAGCTCCTGCTTTGCAGGTGGAACAATTTGAAGAGTCAAGTCAGCTTTCCAAAGTAAAACTTACCAAAACTAGATGTTCTGTTCCCTGAGGAACTGAGGAACATGCATCAAACAGGTTTTATGTTGCACTTGTGGGTTTTAATGTGAAACAAACACCTGATTTGTTTATCAGCATTTCCCACTTGTGTTATTTTGGATGTGCATGGGACAGAAAATCCTGATTTAAACTTTATTTACAGTAAATCAGGGAATCCATTCTGTTCGAATAGACTCCCAGGAGATCGGAAAAACCTCAACAATAAAGCAATAATTTTAAACACTGTGCATAAAATCCTGATTTAGTACACCATTATAAAAAGTGAATCATATATATTGCCCGTCGTGAATGACAGATGTGAATAATACAAATGCTTATTTCTGGCTTGAGAGTGCCTCCCCTGCTTTGGGGAAACTTAATGTTTGCTCTGAGCTAAAAGCCTCTGATGATGATGAAATGTCACTGAAATATTTAAGCACATCAAGTGCGACGCTAACCAGCAGGTAATTACGACTGACACAGGACACCGAGGGAAAATGTGGTTCATTTGGCTGCTGCTGCTGCTGCTGCTGTTGTTGTTGTGGTGATGGTCATGGCGGTCGTGTCTGAAAAGTCTCGCTCCTTCAGAGTTCTTATCGCAATGAATCGAGCCACAGGGAGACAGATTCAGGTGTTTATGTGCCAAGTGTTCGCTGACAGACATGGGCTGAGTTTGGCTCCGAAACTTGTGTTTTTTTTTTCCCACACAGTAGGCTACATTCTGTCAGACAAGCTGCAGTTTGTTAGCAACTCTCATGACACGCATGCCAACTTTGCAGGGGGAGTCTGGTGGATCCTGGGCAATCTGCATGAAACGCAGAATGCCAGCAGCTTCTGCTGTACTTTGTGCCCCGAGCTAATGAGCAAATGTCGTCAGCCATGCCAACACGATGAAATAAGATGATGGGAAAACTATTAACAGTGCAGATGAAGTTAAACTGGACAAATAGACCAGTAATACAATATTTACTTTGTGTTCTGAAAGTGTCAAAAAATAACATTTTATTATAGCCTATCACTTTAGCTCATTTTTTCTAATTCACAAATATAGCAAAAAGAACTTCAAAAATGCAACGTTTTCTTCCGCCGTCTGTGAATTTTCTATTTTTTTTCTCTTCTGGGACACTTTGATACCGACAACATGAGAAAAACTTCTGTTATAAGTTACTGAAAACATCTTAAAATCACTCGTTAGTCAGCTCGTGAAGTGAAAAAAAGAAATTTTCGATTACTACTTAAATGAAATTAACTTTTTACTTTGTGAGTAATGCAGTCTCGTATGCGGACCAGAGTGTCTGAAGATGCCCTGATTTGCATGTCAAAGCTGGTTTAGGATGATGAAAGTATTTTCCTGTCACAACCTGAGTTTTGCCTGTAAACTGTCTCATGTTTAAAGTGATACCTGAAAAATCCGAAATCAGTTGAGCATGTCGTATCAAAGATTATTTAAATGAGATCATGTAAACCAAAGGGGTTACAGGAAACAGAGCACATGCAGATATCAACAACCTCTCTCCTAATTGAACAAATGTGAATACTTTATTCCCCTACTATTCTTTTTACACTCCCGGCTCCCCTCAAAAATGATTTTTTTTTTGGTGCTCTACATATAACAGTACAAACCCTTTTTTTTATATACTGTAACTGTAACTTATAATAAATTATAATTCATTTTGTGCTCTTGGCTGCATCCCAGGAGTGTGATTATTCAGTAAGGGAGCAAACCTGAATGAGGCTACTATCTAAAGAACGATACAGACGAGAAATACTTCAGCTGGATTCACCCGGAGAGCCTGGAGGTAGGGGCGAGATAAAAGGAAAGTTCTGCTTTACTTGTTGCTTTGCGGGACTGTCTTAAGGCCAGTGTTCTGTGTGAAGAGAGTGAATGACAAGAAGGTGCCGTGTGAGGAGAGTTTTGCCCAGAAACAGCGGCGTGAGCAGGAGAGTTGCTTTTGACAACCTCATTATTAATTCATTGGTGCGCAAGGTTTCTTTTCTTTTTTTTTTTTCCAAACTCAAAAGCAATTCTTGTTGGGTACAATGGATTTGAGCAGGTGAACATGAGCACTAGTGCGCGCTCGTGTGTGTGTGTGTGTGTTTACTGGTTTGCTTTCGATCTCATGAGGCCAAACAACACTTCTAAAAAAAAAAAAAAAAAAAAAAAAAAAAAAATACAAACACAGCAGCTCTGCAGCACCCAGAGGAGAATTACATTGCTGCAGGTGTTTTTCAAGGTGCTGCGGTCCGACTGAGAGCACTGCTGTCTGTCAGTACGCGTGTGTGTGACTCGAGAACATGCACAAGCAAATGTGTATATGCAAACGGCATGTATTGAACATATATATAATGCATCTGTATCTCAGATCAGTTTGAAAGGTTCAGTTTTTTTTTTGTTTTTTTTTTAAGATTTAAAAGCCGCAGGTATTTTGTCACAGTTTGTGCGACTTGTGCAGATGTCAACCACCCTCAGGCAGGAGTCACTGGTCATTCAGCACAAGTCAGAAGTGACAGTACATCTTTGATAGCAAAAAAAAAAAAAAAAAAACTCCTCAGTGCAGAGCAGCTCCATCACAGCAGGGGATTTCTGGTAAAATGAGAGCAGTATTAAGTTTAGTAAATCTGCCCTGAGGCTTTACCTTTCCATTGAAGAAGGGCTAAGAGTAAACACTCAAATATGAGCACATACGTGCAGACCAGGGTCCCCCGACTTTAAAGTATGATAATACTTTAAAGTAATTACCAGAGAGAAGCGTCTGAAATGTCACTTTTAAGCAGCTTTTTTTTTTTTCCCCCACCAAGCATCCGCTCTCAGACATAATTGCTGGAAGCACTCAGGTGCATTAATACTGACAAGCTGAAAAGATTCACACACACCACATATATTTAGAGAAAGGAAAACAGAATAGTCTGTATCTCTATGTGGTGTGTGTGCGTGTGTGTGTGTATCTTCTTTACAAAGACTCAAAGTAAATGCTTCAGTAAAGCTCCAATATTGGCAGCAGGTATGGCAGCTGCATGTCAAAGGGGTTGCCATGGTGACTGAGCACAGTCGGCTCAACCATCCTCTCCCTCCCTCTTCCTCTCTCCCTCAGTCACTTCGTCTCTTTCACCCTTTTTTTCTTTTGCTCCTAGTTATTTCGTCTCATACCAGCGGACAGCTTTACACCCTTGTGAACTTAACCAACAAAAGCGTCTCGGCAGAAAATGCTCAGACCTTTAAAGAGCATTGTGACGCCCGTCATTAGCTCCCAGTAACAGAACTTCTCTGTGCGAGGATCCGTCCGCGGGAAAACAACAGCGGCTCTGGCACCGTGCCTTCATATCCTGATAGCGCTTTCCCTCAGAGCACCATAATTGGGGGGGAAAAAGACCGAGTGAGCCCGGAGCTGATAATCACATCCTGACAAGAGAAATTATCGTGTTCGTAGCAGAGCGGGGCAGTTGCGTGTCTCTGACACAAATGTCACCCTGCTTCATGCTCCCCTGCCTAACATGCTCAGGTCATCAAGTGGCTGGGTGTTAATTGCTTTGCGGTGAACTTTGTGCGTCTCGCCGGGTGCAGGACCTCTTTGAAACCATCTGAGATGGTGACGCCTGGAAGCCCCTCGGCCTTCCGGTTAAATCCGTTTCCAAGCGGAGGCAAACCCACTTCACTAATTCTAATGATGTCTTTCCTTTACTGTATTCTCTAGCTGGTTATTAATGCAGTTCACCCTGGTCTTTCACCCTGTCATTAGCATAGTCGATTAGCGCAGAAGGAGCTAAGATGGCACATGACAGCAGCAAAGCAGAGCCTAACGGTTAAATGTCATCAGTATTCTGTCTGGAATGAGAACCCGTAATGAGAGCGAGGCAGCTCTGAAAATAGGAGCTATTGCTTGTGATGGCAGTCTCATTTGATGACTCAATGGCTCTTTGTCTTTCGGAGCTTACATACAAGAGCACGTGCACACACTTGCGGTTCAACACTGACGATTTGGACACGCACACACGTGCACACCAAAGCGTGTTCGCACTGTAAGCTTTCATTCTCCACTTTGTTTTGTTTTTTTTTGTTTTTTTTGCAATTAATGGTGGGGTGCACACGCAGGGACTCGGAAAGTTATACGCAGGAAAAACCGACGCATACTTTCAAGTCTTGAAAGCACACACTCATTGAAATATACAGCACAATGCGCATACACATGAGAGAAGATGAGCCATAAAGTGTTCAACATCAAATTAACCCAGCTTGCATAATCTCTACAATTTCTTCCCCTCTGTAAAGAAGGTCACAAAAAAAGAGGGCTTTCTTCTTTTACAAATGAGGCTGTGGCTTACGAGGACAGTGGGGAGGATCTTTTGGAGGGTTTTTTTTTTTTTTCTGACTTTTCCTTTTTTTTTTTTTTAGAGGGTGGGGGACTCTCAAAACAGCCCTCTGTGCTTCAGAGACATAATTCGTGCCTGGAGGATGCACTGCATAAAACGCTTGGAATAGGGCTTCAACGTTTTAGAGCACCAACAAAATCAATGCTTTGAAATGCTGCCCAGAGGATTAACGTCAGGCCCAGCGTCAGAGTTTGGCCTCGTGGTGGGCAACTTCATCAACACAACCAGTATTTTTAGCTTTGGTGATGCCAGGGAGAATCCCAGCCACTGTCCCAAGTGGACTTGACTGTAAAATACTTGGCAAAAGTTTTTTTTTTTTTTTTCCCCTCCCCACACCATTGCTTTAAAATCTTTCATTTTCTTGGACTGAAAACACCTCATCTGACAGTCTGACTGTCTGGCACAGTTGCTGCTGTGCAAAAACTTCATATTGTGGTGATGGCAAACCTTAATGAAGATTAAACAAGGGGTAAATGCAGAGATCAGATCTTCCAAAAGGAGTTTGTATCCATTTTCAAACTGAATTTATATGATTTATGTCACTGAAGTTCTGTAAAAGCCATAAACGTCCTGTTTTCACAAACCATACATCATTTAGTGTTACTCTCCAACAATATTTTAGCAAAATACACTTGATGTGAATTGCTATACACTTTGGGGATATAGGGGATTAGTGTGTATTTTTATGACTATCATAACCTGTGAAAATATGAAAGTAACTAAATATGGCAGTTCTCGATAAAGGGTTAAAAGTGAGACTAATGCTGGCTTGTACAATTTTTTATTAAACCAGCAGAAAATCCACATAAAATAACTTTGCTCGTTCTTCTCCTCAGCTCTTCATTACAGTGAAATTATCTTGGGAAAAAAAACCATGAGAGTTGCTTTATTGGGAACATTAATGCTACAGTAATTGAGGCTCTCCTTCTAAAACCTGAGGTGTATTTTTGTAAGGCCACAACATTTTATGCTTCTGCCCAGTTCAAAACATCACTACATCCATTTTCAGGGCCCATAACACAAAATATATTTATTTTTTCTGGATGACCCCACTACCTACCCACACGTGAAAAGTTCAAATCCATTACAGTGCTAATTTGCAAAAAAAAAAAAAGTGCAAAATGATTCAATTGTGTTGGAGCACTCTCCAGTCCCATAGCTGGAGGGTTGATCCCCCATCGTGCTCTATCGATAATGCAAACTGTAACACAGTGGACCCCAGGTTGATTACGGTTCCTTATGGAAGCTTTCTCATGTACATTACAGTTCATAGAAAGTGTTATCCGAGCTGCAGCTTGAATTGTGTCCACTGCTGTCACTGGGCTTTGGCTGCGATTCCCCTTCTGTGGACAAAACACAACTTGCTACCTTTCCGTCACCATCTGGGAAGCTGTCAGCCTCACATGCTTATCCAGGAAAACCTTCTCCAGGACATGCTTGCCAAGCACCCTGCTCAGGCGTGGGGAGCCTCAGCAGGCGAAGGAGACAATGGGGAGACGTGGAAGACAAAGGGAAAAAAGAGAAGCAGCTGGAAATTGAGTAAAAATTATTAATTTGGTGAGGAATTTGCAGGGGTGATTTCCAGGGAGTCAACCAGATTTCTTGGAACGGGCCCCCCTGCTTGGCTCCGTTTATGCTCAGCGGGACACATTTTCAAGGTTCATCCGACCCACCTGAATGGACGGATGCCCTGCTGGGAGAACATGAGCAGCAAGTTTGTCTCTTTTGATGGCCTCCACATCAGTCGGGGAGCCACACTGAGACACCATGGGTTGCTCGCTATCTTCCATCTCGGAGTTATTTGCCACCATTCACCCAACGCTGGATCTGTCAAGCTGCGGAACATGATATTCACACGCATTAGCCTTTTTGTGCCATGAAAGATTCATCGCTTAAAAGAAGTTAGTTAAAAAAACATCATCCATTAAACTTTACTCCGTCCTTCCCCACAACTTCCGGGCCGATTTCCTCTGCATGGCTGGTGCTGCTACTTTAAGCGGGCTTTGATTGTCAGATGGGCTGATAACCCTTCCGCCACCCTTTCCAGCATCTGTCAATCATTACCAAGCCTGTGAGCCATAAGAAGCTACACAGCCACAGGGGAAGGGGTTGACACACTGAGAATGAGAGATGGGAGAATCACACACACATACACACACACACACACACACACACACACACTAACACAGAGAAAGAGAGAGAAACCTCCTCTGCACCCATTAGAGGTCCAGCAGGCTCAACTGAATCGAAGCCTGTTTCAGCATTTCTGATCATTAAACTAATGCCCAGAATTAGGGATGGAACTCTGTCCTCCCGTTGTCTCCATTAATCTATTAGTGTTTATTGACTGGTCTAGTTTCTAGCTTGGAGATAATCATGTTTCCACAGCATAGCCCATTTACTTTGCTTCCACTGCTGATTTGACATTGTTGCTTGTTGCTGAGAAAGGCGAACATCCACTAACTGTCACATAGTGTGCCTTCATACTCGGCTGGGCATGGGGGGAGGCGCGTGAACCCGGGATGTTTACCGGGGCCTTTCTGAGCTGCTTAACGAAGATGGTTTATTTGATGCTGTGCTTTTACAACTAGGAGGGATCAGTAGCTTGAAATGAGTTTAAAGCCTAGTAGAAATGTCCTTTCTTTCTTCTTTTATTTGCCACTAAGTTGTTGTTTATTTCAAACTCTCTAAAATCAAATGTGATTAAATTTATGTGCTGTTAAAAAGCGGAACTAATTTACAATGACAAGCCTGTAATTTATTTTGATTTGTTTTAATTATAGTAATTGGAAAGAGTCTTGCTTCTAAATATGCGAACTTGAAGTAGATGAGTTTTTTGGATTTGATCAGTCCAAAGGCTCGAGTCTGCATGTTCAATGTCTGACGGCAATCTCTTCAAATTTTTTCTAATTGGTTAATGGCTCAGAACATATTAGCTTCATTTTTGGGGGATTTACTGTTTTTGGTCCAATCTCACTGCTGATGAGTTTCGGTTTGGAGTCACAGCAGGCAGCTGCTTTCAGAAAATAGATTTAATGAACTCACAGGACTGGTGGACAAAGTTAGCAGTTAAAGAGGATGATTCTCTGCCAACAGCATATACGCTCGTCTCCTCCCACTATTTAAAGACAGTTCTGTTAGGTTAACTGGTGACTCTAAATTGTCTGTAGGTATAAATAGTTCCGTTTTTGCGATTTGCTCTCTTACATTGCATCCCATTGTGACTTGTTTATGAGTCTTTAAGAGTGAAGATGTGGTTTTACAGCTCAGGCTACAATTTGGGAAGGAATTAGGGGTTAAGGTAGGATTAGTGTAAGGCGCCAACAGGCTGGGCTTTGGGTTTGTGTGCACTTCACCTAAGAATAATAGCGTAAGTGATTCTCATGCAAACAGAGTCATTTGAATGAGGATTCTGCATCTGTCAGAGAAAGATTGGGCAGAGCGATGAGTGTTCACAAGCTGAAAAATGAACGTGACATTCTGAAGTTTGATGTGTTGATGGAGCAACTTATCAGACATGATATAATCTGACAGAAAAAAATGAAAGTGAAATATGTGAGACCATCTTTTCAATCAAAGATAATGCTTTTGGGAAGAAAAAAAAAAATCAAGGACAGGAGACAATCAGAAAAAATATTAGGACACAAAAAGAGATTCGCAAGAAAAAATAACTCATAATAGACACTGACAAAATGAAATTCGTGGAAGCAATCTGAGGAAATACTTCCCACCACAATAAACAGTGAGCCTACTGAATGCTATTAATGACTTTGTACAATCTCAAAGACATGCCCGATAATTCACATCCATGAAAGCGAATGCAATAAATGGAAAACGTGTGATTTCGCACTTCCGCCTGTGCAATATGTTAATAGATCACAATCCATGTGTCTGCACACAAACATTAGCAGATCAAAGACGTAGTTGTGAAGGTCTAGGAGGTTGAGGGTATAGTACGGGCCGAGACAATCCATTACATTTATTGGAAGACATCCCTGTGTGTGTGTGTGTGTGTGTGTGTGTGTGTATGTGTGTGTGTGTGTGTGTGTGTGCGCGCGCTCTTGGTAGAAGTGGCAACCTGTTGAGACCATACGTTCCCGTTGCCAGCAGTCAGCTGGGACTGGCTCCAGCTTCCCTCCAAACATAACTTGCGTGACTTGATAACATCCATTCATCTTCTAAACCGTTCTATCCACCGTGGGGTCACAGGCCGCTGGATCGGATCCCAACCGACCGCAGGCGAAGGCAGGCACCTCGGACAGGTCACCACTTCATCACAAGGCAAACACAGAGTGACCGACATCCTTCACACCTGTAGACACTTTCAACCAATTAACCACAAACCTCCTCACACACACACACACACAGCAAGATCATGCAAACTCAGCCCAGAAAGACCCTCAGACAGTCTTGCCATGAGGCGAAAGAGCTACCGCTGTAATGGGAGTTGCAGGGAAAATGGGGCTTTAGTCTAAAATGAAAATAGCGTTCACATCAGTTGACTACAATAAAATCTTGCTATTTCTCCGAGGAAAGGAAAATGGTGATTCTGTTATGCCTGAAATAGTCACTTATGGCAGTCGCTGTTAAAAAACCAGCACAGTCTGCTAATATAGTACATGCACGTGTAATGGATTGCTGTCGCCAACGATATCGCCGACAGATTAATGAAAACCCTTCACAGGTAGCCTCGCCAGTCAGCATCTATTCTGAAGAAGTATTTTTCCCCCCATCAGCTGCAGCAGAAGGTGATTTCGTTAAATTAATGATTGCACGCTGCCTTCGTGACGCCTGCCTCTTCATCAAACCCCGACGACAGGATTGTGAGGAACCCGAACGGGATTATACAAACAAAAAAATTGGAGGTGTGATGAGGTGTCAGAGCAAAATGAAATAATTGTCAACATGTGTCAGACGCCCACAAGTAATTAGGCTACAGCATTTGTGTGTATGTGTGTATGTACGAAATACATGTAATTAAATTCAAATACGTTCACTCAGGCATAAGATCCTGTATTATTGATGTGCGTGTCTGTTTTTGAGAGCATCTGAGGGCATCGCAGCATATGAGCCAAAATGTGTATGCCTATAAAACTGTGTCCATGTGTATGTTTCTGTGAGGGGAGAGAGAGAGAGAGAGAGAGAGGGTAATAAATGTAGTGCGAGGGAGGTGGCAGAGAGAGGAGAGTGATGGATCGTCTCTGTGCTACAAGCTGAGTCTCAGGGGAGGGACACTGCTACATCCGAGCAGGGAGGGACAACTTAGAGTAATTGGGTCACTGGTACTGGGAGGAGAGTTTCCACCCAGCCGTGCTGTAACGTAAGAGAGTGGCACAGAAGGTAAGCAAAGAGGAGAAGACAGGAGAGGATCAGCAGCGAGGTAGGAAGAATGACAAATAATGAGGACGTGGTCCGTGCGAAAGAGAAGAGAGAGGCGGAAGGAAGCAGAAAAAAAAAATAGAAGCTGAAAAAATAATGGGAGCAAAAGAAAACAAGGACAGAGGCACAGCTGGTCAAAAATATACAGCTATTTTGTTTTTGAATCCTCCTAGAAATGATTACAGGCAGCCACGGATTCAAAGTTTTTCTTTTTCTCTCTCTCTCTTTCTCGCTCTCTCACAGGCCTCCCATGCGGAAGTATGCAATATGCAAAAAAAAAAAAAGACTGGACTGGCTGAGCAAACTCTTATATGCACCCTCTCCTTCTGTTCCTCTTCCAGTACAGCTCAGCGGTTAAATCAGATCAAACCCTTCTTTAATGAACACAAAGGGCTGCGAAAGTCCCGTCTGGGAGTCTACAGGGCTGCTTATGAGTCCTGAAAGAAAGACTGGAGAAGGAGAGACGAGAGCGGCTGAGCTGGAGAAAGGGAGACAGAAAGAGAAATGTGGGCGTCCGCTGCTCCTTTGGCAAGAATGAAAGGTCAGAGGATTGAGTATTGTGTAAATCTATCACAACTACGCTGGAAGGCTAACACACCGAGGTTGGCTGTGCTCCGTCTGTTTGTGGTTCTGTCTCATCGTGTAACATGACCACATCACCTGTCTCGTTTCGTAAACATATATTACCGCATGCGTATATCATGCATTATACGTTGTGTGGAAATAATTCTCTGTCAGCTTTTTCCACAGTCCAGAAATGTCAATGCCAGGTGAATTTGAAGCAGTAAATGACTTACAGGTGAATATATCTGCATCTCATTATGGGGATTGGCTGTTTTTCAAGGGGAGAAAAAGCAGGAACCACAAATGAAATCGTGAAATGTTTTTATTTTTTGAGAGATTTTTCTAAAGTGAGTATTTGTTGAGGGTAAACGTGATGATCGGCGTGAGGAAAGTTTTAGTTGTGAATGAGTTTAGCTGGAGCCTCTGGGAAATAAACGTAAGTCAATGCAATCATCCTAGTAGGTATGAAAACAGTGTGTGGAAGTGTGTGTGTGTGTGTGTGTGTGTGTGTGTGTGTGTGTGTATGTGTGTTTTCGATGTTATCTTCCTCCCACTGTTGAAAACCTTGCAGGGGAATCTGAAACTCTGAACAGCCTATAGGCAAAAGAAGAAAGGAATCCGTACAACAACTGTGAAATTGATTAACTTGTTCAAAATTGCAAATAAAAATAATGTTGCAAATAAACAAGTTGAAAGTTCTCTCCTCAAAATGTTCACTTTTTAATTGTTTCACATTTCATTACATTGGTAATAGCAGACAGTCAATTAAATTTACCCTTGAAAAATATTTACATTCAAAACACATTTGCCTGATAAATAACAAAACATCTAGAAATTGCATGATGGTAAACAGACATAAAGAAGAAAAAAAAAAAGAATTTTGCTGAAAGAATAAACTTCTTATTCTCCTTTTTCTTCCTCCAGCATTTTCTCAGGAAGGCTTCCCACAGCGGATCAACCTCCTGGTTCACGATGGAGCTGCTCTCTCTACAGATCTCTCCCTTTTAACCTAGCTGGGACTTTTCCATCACAGCTCACTCTCGACTCTTGTGTCCGTGGAGTACACCCTGCCTGTACTCTCTCATTCGCATCACTTTCACAGATTCCACTTGTTTGGATGGTTAACCCCGACTGCTCAGCATTCTCCTCTCCCTTTACTACCTCCACTGTTTTATTGCCCTCCTGCCCACTCGGTTTGACTCCCTCACCTTCATCCCTCTGTTCTCTACACAAACCCCCACTTCACCAGATTCCCATTAACCTGCTCCTTCCTCTCACAGCACATCACTATGTCATCTGTAAAGAAGTTTAATGGCTCCAAAAACGGAGCTCGAGAGGTCTGAATATGAAATAAACTGAGCATACTCAAGAGTGACCTATGGCTCTGATGACGTTGAATAAGTTACATGTCATAAATTGTACTTGTGTTATATTATTTTCACACTGAAACCGACCTTCTGAGCTGATTTCTGAAGCAGGTTGGAGTCTGTGACATTTGTCACACTGACAGCAGGCCAGGGATCAATGGGCGATACACCGCAGCCCCTCGGCGCACCACTTGTTGCATTGGGGATATCATCAAAGACAAAAAACTGGAATAAGGTTCACAAAAGTCAAGTCAAAGGCCGTAACTTCCACCTGCAGATTCAGCAGCTCGGTGCCATTTTTACTGAACTGCCAATATAATCTACTGCATCTATTGCACTCTACTGGCCAGCCTCCACTCTGTAACATAAAAACGGGAATAAATGCAAACACTGTTTTCTCTAATCAAGTGTATTCATGAGGCCATTTAATTCCTTCTGATTTTATAAGTAATTACGGCAATGGCATGCTGCAGCTATGTCCTTGAGTGCAATCATGACATCATAACAATCAACAACACAACCATAATCACAACAACAAATTCTAATCCTTTAACCTTTTCGTGGCGGCAGATTTGGCGCTTTTGTTGTCTGTTGATTCTTTTTCAGCTGCACAAAGAGCGGAGCATTTCCTGCTTCCTGAAGGCACATCACGTAACAGTAATAGCCACCTTGGATAAACAGACAAACAAAAACGCACCGCCTACAGAAACTCCAGCCTCATCAACGGAAAAAAAAAAAAAAAAAAAAGGCCAATATGGTCACACTGACAAGTACTTTCATTGAAGAGCTGCGAGAAAACACTGCGGCAACAAAATGGAACCAAATGAAAAAGAAAAATCAATTATTTCATGCATCGGCACATCACAAATGGTGGATGTATAGTTTGAGGAGGCAAAATTAAATTTTGATTTCTATTTCAGGCACTGTTGCCTGGATGATTCCGTGTAAATCAGGAGAAACAGGAAAGAGAACAGACATGACATAAAGGTCAAAACCTTGATTCAAACTGATGTTGAAGCAAATGTGACAAGGAATCCCCGACAAAAGAAACTCACTCAATCTTTCACTCCAGCACTGACGCTCTGTATCTTTCTGCTGTTCATTTTGGAGAGCTTATCTTGCTCATCTGTCCTTCACCTCTTCTTCTACCTTTATCTACTCCACACATCTTTGCTCCCATTCTTTTTGTCTCCCTATTATCTCATCGCCTCGTCCCTCCTGCAGCACAATCCATCATCCGCTCAACCAGCCCTCCACCCTCACCCACTGCTTTTGCAAGTCTGTACACATCCATTAATTTGCCAAAACACTTTTTTTTTTGAGTCCGATCCAGTTATTGAATTTGCATAATGAGCCAAAAATGTTGAGAAGCAAAAACATATCGCTCTGATAAACTGTTGTGTTTTACACATGCAAGTAAATGAATTCAGAATACACAAATTAGAGCAGACGCTACTACAAAGCACGCAAGTTTTATACTTTAACTGGGCAGAGAACCAGGGATTTCAAGCACTTTACTATTTCAAAGACTCCCACGATGTCTTGAAAATAAGATTTGATTGGAAGACGAAAGTTTTATCAGCAGGTTGCTAATGTTGCATGAAATTTGGTTTCATATTCAGAGGAGAGGAATGTGACTGGCGAGGGAGTGAAGTTATGAAGCCGCATAGATTATTTATTATTAGTTTGCTGTGCTGACGCTTAGTGCAGGTGGCCCGGGTTTGCAGAAATAGCTTCGCACATGGGTGAAGTTTAATGGACAGGGATGCAGAGACAGAGTGAAATGAAATAAAATGAAAGGGGCTCGCACAGCCCCCGGGGTGGACTCTGCTTTCGGGGCAGGGTTTACATGTTCTCCTTGCGCATGGATGGGTTTTTTCCCCAGTTGCTACCGTTTCCTCCCATAGTCCTTTAACATGCCTTTATGTAAAAATGATCACTTTAAATTGCTTGTAGGTGTCGACTTTCCTCCCTGCCTTCACTCATAGTCAGCTGGGATCAGCTCCATCGCTCCTTGACCACTGGATGAAGTGATGCCGGAGATGATATCGATGGGTGAATGGAATAAAATGGAGCGCTAGTGAACACAGAAACTGAAAGCAACATGGTGAAGGTTACTAGCTCCAAGTGCATAGGGAATCATGTGTAGTGGATACGAACTTGCTGCTCTGAGTGGCGATAACACCACCAAAGTACGACAGACAATTCAAGCCTGAAAAAATGCTGCATGAAATCGGTGGAGAAGAGGTGGTGAGTGTGTGAATAGAGGTGAGTGTCTGTGGGATGCCGGGACTCTTTCGAAGGTGTGGTTCTGAATATAACTAGATGAAACCCAGCTGAGGAGATGAAGCCACTTGGCAGTCAGTGAGATTATGTCCACTCTAATCTCATTTTGTTTCATGCATGAACTCAAACATGATGTGCATTTTTTGCATAAAGCCATGTATGACTGAGTTGTGAATGACAACATGTGCACAGCTGCATTACAGATGGATCAGAACATAGTGCAACCTGAGGCATCAGCTCATTTTAATCTGCATTTATTTTATTTTCCCCATCATACACACTCTTTCACACTACCATGGCTGAAACCAAGTGTTGTACATGAGGAGTAGTATTTTACTTGCTGTCTTTCTCTTGCTGTACTCACAGTGAATTCTTGTGCATCTATAGTAGTAGCTTGTTCTCATTCTACTATATATCATTATGGTAATTAAAGTTGTGTTTTCTCTTTTTCATCCTCTGCAGAAAGACAGAGAAAGCTGTTAAAATTTGCAAAATTAGAAAAATACAACCCAAAACAAATCAGAACCATGACACAGAGTTGCCTGTATCTCCCCAAACCAAGATAATTATGAAATCAGTCTTTATCTGAGCAATTATGTTTACTGACTAAAAAGGAAAACAGATAGTGGCTGCAGGTCATTCAAAAAGCTGCTGCCGGAGTCCTGACTGACACCGAGAGAGTGGAGCACATCACTCCAGTCCTTCAGTCACTGCAACGGCCTCCCGTGTATCAGAAGATGGGCTGTAAAATGTTGTATATAAAACACTAAATGGTCTTGGGCCTTCCTGATTTACTGCCACCTTAAAAAGTGCAGGGATAGCTCAGATCATCTGGAGCAAGTTTTCTACACAATCCCAGCAAACAAAACAAAGCAATCTGAAGGAACCTCTAATTTCTGTACTTATGGAACAAACTTAGAATCTAAAACAATCCTGCAGCTCACCAGTGAATTATATATGTTGCTTATGGTTGGGATCACTTTGAGCTCATGTAATTTGTTTGCTATTGGTTTTCAAATGTAGTTTCTGTAATGATTAACTATTAATCGCCGTACTTACATATTTTAAATGTATTTTTAATGTTCTTTAAATATTTTATTTCAATGTATTTTGGAGTTCTTGTGCAGTGCCTTGAACTGTCTGATGTGTAAAATGTGGAAATAGAAAACTGCAACAGCGTGAATGCTAATTAGCATCAGGAATCACCGACCAAGGCAACTTGCTGACTAACAGCAACGTCCGTTAAGGATATGCGGAACTAATCTTTGCTGAGGGGATTCTTGCTAGTTTCTTTTAAATAATTCGATCCAGGAGGCGAAAAAGCAGCTGATCTGTCAGATCAAGCTTCGCAGGTGGATTACCGTCCCCTGTGGGCAGGTAGAAATTTCCTAGCATCTACTCAACACGTCACTTTCCATGTGGCTATAGTTTACATTCTTCTGCAGAAAAACAGCTAAAGAGATATATTTAGCTCAATTTTGCTCCAAAAATTAAAAAAAAAAAAAAACCCATGATTTATGACCAGCCAGGCAAATGGGAATTATGCAATCAATAAAATTCATTAACTTATGACTTCTGGACATGAATTGACTTTATGTCTACAATCAAAACTAAATGTCAACCTTAAGAGGCCTTGAGACGATAAAATTCACAAACGATGGAAGGAATTCCATGAAATATGCATTTATTTGGTTGTAATACTTCCAGAGAAGGTAATTAGTTTGTGCTTACTTGTGTTCCTAATTTATAAGTCTGAAAGATCACATGATTAACTTTTAATTCTCGGAAGTTTCAGAAGCAGATGTCGTTTTCAATGTAATCCCCAGCTGAAAGCATGTTTTATTTAAGCATCTACTGTAATGCCTGTCTCCGTAATTACTTCCTAAGTTTCAGACGAGAATAATAAATAATAAAGTCTCGCTTCGCTCTGGTTTAATAGAGCCCCAGGATGCAACGCCGTGATGCAAATGAGAGCCGACCTGTCACCCGAGAATCAATAGCTTATAAGAAATAGCTCACCTCAAAATAATTTTCTGTCATCATCTGCTCACCTCCATTCTCTGACTTAATGCCCCCGAGGGTAATTTGAATGTTCTGCTATATAAAAGATTGGATTGTGAATTCAAAAGTCCACTATTTACCTCACTCTCTCCTGTATTTCTCTGGCTGACGATAACCTAGTTAATCACACTGCAATACAGCTTTTCTTCAAAACGCTCAGTTTATGCAGCTCAAAGCTTTTTAGGGAAGTGTGGAGGCTTTTCTAAGATTATTTGGAAACTCGAATGTTTTTCTTCCTTGTGTGTTGTGAAAAGCAACCATGATTGATAAAGGGGAACGAGTGCTGAGGAAAACAGGTTTTTTTTTTTTTAAGCCAAATTCAGGGTAAAAATAAAACTAGTTAGGATGACAACAGAAACAAAAATGGCAAAGTCTTAAGTGCAGCAGGTGCAACGGTTGCAGGCTAAATGAACACCTAATTCATCTTCCAAAATGAAAAACTTGAAGTGTTGGGCATGCATATGCTGTATGGTTGTGTAGATATTACCCTTATTGGCATAGAAATTATATTTCCAGTTTCTCATACATTTAATTCAATGTGTACCTGAAAACTTTAGTGACATTTCCATTAGCCTCCCAATGCAACACTAACTCTGAATACGCTTGTACTGAAGTGGAATTTTAACCAATAAAAAAGCTATTTATACAAGGCAGCCAGCAAAAATCTAAGTATCTTTATTCTCATGGGTCACCTGCTGTGACACAGGTTCAGCACTGTGCTCAAGAGCCCTTCAACAGCCAGCAGAGACCGCGCTAATTACACCCAGACCAAAGTTATTAATCAGCCTTTCTGCCTCCAGGCAAACCTGCAAAACCGAGAGTGTCAATCCAAAGAAACAGCATCAATCTGAGTGAAATGAAAGCCTGGTGGAAAAGCTAATTAGAGTTAGTGATGGTTGGGGAACCGTGCATTTGAGACCTCTTGCACAAGATTTCATCACAGCTCTGATATGTTTGGAGAGGGACCCTTATATCTTCTGCTCTCTCTGGCCCCACAACGTGACTGCACCTTCACGGCACAAGAGGCCGATCAAACAGGTGCTCCAAGACCGCACGAGAAGCTCCGGAGAATATGGAAGAAAGCAATCTTATTAGAGAAACATAGGGGGGATAAAACAATACGGCGAGACGCGTGAGCGTATGGCTTGGAGGAATGTGTTGTTTTGAGGGTGTTGCGACATCGTCTCATTTATATTTAAAGGAAACACTGCAGTTGACAGATTTTTACTGACATAAATCACAGAAAATAACACTCTTTGTAAAGCTCTCATCAGGCGTCAAAATCGGTTTAAATCCACACATACATCTCTTCCAACCCGGTATTGTGAGTTATTTACATCAATATTTCCAGCTGTATTTCAAAAAAATAAATATCAATGTCAGTTAAATTAAAGGAGAACTTTTTTTTGTTTGTTTTCGGAACAAAAGTTTCTGTAAACACTGTCATTTAGTGTCATAACCTTGTGCAGATTGCATCATGTTTGAGCGTTTCAGGGGACTCATACACTATTTACCACGAAACTTTTGGTATGCAGACACACTGAAATGTATGCCACTTATTAAACATATACTTAAATAACATCTTAGTCATATTTGATTCTATACATTAATGTATTTAGGGGGCCATATCTCTGATGAGATGAACATTTCCACAAGGCAATCACATCAATATGCATTTCTCCTGGATTTCCGTAGAGTCCTTCATTCATGTCCTCCAGTAGGATGCAGGATGAGTCAGACACTTGACACAATCTTACAGAAAAGAAAAAAGGAGGAATTTTCATGTGAATACACTCCCATGATAACGTTGTGGTTTTGTTTTTTTCTGGGGAAAAACTCTCCTGGTTTGGGTGAATATATCATCATGACGTTCCGCGGAAAGCCTGACAATGACACATTCACTAAATTAAAATATGGGGACAAATCTGAACTGTTCAGAACTGTCACCAATTTAGGCAAAGACTGCCAACCTCTGGAATAAGAGATAAGTTAACAATAGAGGATACTGAGGAAAAATGTATTTTTCATTTAATTAATTTAATGGCAGAACAGCAAAACAAAGAACTGGCTCAGTGAAAAACAAAGTCAAGGTTCACTTCAGATTAGTAACAAATAAATTAAGCGAAAAAAGAAGGCCGCTAAACAGTGGGCATTCACGACAAATATTTAACTGCTTATGAGTTACGACATTTAGAAAAGGATGATTATATTATTCAAACAACAACCACAAAGTCAGAGGTGAAAGTTAAAGTTCGGGGACCACACTCACCCAAACTGGACCCTGAATGAGCCAGACCAGTAAAAATCATAGCATAGTAACTTCTAAATACCAACAAATACAAATGCTTCCATTTTAATTCAGTGCAAGAAGATTTAACTACATTAGGAAATGGTAAACATTTAACCGAATTCATGTTGACTATTCATACAGAGCTGTACGATCCTCACACCACAGGAAGAGCACTCTGGAATGAGTCTATCCTCTTATGCCCTTCCTGTGTGGAGTTTGCATGTTCTGCTTGTGCATGTGTGAATGTGTCTTCGAGGGATTTGAGAAGTTCCAAATACAGTGAATTATCCATAAATCTAACCCACTTACTTGTTTCTTTTTCTTTTTTACTTAAAAAAAAAACAACAAATGTCTCCATTTTCTGCATCCTTGGGTGAATCTGATGATAAATCTGAAATCCTTTGATAAAAACACGCTCAAAGTGTGGTTATGACTGCAATGCTACTTTGCTGGCAGTAACGAAGCTAGCTTTCACCAGTGTCTCACAGATCGCTTGGCTCGGGTCTCAGCGTTACTTTCTCGGCACTTCTCTTTCTAAAACAGATTTAGTCCCAGTCAATAAGTAAGAAACAGAAGGAAAAAAATTCAAGGTTAATTTTTCGGGGACCATCTGGAAGTCTCACAGGCCATATGTTTGACACCGCTGGTTTAAATCAAACACGAGTCCTGAAAGGTGGAACAGAAATTCAGGAGCTGCTTTCAGTTTTCTGTTTTCCAAAAAAAAGGTCTTTTTGTTGGCAGGAAATCAAGCTGCAAGAGGCCAAATGATCTGTGACAGCATTATAGGTGCACAGCTATATTACAAACCTGATCAATTATTTAATGCGCTAAAGCTCCCCACAGATACCAAAGATGGAGGAACTGCACTCAGAAAAGGAAACAAAGAGCACCAGGTAAAATCTGATCCACACAGCAAGGATACGAGTAGATTCTGAACGAACATGGCAGCGTGTGTGTGTGGGAGTGATTGGGTTTGGGCTCCAGGGATACATGCGCAATATTCTATATTGTTTCTGTCAACAATTTGTTGTTAGGTGTTGTACGTGTGGTAACGTCATGATAGAGATTATTACTGTGTGCCGTAGAGCTCAGTGTGTGTCGAACAACAAACAGCAGGTAAGACTTTTAAAAACAGAGATTAGACGAACTGTTTGTTCACTGTGAATCCATGCTGCTCCGGTAAAGACTCAACAAATACATGATATAGCTCAACACTGTAATGACATTTGTTAAAACAAAAGTATTTCATGAGGCCTGTATGTCCAGTGTATAATGTCAAAGTGGATTTTTTTAAGTAGGTCTCAGGGAGAGTTTTCCTGATTTATTTAGTGTATTGTTTGTTCTATAAGAAATTATGATTAGACATGACGTTTCAGAATTGAATTCGATTTAAAATTAAATGTGAAAGAAAAACATTAAAAAAAAAAAAAAAACGCTATGGGACACAACTGCAATGTAAGAAGTTGCAGCCATTTATAGAAGAACTTCTGAAACTTATTTCCACTTTCAAAGTAAAAACCTTTAAGTCACATGCTTTTTATTTTCTATGGATCCCAACAACTATTACACAAGAAAATCACTCAATATAAAATTCTTAAAGAGGTCTTCAACCAAACAAATCTGAAATGTCATCTAAAAGAAATTAGAGGTCAACTCAAAAGCATCAAGAGTGGAAGTACATGTTTTCATGTATTTTGATTGTGCTTTGTATGAACTAGATTCCAGCCCAGTTCACAAAACATCTCATATGAAAACGCATCGTGTTAAGATTTTTGTTTCACAAAATTTCTGTATTGAACCAGGAATATTTTAAAACGATGCACGGCGAGAACAGTACGCTGTAAACTTTCAAGCTCCATTAAACTGACTTTCTTAATAACCGTGAGAGCGTAATCAATTTTACCCCCTATGAAGAAATCAATTCACCGAATGGAGGGAATGTGTTGATCAAAACATGAAAAGACCCTCTGAGCCAATTACAGCCAGTGTTGATGTGTTAACTTCAGCCATGCTCTGGGCAGAGTTTATCAGTTCTGAATGTTTTCAGTGAGAATCGACAGTCTGCAAACACGCCATGTGTTTATTTCTTAACATTAAGGGAAACAAGCTTGTCAGCAGGTCACTGAAGCGCTGCTTCACAGCGACCACGCATGACTTACAAAGAGGTGCAGGCTCCCCACTTAGCTTTTAAGAGGAAGCTAACGTCGCTACAGTCGCAGGGAAAAATTAATGTTGATATTCAACATCAATAATGTCATGGAAACTAAAGCATTTGGTACGCAATGTAAGACGAGTGAACCACACACCGCCAAGCTGAAGTTGCACTCATTACCACCCAACACGACGGCTCAAACTGCATCTGGGCATCTCGGTGACATTCATACGCACAGGAAGAACTCCTCAAGGCCTAGAATGATTTATGATTTCACATTAATGAGACTCAGATAAATCGGGGACTCATTCTCCTCCACCTTAGAAATGTGTGATAAGACAGAAATCACGGTGGGGCTTGTGAAACTATTCAGTGTTCAACTCCGAGGCAGTTATTGCTCATTCCAGCCCGAACGGGGATTTGAAGCCAGACGTTTCCTGACTGGAATTTGTCCTGAATCTATCTTGTGTGCTACAAAAGAAATTATCCTGAGCCCCAACCCCTCTCTGTCCATCTGCCCTGCGCTCAGTCAGCCCCGCCCCACCCGGCAACTGCCTCTCGCCCCTCCGTCAACACCCATCAACATCACTTCAATCACCTGCTGCCCTCTCTGCTCAGCAACTTGTTTAAGAACACGCTGATCCCAGACCAGGCGATGAGGCGAAGGCGAACAATGGGTCTCTATGGTGATCGAGTGGAAGGAGGCGGGAAAAAAAGGCTCCAGTTTCCTAACAACGTGTCCCCTTGATTGACCTGTGGCCAGTCCCTTATAATCTCTGAAAGCTTTGGCTCACCTCACGGCTCACCTGGCAGAGCAATATGCTTTCTCTTTCACTACTAATCCCTCTCTCCTTCCACCCCTGCATTCACTTGCTCTAATGTCGCTCCCTCTCGCCCCCATTTTTTTTTTTTTTTTTTTTTTTACACACTCGCATCCTGCACATCCACTCAATTCATCCCCGCAATTCAATTTCATTTATTAGCACAAGACAGGAAAAGCTTATCTTTTCAAAGCATGTATATAAGAAGCAACAGAGGAAAAAAAAAAAAAAAGGAAACATAAAACAACAGGCTATAAATATGAATAAGGATTAAAGTTGGTAAGCTGTCAAATTTACCAGCAGTCGAAGTTAGTTTCACAACAAAAGATTCATATTCATGAAGCCATATGTGCCGCAGGGAGCTAAACGTTAGTCTCCTGGCCGTGATAAACAATGTGACTTTTTATATTCAGCTTTATCAGATACACAATCAATATGCAAATGATTTTTTTAGGAAGCTTATTCTGCCAAAAACTCAACATGCTGATCTAAGTCGGGTTTTATCTTGGAACAGGCCTCCCTTGTCTCTCGACAGAGCGTGCCAGACAGGCTTTTAATGCACTTCACCACCTCCACTCACATATCAGTAAACACACACACACAAACACACACAATATGCTTCAAAACCCCTGAGCTGGCTTCCAAATGCCAAATGCCTGCCTAATAAATACGAACACAAACGCAGTAACACACATAATAATGTGCAGCCACTTTGTTGCATATTTCACAGGAGTGTTCTGACGTTTATACCTTCATCCGCTTCAAACAAGCCGGCGATACATGTGTCAGGCTGGGTTGGCCCAAATCCAGCACACCGTAAACCTGCTGTACTGCGTGGCGTGTAATGCTTTATACGCCACCTGTAATTTCTTCTCTGTTTCTGTCTTTTACTCTGCTGCTCTATCATTCCTCATAGGCTCTTTACCTCAAGCCAAATTGCACCACCTGTGCGTTCGGGTCTGGAGCCGCTGTATGCACAGTTTGTGTGTTGCAGCCTCTGTCCCTCCCAGCGCTGCCTGGCCCAACGCCGCTGCAGATGGGAAGAAGGGAGGCAGCAGAGGGGAGACATTACAAGCCTGAGCTTTGAAATGGTAAAAAGATCTGTTTATAGTGCTGTGCAGATGAAAGAAAGTCGCGGGGAGATGCACGAAAGGCCGAAAGGGGGAGATTTTGGGTGGCGGGATGAGGTGTGCAGGGGAAGGGGAAGGGAAAGAAGGGGTGCGTTCCGGCAGCACACACACCTCACCTACTGTCACTGGTACCTGAAAGGATTTACTCTGTTCCTGCTTGCCTCCTTATTTCATTCCATGATCGCGCTTTGATACCGCAGAGGATAAAGAACATTAAAAAAAAAAAAAAAAAGGGTTCAGGTAGAGGTGAAAATGAGATGTACAAAATGCATCTAAAGCAAAAATGTCTATGTTCAGCACAACTCTCTATTCTCACTATTTTATATCTGCATCAATATGCATGAAAGTGTGTACTTGTACAGATTATGTATCAGTGAGAGCTCAGAGCGCCGCAGCCCTCGCCTCTTCACTTACACTGCATTGCTACATCCCGTTACCCTGCACTGCCCAAACTTCCCATAGGGATCATTAAAGTTTCATTTCATTAAACCTTGTTAGGTCTCTTCAATGATATTGGCTCCATTCAGGGACCGTTGCACGCTGATGTTTGACGTGCATATTGATTTTAATGAATCAAAAGACGCACACATCTAAAGTTTTAAAGGGCGATTTCAAGGTTTGTTTGTTTTTTTCTAATTCTCATTAAATGTTTGATTCACCTCCATGTTCATGGCTTATTTCACATTGAAAAGTACTTAAGCTGAAGTGAATTTAAACTACTTAAAACTGTTGAGAAATCCCCGCTCACCTGGTCTAGACAGCCAGGCTGGGCCGGCGCCGACACATCAAAGCGCAGCTCGTAGCAAACACAGAAGGGAAGCTGAAGGGAAAATAATAATTTAACATGAGAAAAAAAGCCTGAGAGCCACAAAAAAAAGCAAGTTGTGTGTGAAGAAAACATGAATAATGGAACACAAGTCATGCAGATGGGAACAAATAGCAGCCTCCCAATAAGAGCGACATTAAAGCAGACAATATGACACACATTACTGGAGAAGGTTTCTGTGGATGCACACGTACATGTGCATCAAATAGAGGAGCCGTCTCCTGATGTGTTTGACAGTAATGAGGCAGAGGCAGAGTGTCGGATTTGAGGAGGAGAGCCTGCGAGTAGCAGACAGGCAAGCAGAGCATGTCAAATCACCCTTATGTGGGACAAAATCATTATGTCACCGCAAGTCTAATCTGGCAGCCGCAAACTGCAATTGGTCTTTTGGCAAAACAAGGGTCAGTGGCAGATGGGCAGAGGCTGGAACTGTGGAAGTTGCTGCCGGCCACACAGAAACAGTGAGTGCGAGTCTAACCTCATTTACACCAGCTTGCGTCCCGAGGGCTCAACCTAAGTTCTGAGCCCAAGTAAATTCAGGCCAGGCCAGGGGAGACCGACCGTGGGGTCGGCGCCTCTGGTCACTGGAGGGTCGCTTGCAGCTGTCGCAGAGCGCACATCAAGCGTTAAAAATGCATATTTGCGGCACAACTCAAGAATATAGGAGGAATACAGAAAAATGCAGGGCCCTAAGCTTTGGTTTTTTTCTTTTTTTTTCTTTTTCTCACAACCAGAGAAAATAACCGGAGGGGAAAGTCCACATATTCGAAGGAGACTCTTATTTTGTCCCTCAAGTGAAGCTGTCATATTCCTGGTTGTGTTTCCATATTAAATTCAGCAATTCTTCAAAGACAAAAACACTTTCCTTCCTCCTCTTGGAATGTGAATCAAGATGACAAAAATGCGTGCACTTATGATGTAAAAAGTCTCGATCACAACAGCGACTCCTGGAAAAGCAGACCTCGTTTTCTGTAATCTATTCTCAGGGCCTGCAAAGATCCATGAAGTGAAAAGAAAAGTGACCTTTAACCAGAATGAACATTGTATACTTCGGGAAAAAAAAAAAAAAAATCCCTTCAAATATCTTCATTTATAAGAAACTCAAGTAAGCCTTTGTATGTTAGAAAGAATGAAAGGTCCAATTTACCAGTGAAATAAATAACTAACTGAAATCAATAGATGCTCTTAGAGGAAAGTCTGCATGAATGGGCACTGTTTTCTGTCTAACAGAAAGAAATTTGCGATTATAGATCAAATTCCATTTCAAGTTGCAACATTCTTTATCCAACTCAAGAACTCTTTAAAAGTTGACTGATTTTTAGAATCCCTAGAATTATGATCGTCAGAACACAATGCACGCAGGAATAAAGTAAATATTGTTGGACTACTTTACAACTCAACTGATGGTAGCTCGTAATGCAGTATGAACACTTATGGGTTATTTCACAGATTCGAAAACAGCACCGTGAATATATTAAAGCCAACACAGCCGAGGCCAAACTTCTAAACTGGAATATAAAAGGTTTTTACATTTAGGCTGACAGAGCAATCTGTTTATATGAAGACACTTTTGAAACAAGCTCAATGAAAAGTACCAGACTTTTAGCAGCTGTTTTTTTTTTGTTGTTTGTTTTGTTTTTGTTTTGTTTTTTTAATGAGTTTAAGGGGATCCTTTATGGATTACAGGAAATTACAGATTATTTTTGTCCAGCAGAATGGAGAATAAACACACTGCATTCAGAATTACTTTAACTCTATAAAGTGGTTCTTTTTAAAGCGTGATGCTGGTTTTCCCTGAGGGTCACCATGGGAGATTCACCAGCAGAGTCCGCAATCCTGGAATCAAACCAGAACCTCTCTCTCTTTCAGGCAACCTCTCCACTTTCTTATGAAATATGTCAAATAATCATGATTACATTTTTTTTTTTTTTTGTTAAAATTGCTTGCAACTACCATGGAAACTGCTATGCATTGTATTGCTCCACGCCGATGTCTTATCGACTGAAAAACAAGAAGTCTGGCACTCAGAGGAAAATTTCAGTGGCGACAGGAGAAAGCATGGGCAGAGAGTTGAGGGAGGAACAACGTGGTTGAAGGGCTGTGATGGACAATCTAAAAAGCAAGGCGTTCTGAATATAGCTCTAACTCTGAGGTTCACCTTTGAGCCTCCTGCTTCGTTGGTATTTCAGTCCAGTCCTCAGATTAGGTGGCGACACAGCGGCACAGAGGTTATGATCTTAATCCTGTTACTGTGCAGCTGATGTGTCAGGAAAAGTTAATCTGATGTCATTTGACTTATTTTCCCAAGCGATTACTGCAGATTTCGTTATACTGACACGTTCAAACAATAATTCAGAGCATTTAAAAAATCATTTATTATCAATGTAGTTATAATAAGTGTGAATCAGTCTGTGCTGAGTAATTGATACTGATGGGAAGTGAAGAGATAAGTTCCCTAATAGGATCTTCCGAATCGTTTGCTCTGAGCAGATTTGCATACAAGCAGCTGCTCGAGTTTTGTGAATATTAAGACAGATTTTCCAAGTGCAGTTTCTATTTGGATTCAACTTATTTTATTGAATGCTCAGTCGAGAAGAGATATTTGTTTCAAATGGTTTTTTTTGAGCCACTTGAAATTCTGCTGGAGTCATGCAGGTAGCTATAGTGGACGGGAGCGCCTCGGCTACGTATGATGAAAGGGAGCATCACCCAGTCAACTTCCCCTCCTCAGCTGCCAGAGGACAATCTTTCCCACACCCCAAAAAATATGAGAAACGGGGTTACATAATGTTGATGCTGGATCCTGAGATCTAACAGGGAGGGAGGGGGCAATCCTCAATATTTAACACCTCTCATCCTTCATTCACTTTGACTCAGAGTGAGGAATAACCTTCTGATCTCCCCCCTTCAAAGCTCACTCTGCCAGTCACCTCACATCTCCCTCTATACCGAGTCTAATCGGCACTGATTGGCTTATGAAAACCCTAATCATTGAAAATTACTTTTAATGTGATGCCGGTATGTGTGGCTTCTGAATAACTTTAAAACGTCGAGTAAGAGCGGGAGGGTTTTCTGTGCCTACTTGATTTTAAGTAGCTGTGCGCAGTCACTTTGGATGGATGTGGTTTTGAAAGCTAATGAGGCAGAGCAGACTTCTCTCCTCCACAGAGATAGGGGCAGCCAAATCCCAGATGGAAAAAAAACACTACAATATTCCTGTTATAACCCTACAGGGACGCAGCTAGCCCTCAGACTGTGCATAGTACTTCAACCGTGACTTTATAGTGTGCTTGAACCCATCTTTCATCAACATATAACCCCGCTGCTCTGATTTATACGATGTTGGTGTTGGTTCATACGGACATACTGACCTCGTATTTTTCTAACAGTTTTATCCAATATTCCTTCTCTCATTTTGTAATGGGATATAGCCTTTGGACAGACTATTACAATGCATCTAAGCCACTTAGCTGTGAACTCGTGACCTTACTGTACGTGATGGCTTTTTAAAATCTTATGGGACCATGTTATATGTGTCATGTTTCTTCTGTCTTACATTTTTCGCCTGCAGTCGAGTCGCACTGCTTGATATTTTCAGCAGCAGCATCACAGCCAGCGTGTCCACATTGTGATTCAGTCTGAAAAAAACAACCATTAGATGTATTGTTTCATAAACATTCATGCACTCCAGAGGATTATCCAGCACCATTATGAAGTTTGAAGTGATTTGTGGTTTTAGTTGAATTCCTTTGAGCTCCATAAAGAGGCTGACCACAATGCCTTTTGTTCATTTATGTTGATGAAGATTCGACACTTTTTATGTGAGTGGATATTGAACCAATTGAACCAACTTCCACAAAGTTCACCCACAATTCTCTACCAAAATTCACAACAGGTGATTAAAAAAGGAATCATGCAAAGATAAACTCATTTTAAGGCTGCTGTTGAAAATCAGAAACTCTGATATTCACATAATCTGTGGAGTCTTTACTTTCATTTACTGTATAGTTTGTGTAGAACAGAGATTTTGATCTGCACTCATTTATATGGTTATGGGTGAATCAATATCTGTTGTCCAAGAGGAATATAACAGAGTTTCTGAAGCCTAACACAGAACAGCATATATATGGTATATATGAATAATGTAAGCTACTATTATGTAGATTTAAATTCTAAAAATAAATTGTAACCTTTACCAGTCGATTAAGTGGTAAGAAATGGTCTTGGACTATTTAAACCAAGTCAGTATTTCCTTATTTTGCAATTTTAATTTTCTAAAGCCTCAGATAAAACATAATCCCTCCAGGCTATCATGTACGTCACAAGTTCCCAGTGAAATCATTCACTTTGGATGATTATACTACACTCTTTGTACATTATCTAGTCTGCTTATTAAATACACAACTCATGCACGTCATCTCATGTTGCTTCATGTAAAATTGATAATATTCTTCCATCCTGCGCTCTCTACATTTCTATAAAATATTTATAGCGATACTCAAAGCTCTCCCCAAAAAATATTATCCTATCTGAATCCTCATCAGGTCAAATGTCTGTATTACGCACCAATACTACACATGTTGCCCACTTTATTATGTGATTAAACATATTAAGTACATATGGTGCAAAAAACCAAGCTATCATGTCTAGTATTACATAACATATGGCTACAACAATAAACTAACCTATGTCTTATTCATTAATATGCATTTATCCATATTCTATGCCCAATTTTTCGAACAAAGGTCACAGTCACATCACAAGTGCTGAAGCTATCACACATAACTCACACCAACATGAAATTAAGAGACGCCAACAAAACTGATGAGCTGCCTCTGGAGAAAAACCCCCATCCATCCATCCATCCATCCATCCATCAATCCTTCCATCCACTATGCTGCTCATCCAAATCGCAGTCATGAGGTGCTCGAGCTAACAATGGCCAAAAACAAGTTATACTGAGGACAAGCTGATAGGTTACATGGATAACAGCCACCTCCATAGGAGTAAAGAGAACAAGCAACCTTAAAGGCTCCCAAGCTTGGTCTCAATCCAGGATCTCACTTTCAGGCGGGTGAACTAACAATCCGTAATTTATAAACACACAATTGTTTGTTTTTTTTTTCGAAAAATTAAGAATTTAACCTTCAATTTTCTAAATCATGTTTTTTTTCTTAAATTATACAGGTAAGAAAACATGCTGGTGAAAGAATTCATTTCAGAAAAGATTAAGGGCACTTTCATATCTCCCCCAAAAAAAGCATGAGCTGCATGAGCTGAGCATTTTGAAGGAAAGCCGCACTTCCCTCTGAACAGTGTGATTAGCCAGGTTATCATTAGCATACATGCATATACATGCAAACTCCACATAGAAAGGCATCCTGAGCCCAGAATCGAACAGGGTATGTTATCACTGTGAAGTAGCAGTCCTAACCACTTCACAACAGCACAACTGTCGACTATAAATTACTGTATTGTGAAAAACATTACAAGGTCCACCATTCAACCAAAATTCACTACTTGGCATGAACAAAGAAAGAAAAAAAGGAATTGGAGGACCAAATGTGGGGGGGACTGCAGCGTGTCATTCAAGCAGACAGCTCATCCTCGCACACTTTTTAAAACACAGTTTTATGAAAAGAGTTCCATATCAAAGGCTATAAAAGCGGGTGATTATTGATATGCCCCATTAAAATCCAGTTTTCATTTCAAACTGTGTAATCAAGCACGGACATCTTCAGATGTAGAACATTTTGTAATTATATTTATGCCTAAATTGGTATGAAGCAGATATGAATCACTGCCATGTATTTAGACGAAAAGCTTCAAGTTGCATTCATGATTGACACTGTCAGGTTTAAGTGTCTGTAGGTAGACCTTGTTATTTCAGCATGCAATATACAGCTTTTGCAGTAGCCTGTTGATTGCCTGTTAGTTGGTGGGGGGGGGGGGGGGGGGGGGGGGGGGGGGGGGGGGGGGGGGGGGGGGGGTGACTGATTTTCTTCTTGGCTCCCGAATAGTAAAGATGCGTCATAATGACTCATCTTGATATCATATTTTGATCACTTCCAATGCTGCTCAGGTGTTGTGGGGATACTGCAGTGTCAACCTACTAAATTAATCATCACATTATGTCTTTTCTAAGGAGGAAAGGCTCATTTTGCAGCTCCTTACTGTCACTCCCACCAGAAATATACTGCAAAGGAGAAAGCGAAAAAAAAAAAAAAAAAAAAAAAAAAAAAACGCTGTTCAAGATAAAAAGGCAAAGACATACTAAATGACAGGGCAGAAGGGGACTGAAACAGATGGCTGTTCCCTCTACATAAGTAAATTGACCATAAATTCAATTCCTTGTGCATGTGTTACTCAGCTTATAAGCAGGGGAGGGCTTTTTTCCCCCTTTTTTCTTTAACAGTTGCATGGAATTAAATCCAATTGAATGTTTCTTTATCACATCATGGCCAATGAGGCTAATACCAAATGATTTCTGCTTAAGCATCGGCAGTAATTTGCTCATGTCTATTGTATAGCCACAGAATTCACATTGACTGGTTTTCCTCTTGTCATTACAGCATATTTGAATTGAACAGTGATTGATAGAGTAGAGCCAGGAGGGGGGAGAGAGAGAGAGAGAGAGAGAGAGAGAGAGAGAGAGAGAGAGAGAGAGAGAGAGATGGTTAAGCCTATCCGGAGGAGGAAGCAACTACCCAAGAAGCCTTTGCACTTAGACTTGCCAAAGCAGGTCCATTTACGCAGTAGGCACCACTTTTCCCCACATTTGCCGTCTACATGTACACGTAGAGTTTCCGTGTTTTCAGTCTCAGTCGGTCCGTCTCCTCTGCTGTCGCTGCTTGCATGTAGCGGAGCACACACGACTGGGAATGGGATTTTTTTTCTTTTTTTTTCTTTAACTTAACAGCAGTAGAAGCAGTACCAGCGGCGGCGGCAGCAGCAGCAGCAGCTGTGTGTAGGACCGGCGTGTTTCTGCGCCCCCTCGCAGCGGATTTACAAAGCCTCTCCGGAGCACTGCGCTCCTCAACCCGCCTGCGATGAAATTCAGCACCCCGGACAGCGCCTGAGCGGTTCAGCACCCTGGACAGAGACGCACCGTCCGCCGGAGGTAAAGCAGGCAGAGTTGAAACGAAGAGAGATCCACACACCAGACCTGTGAAGCAGTAAGTTTAAGGCTATTTTTTTTTTTCTCTTCCCCCAGTTGGTCTACTTTCTTATCGACTCTTCTCGAGTACATTTCAGCACTTGCTTATAATATATGCAACGTGATGTGGCAAAAAGCCGGTTAAACTAACGGGCAAGCACCGCTTCTGTTATTCGGATGCGTACGTGTGCCGCTGTGCTTTAATAAAACTACGCGCTCGTGTCAGTTTTATTGAAGGCAGCTGCTCGGCGCGTGCACACAGGCAGCAGCAGCGGCGGCGGCTCGTGCCTCCGGTCTGAGCGGAAAAATCAGCCCATCCATGTTGGGAGCCCCCCCCACCACCGTTATTATCAGCACCCTAACACACACACACACACACACACACACACACACACACACACACACACACACACACACACACAAAACCCCCCACTGAGCGCGGTCGTAGATCATCCTCAAGACCCCAGTGCTTTCGCGCCCCTGCGATATTTCTCACTGACTGTCTATAATGAGCGGAAGACAAGCGCTCCTCCCTTTTAGCTCACCCGCTCACTTTATTCAACCCTTTTCTAACTATTCATCCAGATCGGGTTCAGTGTCCAGCCCTATTTATGAGTTTCATAGGCGCGTGGCTGAAAAAAAAAATCCAAAGACTTATTAAAAAAAAATGTTTAAGAAGATTTTGGGTGATTGGACCACAGATTTAGAGTTACAAAACGTGAAATCATATCACCAAGCCATTGATTGAATCCACAGAGCTGAAACTATATGGCCATGAATATATTAGTTCTCCCCGCAAAGTGGCACAGTAGCTTTTTCAGAGCTTAACAAAATAACAGTAAATATTATCAGGTGTTATTAATATAGAATATTAAATTAAATGCATAATCATATTTATTTTTGAAGTGATGGGAAACGTGATCCATTGGAGTTTTTATATCGATTCAAAAGTTTTGAAAATTAGAAATTCTATCAGCAATGATCAACTTATGAAAAGTTTTTTACTGACTCCTATTAAAGTGCATTCATTTCAGGCTCACCCACAAATATGGAGGCGACTGCCTGCAACATGGGCTGGTGTTGCTCCAACATGGGTACTAGTACCCCTACGGGTAATTTACAGTAATGCAGAATGGACCTGACATTTTATTCAGCAAACAGAAAAAATATATATGTATATATGATGCAATTAATCAAATGTAAATCAATATTTTTGAAACTGATGTCAAACATCAGAAGAAAAGCAGTGACTTTGGTTTGGAGTCTTTCAAGACTCATTCAGTAAATTGCTCACTCATGGTAGAACTCATTATTACATCTTTTTAAATAGTCCCATTTCATCTCCCAGACATTCTGGTGATCACGGTCTAAAAATAATATCTTGCAGTCCAAACTCTTTGACCCAAAGGTTTTAAACTCAAATGAGTTTCAGGCCACTGCTGGCACTGTAATCTCCTTGAATTGCCACTTCAATGTTCAGAAAAAAAGGAACCTCTATTTCTCAAAATGTTATATTGTTTTATTTCAAATAAAAAATGAGTAGGGGCAGATTTTTTTCCTAATTCTTGAATACTTAGTTATAACCTTTTCATGAACAAAATGAGACATACACGTATTCTCTCTTGGTTGGATATGTGAAAGCACTGTTTTAAGTTTGTGAGTGTAAACATTTTTCCCTGCTCGTTCAAATAGTGTTTTCTTTTCACTTTTTTCAGTTCGATTTATTACACCTGATTTGTTTTCAATGCTACGTTAAGCACTAATTCCAAGAACTGCAAAACTGATTTGACTGCTTTCACTTATTCAAGCCCCTCAAAATCTGTGTTCTTGAGTCATTTCTTATCAAATCTGTGTCTGTGGTTGTCAAGAAAGTCATAAATGAATTGAATGAATTTTGTGACTTCTCTTTGCATGGGAGCATTGTTAAAATGGTGTTTTATACCGTTTAAATCATAATCCATTTGAGGCGAGTACAAAACAACGTAACTTCCCCTTTGGTTATCAAAATTCCTTCACATGTGGTACCACAATGTGATGAGATTAGATTCACTGAGGCAATACCTTTAAACAGAGACAAAGATTGTGTGCCCAGACCTGATGATTGTGGAACTATACTTGATTTATTACGGGTATGTCTATTTAGATGGAAATCAACTTCAAAAAAAAAAAAGAAAAAACACCTCAGGGCTTAGCAGGTTAAAGACTAGTTTTTCATCATTTGAATTACACAAGAAATGGTTATTTCATTTGTGAGACGGCCGTTTGAGAGCTCTACTTTAACCATTACTGAGGGCATAATCAGCACATCCATCAGTGGTGAGAACATTTAATAGCTGGGGCCCTAGTTACAATTGTACTGTGACAAACATTAGCAAATACTGTCATACACATGAATTTGTCTCTTCTGCAGGCTGGTAATCCCAGCAGCACATTAGCTGTTGCTTGGATTAAACATCTGACCTTTTGGTTTCCACACTGGTGCTTTGCAATTGATGTGACCACCCAGTTTCTGTTTTTCTTGGCTACTCTGTACATTACTTGAGCTGTCTGCCGAAGCCCCTTTACACAAGGAAATTAATTCTAAAAATACGAAGAAGGAAAAAAAAAAAAAGCCCATGTCAGGCCTGCTCTGTAAGAGGTGACCCCCCTTCCCATGCCTCCAGCACTGACTGGCTGTGATAGCCTTTCACACACATACATTCACCCTGACTGTGTAAACCCACAGTGATGTAAGCCTCGGTTTTTAAAGCCTTGATTTTAATGATGTTCATTAGGATTTTGATTACAGTGAATGTGTGATAACTCTCGGCACTGTGTTAAGTGTGTCTGATATGTCGGCTCAGGCTGTGAGTGACAAGAATTAAGTGGGAGGAAGCAAGAAGTGTGAATCATGGTGGAGTTGTTGCCACAGGGCTGCACTCCAGTGTCCTTGAAAGAAAGAAAGCACATATTGATATGCCAGTTTTGCCTATGGGTTATTAAGCTCTGGGGCTACTGTATAGAAATTGCTTCTCTATATCATTGGAATGATGAAGTAAATGCATATTAATCTTTTATGCTTAGTTTATTATCCAATAAACAGACCGTGAATTTGAATGTGAATAGTTGCCCTACAGAGGGCAGGTCTCACAATTGGCTGTTACCTTTTTGTAAACTGCTTTTGTCTTGTACTAAATGAAACAGCCATGGCTGGAGGGCAGAGACGATGCTCTGTTCGGAGCATTCATTTTGAGGTGTTTTTGTATCATCACAGAAAGGCCAGTTTTACAGTCATTTTGCACAAGGGTACTTTCTTTCTGACTTGGTGTATTATCTCAAACTGTGCCAACATGGCGGAGCACAGAGCCTTGGGCTTATGAGCCCGCAGTGGCATCCAGGACACAGCAGGTTGCAGGTTGATGGGATTTGCTTCAGACTTGTGCATTACATAGATTGCAGACTGAGTTGTTTTTCATGAGCGTGCACTTACCATGCTCATTGCACTGTGGCTCATGTCACTGCATGCCTGGAATTCCATTTATGGGTCTCTTAAAATTCAGAGTCCTGCGAGAAACCGCAATTAAATTCAATATTGCTATAAATACATGACGGGCCGGTCTGAAAGGCAGAGAGCAGACAGAGGCAGTAAACGCCCACTCAACCTCTTCACTTCTCTTCCCCCTCTTCCCAATCATCAAGACCAACAAAACAAAAAAAAAAAAACCCTCCCCCTCCACACATCACATTGTGAATTGTGGTCAATATGTGGTAAATGATCAACCAAAGAGCTCCGGGGATGTAAATGGCCGTCACTGATGGCATTAGGCCACGAGTAGCACCAATAAAAAATTTTTTTAAAAAAAGCTGCATGCTTGTTGTAGTCAGTGAGACGATAGTGCTGTGCTCGAGTGCGCTGGTCAAGGTTGTACCATGCCGCTCTAAGCTGCACGGTGCGGCCTGCTCCACGCCATGTCATTAGCTGAAACACAGCTGCTGTTGCGTCTGATGCGGTAAACACTCGGCTCATCTCATCGGTTCTCAGCCACTGGTTTTTCCTCTTCAGAATCACTGCGCTTCGGAGGGCTATAATCTCACTGACATAATGGCGTCCACTCCAATCGATAGCCAAATGGCACCTCGAATCAATAGGTACCGTACTGTACAATAACGTGACCTGGGAATGGCGGAGGGGGGAAAGCAGCCTGCAGCCATCACATGTTTAACCCTGGAACTCTTTGAAAATATACTCCTTAATTATGGATCAAAAATACCAACCTTGTTAACGAGCCATGTATTATGGATTGCTGCATGATCTATGCAAATGTAAGCGCAGCAGTTGGAAGGGGAAAGAAAAAAGGGCCCCATTTTCCATGCTTTTGTACTTGCCTCACTCTCTAATCACACACAAATAAACGCACAGCAGTAAAGTAAGGCCAAAACTACAGTGTGAAAGTTTGCAAATTTGACAAAGTGAAAACTAGAACTAAAGACCCGTGATTGATTGTTTCTGGACAATTTCTTCTTGAAACACTTGATACATAAACTGGTGACCCAGCAAACGAGAAAGTAATGCTCCCACATTCAATTAACGGTCTGTTCTCTTTCCCTGAGGAGCTGGAAAATTCATTGGGGTTTTTTTTTTTAGTGTTAATCAAGCTCTTCTCCGGCTCAAGTTTAAAGAACTCTGAGATAAAAATGGCATTTTATATAACAAGGCAGTGGCAACAACATGCATACGGTTTTATCTATGAGAAAACAGCCCGAGTGAACGGCACGTCGGAATAAAGGACTTCACATTTCCGACCGTTTGAAATATTCTATCCGCAGCTTCAACAGAGATAATTATTGAGCAAAGAGAAAAGGGATTTGGCAAAAAATGCAAATTGCAGAGGTAAATAGGTAAGGGTCATAGCTAGAGCACAGCATCTGCTGTTATTCCGGCAGAGGAGCAAATTATGCTGAATGGAAGATAAGAAGTTTATCTTTCCGTCTGTACCACACTTTAACTCGGTAAGTCAATCCATAATTAGATCCAGATGAAGCAAAAAAAATTCACTGTCACACAAAATAACACTTTCTCCTTTAGAGGACAATTTAACATTGTGTTCAACATCTCATAAAGCGGCGACACTGGACATTTATAAAGCAAAGACTTAAATTTTGAATGTGTCACTGGAGGAGGAGGCAAATTATTTAGAGTCTCACTAATCACCAGCAGGTTTCAGGAGGACGGGTAGGTGTTGCCGCATCATTAAAATTCTGCACCATCTGCAGGGTGGGTAAAGATTTTCTTGTCTACTTGACTGTGGGCAACTTCTTGCCACGAGCCGAGTTTATTTGTTTCAGTGGAAGATTGTTGACCGGGAGCAGAAAGAGACTTGTGGCAGGAGCAGAATGCAAAGCTCCTTGTGCTTTCCACATGCAGAAAATGCTTGCATCCTGCCGTTCCACATACACAAGCACACCAACATATTTACAGCCACTCATACACCAACACACACACACACACACACACAGCCATGCTTTAAACAGAGCGTGGCTGTGCGGGTATATAGCGGTGAAATATTGGAGCCATTGCAGCCCTCCAGGCATGCAGTTATCAGGGATACAGAACTGATGGGAAATCAATCAGCTCAAGTGGAGTGGCCTGGCTTGTACTGAGGAGAGTCTTGTCTTTTCCAGATACACGCTTTGATGTTTGCAGCTCGTCTTTCCGACCTGCTCTGACTGTATAGCTGCATGCATGTATACATTCATGGTGGTCTGGCACCGCTACGGGAATATCTAATAAACAGCACTATTCAGCTTCGGCTGAGGAAAACTGCTGGTTTAGGTTCGTATTGTTTGAAGTCAAACGTGATTGCTCTAAATATTGACTACTCCTTAACTCAGATAGGCTGCTGAAAGTATTAGTGATGTTTCCCGCTGCAAAATCCCAGGAGACCAGCTCAATAGTTGCTTTCGTGAAAAAGTAAAGATTTTGTCACCGTTGTCACTGGTTATTACTGTCAAATATTGCAATGACCTTGCTCAATGGCCCACATGATGTGATGGTTTGCACCTGTGACGCACTGTGAGAAGGTGCCAGGTTTGGGTACAGGTCTTCATATTTATAAATTTTTATCTTCAGTCATGTGTGGGTATTCTGCATACTCCGGTTTCATATTATATGAAAAAAATATTTGAGTTCATTTGGTGATTCTGAACTGCCTGTGTGTCTCGGTTTGCCTTGTGATGGACTGATGACTTTTTCACCCATTGTGTGCTGGAATCGGCTGCAGCACCCAGAGACCCTGAATTGAATAAAGTGGAACAGAAGCTGGATGGTTAAGCTCTATGACCTTGTAAATTATTACATTTCACCATTCATTAATCAGCTTTTTGTACCTTTTACATGGAATCCCTCACACAAACCAGCTGTTCAATCTATTGTGGCCTAAAAAGGAAGTTTCTTTTAAGCTCAGGTTCATGTTGAAATGAACAAACAGTTACATACCATGATACATATTATGATTATGGGACTAGATCCAGTGAGGGGTCTTGGATCACCCCAAATGAATGTAAAAAAGGAGGTTAAAAGGTCCAGGTTACCTTGGAGCAATTATTAATGTTCCTGACGAAGCACTAAGTGCTTAATGATAAAAGATCCTTGATTTCATTTTTGCAGGTTGAATGCAGTACGCCACCAACACGAGCGAGTCTGATTGCATGTTTATTTTGCTGCAAATTAAATGATGAAAGCTTGTTTTTTTCCATCATTTGTCAATTATGTAGTTATTTCTGTCTCTCTATCAAACAGTAATCTTCAAATTATTTTCCTTTTTTCCAACTGTTTGTATCAATCTTTAGGATCTGCTATTAATATTCATACATCTTCAAAGCCGCTTACCAATGTGCCTTACTTTTCTTCTTGTTTTTTTTTTCGCTGCGGTATGAGAAGGATGAGCGTCGTAGTATGAAAGCAAACAGATCTGTTACATCTTTGTGTCAACTCCATATCTAATTCATGCACTTTATTGTTCCTCTGCAGCTGGGTATGTGCTCTCAAGGTGCATTGGCTAAAGCCAAGCCTCATACAGCAAAAACGAACAGGACAAGGTAATGTTCTGTAGCTGGAGGCCTTGGAGGATTTAAGTGTCCATAAACATTAATATGCCATTATATCTGACAGAGACTGTTTTCTTTATGATTTTAAGTCAGAGCATAAACCCATTTTCAATGGCTTCGACTTGACACAAACCAGGACAGGAAGTGTGTGTGTGTGTGTGTGTGTGTGTGTGTGTGTGTGTGTGTGTGTGTACCATTTTTACATTTTCTCAAGCTCTTATAGGAAACAGCTTACAAGAGACACAACCTTGCTTGCCTAAATGCCCGGACTGTCAGCATAACAAGAAGCCACATTAATCTGTCAGCCTGCACGTTTGCCTGTGAACACACTCGCACGCACACACATGCACACACAACCATGCATAACAGGGGTGTCACAGCAGTGCTCCCGTTTCTGGTATCTAATAATATTAGGCTTTAAATAAATCGTATTACAGTGTTTCTTTCAGTTTTTAAGCGTGCAATATATACAGTATGTGTGTGCGTGTGTGTGTGTGTGTGTGTGTGTGTGTGTGTGTGTGTGTGTGTAAATCACATTCAAGCATGTGTTTGGCAGAGTGTGAGTGAGTATTGGTTTTTGACGGGGTGTGTGACTGAACATATTTGTGTGTGTCAGGGTTTTCACTTGTGACTGTAGGTGTTTGTGCATTTGTGAGTGAGCAGAGCACACACACACACGCGGAGTGACTGTGGTGGTGTGTCAGCTAAAGGTTTTGCAGCCTCTGATTCTGAGAACCATGAGTCATACGAGAATTACCTCAGTATTTTGATAGTGGTTGTTGGATTTTTTTTTTGTTTTGTCTCTCATTTTAGACTCTATTAGTTCAACCCTGAAACCACCAGAGGGATGTCAAATTAAAAAAGCAAATGCACTACAAACCATGACTTATCAGAGTCATAGCATCATAAAAATATGAGAAGGACCTTCCTTTTTTTAAAAATTAAATTTATATTTTTGAAATAGCGTCTACATGGTGAGAAGTATGTTAAATTAAAGCCAAACCTGTGGTGCGTTTGGTGGCTGTTGGTTGGTGGTTTCCCTGTAAAGATGTCAAAGGTGTCAGTGACATAAAACCCAAGTGTGTATCCAAAGTCCAGAGTTTTCTTATCTAAAAATGCAACAAAGATCTCACACTGAAATCTGTTAGTGTTTTTAATCCACTCCGGGCGCTGTTTCTGTGGAAGATCGAAAATGATGAAAAACTGGCAGTAATATTTGTTGAGTAAATAGTTTAAACCTTATCCTGTCAAACGCACCACTGTGAAGGAGCTAAATGGTTATGTTGGTTGTGATAACTACAGCAAATTTGTTTGAGAGCCTGAACACGCTTAGAAAAGACATCATAAGTGTCTTTTTATTTAATTCATATTGATATTGTTTTACAATAAATATTATAAAAACATGCTGTACTTTAATGAGACACTAGTATGAATCACACATTAAATGTATTCTGAAACCGACTGTTAAGATAGTCAGTTTGTCTAATTTCAACTTCTAACTCACTCAAACCAGAGCTCTGTGAGAGGCAATCTGCAGGTTTGTACAGGCAATTTGAGCATGCTACAGTATTCACATGACGTTATCCTCTCATTTCAGCGTATAGATCCAATCTGAAATCCACGGCGGTGTACTTAAATTGTCGGTGATGTGCTCAGGCATTCCTGCTCGCCTGCTGCCATGCTGCTCACTTAAGGCATCGCTGTTGCTGCCATTACCTCTGTTCATATATCATTTAAAAAGCCCCTTCAGCACCCAGCATCTATGTGGAAGGGGCTGTAACATATCCTGCATTAATGTATACTCCAAGTGAGCTGCCTGGATAAAATGCTCTTTACAGGGCAGCAACAGCTTGCTGCGGCTTTTTGGCCATTATAATAAGGCTAAATGAGGCAACAAATTTGTAAAAATACTTTAATATTCCAAGTAGTGTAAGTAGTTGCTTGTTTGTTTTGGGGTTTATCTGTCTGTTGTTGATGATTCAAGCTCTTCATGCCTATTGGTGATTGTATTTGGCAAAGCACCAAAAAAGATGAGAGGAATCAAAATATCAAAGTCGATTTCATGTAATTTTCCACCCTGGATTTGGTGGGCATGTGTGAGTGACAGCTGAGTTCAGCTCGGGGTTGCTGAGTGACAGTGAGGAGGTTTTGCCTTCTGGTGGCCTCGTCTGTGCGACGCTACACTGGTTTAGGAAGCAAAACAAATTGCGATCATCTGGAAAACAAGCCGATCTGAAAAATCAGTCCGACGCAGCTTGCAGTGTTCATCAAGAGGCTGAATGTGTTCCTCTGTTTTCACGGCGACGTCGCCGGGCGGCTATATGCGCAGCTATTTGTGTCTGCGTGGATGTAATTATGTGTCACATTGTCTCGACACACATGCATGCCCGCTCAGTCATAGCTGCAGTCAGAACTGAACGGCACTGTGGACACACACGAGTGTGACGAATTCCCCCCAGCTGGAGGACAGACAGCATTATCATAATGGCAACACAACATATTGTGCTGACAGTGTCCTGCTGTTTTCCTGCTTGCAAAAACTGTCGGAGTGAAGGTTATGTCAGTGAAAGCTTGTCCACAGCAAAAACATAAAGTAGATAATACCAGATCACAACTGCATCGTCCTCTAAGCATGCTTATTACAGCAGGTTAATACTGTTCTGTGTAGAAAAACGCTGTTTGGACAACCTTTGTCAGTGTGTATAAAGCTGTGCAGGTGTGATTGTGCTTAATTACAGTTTGTGTGTTTTCCTGTAATTAAGTCAGGCCCACGGAGTCATCACCCAAGCTACTGGAGGCTTCATGTGCAGTGCTCCAAAACAGCAACTCTCATGATTTAATTACTGCAAAAAACATACACACACGTGCGCGCACAGGCACACACTAAGCCAAACAGTTCTTGTCTCATACACTCTTGTGCAGCCCTCCTGTATTCCCCTCTCGTTTGTCATTTGCTGGCCTTTGCCGCCGCTTCGCAAATTCACTGGCCCTGTGAGGTGCAGGAGGCCGGTCACCGTGGCAGGGAATTAACCCTGTTGTATGAGGCCACCTGACCCATCTGTAGGACATTATTGCCTGTGTGTTGTGCGTCGCAGGCCAGCGAGCACAGTAACTATCGTGTACATTATCATCGATACAGATCAAGCCTGACGAGGGGAAAAAAGTCAGACCCCGTCAGCCGAGCTGAAGTCAGGACTGGTGGACTGATAAGTCTTTAGAGGCTGCTGCTGGTGGTTGTTGCTGGGGGGAGAAATTCTGCTTCGTGTGACTGTGGCTCTGAAAGGCAAAAGCAGCTGCTGCTGTGTCACTGCCCCGGAGATACAGGACTCCCCCTCTCTCTGCCCTCTTTCCCCCCTTCTGCTGTTACTTCTACTCTGTCTCTCCTCACTTCACCTCCCTCTCTCGTCCTTTTTTTTTTCCCCCTTTTCTCAGCAGCACTTCAACACCAGCACCAACAGGCAGTAGATAATGCAAGGACACACACGCGCACACGCCCGGCAGTGCTGTACTCTCACATGTGCTGCTTCATTTTCTGTGTGGGCTCCAACACAAAAGAAAAATCCTTCTTATCTTTCCCCGTTGTCTCATTGCCTGAGTGTGTGTGCCGATGCACAAGAGCCTGCGTATACTCTTACACTCTTTAAAGAAAGTGGATGAGAATTTGTCTACATCCGAATCTGTCTGAGCGCTTGTGGGTTTTTTCCGCGATTTTTCTCTCTCCAAACTGGCCTGTCTCTCAACTCGGCGCGGCTCTAATAGGCATTCCGCAAGCCGCTCTGCTCCACAATTAGCCGGAAACCACAGCAAAAACATTGATAAACAAAGATGAATCAATTCACACCTTGCCTGCCACAAAGCCCTCAATCGGAGTCAACTGCTATTATCATCCCAGCAATGCATTTAAGCAGGTGGGGGCCCGCTCTGCCAAACAGACACTACTATGCCCTTGAAACACATCAAACAAAAGCAGATGCAAGTGCCTGTTTGTTCAAACACATATTAAAAGCCCATATAGGCCATTTATGTGGGTGTTGTTACTGGAAGCGGAGCTGAAGCAGTGGTGGCTGCTTCATCTTTGTCCACATTGTGCTCTGGCAATGTGTATCAGGGGCTACTGCCCGTGGTTTTATGTCAGAGCCAGAGGAGGGACTGCAGCCACCACCATGGCTGAAAAGCTCCATCTATCCTGAGCTGGCAGCACAGTAAAAGAGATGGCTTAAGGATTAAAAAAAATATATATAAAAAGTTAAAAAAAGGGGAGCACGAATTGTTCACTCTCTCGGTTCTTGTTGGCTTTCTATCCCTTTCCTCGTCTCCCATTGCTTAGATTTCTCTCATTTCAGACAGTTTCTTTCTTGAAAATGTTTACCCTTAATGAAACCCAACCAGCCGACTCCCCGATGCCTGATGCCTTTGAACATTATTCTTAGCCTCAGCAGATCAATATCAACTTACATTCCCTGTCCGTCTCCACTCAATCGCTAAAACTTTGAAGAAATGAATAACTTTTTGTTGTTGCTTTTCTTCACCTCAAAATCTCTCTGGAGTTGTGTGATGAATCCCGCAGCATCTTGGTCTTTTAGTGGCTGCACTCGTCGACTGCATGCTGTCAGGCCACATAGTATCTCTTGTTTCTCATACGACTCTTAATCTCACGCCAATAATTGAGGCGTGACAGTAATGAAATGCTCACACTCCCAATCGCAGCCGTCACTTTCTGTGATGTAAGTTGTTGGAAACACAAAGTGCCGGCTGGAAATTGGACGAGGGACCAAGTTGCATCACGGCTGCAGACAGACAGCATATAATGCATCGGTCAAACAAGAGCTCCGCTGACACGCTGTTTACATCAGAGTCGGACAACAGGAGTCGAGAAGGTGAATCGGAGGTTGACTGTTGCTTTGCATCACTGGACTCAGTGAGTTTTACAAGTTCTCTGTCAATAACCGTGACAGGCTACAAGTGACATTTCTGCACCCCTGACTGCACTGGGGGACCTGTGGGTCTGTAAACTGAAGCTCAATGGTTTGAGCATAACACTAACAATTCCCACTGGGCCCACAAAGGCCTGTGTATTTACACTGTGATAAAATGCTCAGGTAAGGGTGGCGGGGGAGCAATGCAGGTGAAGGAGAAAATAGACCAGCTGGAATAGATAACAGGAAAAAAGAGACATCAAGATACAGGAAACCCTTTGAGATTAAGAAAGTGGAAATATAAAGGCAAACCGATGCGACAAAAACTTTCATCAACCAGGATTTAACTAACTCAGCATGTTAAATGATTACTGACCTGGAAAATAACCCAGGAAGTTGAGCACATAAGGTGAAGAAAATGTGAAAAAGCTGCATTTGTGTAATCATAAATCAAACATTTTAGTTGATTCTGAAGTCGAATCAATTATCTGATTTTCTTTTTTTCCAGATTTTGGTTAAGCAACAGAATCTATGGATGCGCAGTCAATAAATCCAGGCCCTGATTTGCTACAACTTTTACTATTTGCCCATTAACTTTATACCTCTTAGAGAGGGGAAAAAGGAAAAAAAAAAAAGAGTAGTAACTGACAGATCATTGTGTGATTTCAATGGTAGCGATCATGTTTTTTCATAATTCATGCAGAACGGATTCAGAGATGCAGCTCAACCTGTTTGATCCATCTAAAAGGCTACACTACATTATATGCAGGGAAATTATGTTGAAACGATTGGCAGAGCATTTTTTTTTTTCCTCCATTCAGTTGAGCATTTTTCTTCTTCCAGCTCCATTTATGTCACGGGGATTTTTTCGAAGGTGGTAGCGTACAGTACACGTTATGCTTGAAATGTAACTGAGCATAAAAAATGAGTGCAGCCAGATGAGATCCTGTTTTGTAGCAGGAGAGCACCCACACAGGGCTCTGTGTGTCTGCAGAAGAAAATACTGTGCATAGATAGCCATCCCATTCTTCATTCCAGAGCAGACTTACATGATTCATGATTATTGTCCAAAAACAGCCCAGCATTATGTCGCCCCTCCCTGCTTCCAAGCCCGTGGAGAGCTGCAGTTTCTGCCTGATCAATGTGTGTTCTTAGCAACTCCATCTCTTTCTAATTAAGATCTTTCACTGTGGTCTCCTAAAGGATTTCACCGAAAGGCCAAGCTGACTATTCTCCCACTTAGGTCTCCCCATTTGCAAACTTCTCTTCTTTCTTCCACGACGCCTGATCGCCGCCCGGTATTTCCACGTGACAAAAATGTCAGTCGCTGATGACATGAGGGGTTTTGGGAAGTGCCAGATTTTGGCCCGCGACTCAGTCAACCCGCTCCAATTCCATCAGACTCACTTACTGTCGTAATCACCTCATGTTTCATCTGCGTTTTCCGATGGGACAAATGATCGCTATAAAACGCAAGGAAACAAATTAACCACCGGTGTCAAGATTTTAATGGTTCCAATTAGTCAACACTTTGGGGAATGTGCATTATTAAGAATGATTGCATGCCACTTCCAATCCCCGACTTCCACGTAGTTTGTGGCAGTCCAACCTAATCTACCCAACAGCTTTGTTCACTTGTCTTACAGACCCAAAATTACTGTAACAAGTGTTTACTAGGTGTTCAGTCAGACTGGCACTGCCACGCAACACTTCAAACTGAAACACAGGCAAGCTGAATTAATCAGGCTGATACATATGCTGGGTAAACACCGTCTATTCATGGCTGCACAGTGGTGTGGTGATGAGCAACATCGGTCGAGTTTGCATGTTCTGCCTGCACGTGTGTGGGCGTCCTTGGGGCGCTGTTTTCCACAGCTAAAAACAAGCATGCATTTGAGGTTTGCAATATGATGGACAAGTGGCCTGTCCAGGGTGGACCCTGCCTTTGCTCATAGTCAGATCGGAACAGCGGCAGTGCCCAGTGACCCTGAAATTGGATAATTCAGTTTAGAAGATGAATGATGGAGCTTCTACCCAATTTGCTTGCAACTTCCTTCTCTACCAAATAGATTGCAAACATTTCCCCTTTAACTTTTTATTACTTTTGGTTCCCTGCAACTTTCTATCACAACTGTGAATTGTGAATTAAATGCGCATCTACTAGTAGCTCCTGACTGATTTGTTCCCAGATTGCATCCTTTGGAGTCTCATTCTTTTGGCGGAAACGTCTTTCTCTGCAGTGGTCTGCTTCCAGACAGTGGGTAACCAATCTGGCACCTCAGTCGGCTTTCCAGAGGTTACAGAGCCAGCCGGAACAGCTTCTGTTTTCTATTATTGCAAAGATAAAGACAATTCCGTGCTTCCTTTGAAACACAAAGCACTTCTCAGCCAGTGTAACCACAGAAATATCTACCACCAAGCATCTCTGAGACTGAAACCGCTGTAAAAAGACACGCAACTAATTACTGACTGGAGTCAAGGCTTGAGCTTATGAATTACCCTGAGCTGGGAGGAGCACTCCATTGACTTTATTTACAACTTTCTATTATTATTTTTTAACACCTTAAGACTGTAATTATACATGACTGCTATTCATGTCCTTTTTGTTTTTATAGAGGAGGAATTTTTAATCTCTGTGACAACACGCACAAAAATGATTTTCCAGGAAAAATATCTACACTAAAAGGATATCTTAAGTAATAACACATATAGGAATTGGTAAGTTGGCAATACGTTGAGTACAAAAAGAGCAAGCATACATTCTGGTTACAAAACTGCAAATCAAAAGGTTTCAGTTGTAAATTACATTTGTGGACATATCCAGTAGTGATGTTTCTAAGTAGAATACATTGTGTAAAAGTAAAATTACAAACTTCTCCGAAATATAAACTAAGCACTACTTGACTGCAGCAATTAATGAATTATGCACTCTTAATGCCACAGAAACCCATCAAGCAGATTTACAGTTCTTACAGAGGCCAGTAAATCATTGGATTTTCAAAACCAGTCTTAAACCTCTTCCCAAGACTTTAAAAATTAAAAACCACCAAGCTGCATGCAAGATGGGAACGTTACCATGAGACACATCAGTCCCGATTAATTCAGATATACCATCTGGGTAACATCAACATCTGTGCAAAATCATAAAGATGTTTTGACCAGGATGTAAGACAGGAATACGCGGAGGTTTTTTCTATTTTCTGGAAGATGAAAGATGTTCACATCAACCTAAAGAAAACAGCACATCGATCAAAACGTCCTGTCATGCCTTAGTTCATGATATCCACATTGCAGTGTTGCGGCAAAAAAGCATATAAACAATACCAAATCTCAAAGACTGTAGGAGTCAAAGACGGAGCAGAAAAACTCAGTTTCCATCCTACTAGCTTTTGTTGCACATGATCAATCTGTTATTGTAGAAAAGCAAAGACGTGAGAAAACATAATAGAGAGGCAAAAATCATTAAAAATCACACCATCGAGCTGCATTTATGAAACATACATCTCTCTCTGGCCGTGAGAGCAGGGCTTTACTCAAACATGTCAATTTAGATTTGCTGCCTCCTTTGAGCAAATTAACACATATTCCTTAGACGTGCTGAACGTAATGAAGGGTAACGACTGTTTACTGCTGATACTATACACCCAAGGCCGATTTATCTGAATGGCACATGAACAAAAAGCCTGACAAAGAGTCAGCTGACTTCAACTGAGTCTTGCTTTCAGTTTTCATAAAACATGTTTGCCTGCATCTGGTCTTCTGGTTGTAGCTCAGCTAAGACCTTCCCCTTAAGTGACCCTTCCCCTCTATAGCTCCTCCATCTCATCTCCCCAATAACACTCAGGATTATTAGGCTCTTTCTCCCACCGTCTCAGCATACTTGCCCCGGTCCACATTGATAAACACGCCTGCCAACTTTCAGTGTCAGAGAAAAATGTTAGAGGGCAAGGTGCAGCTCTGGACCTCTCGTCTGGCCCCGGCACCAACCTCAATCCACCTCTGCCTCCTCATCTGAAATGCTCTGAGCGGGAAAGAGGAAGGGCGAAGGAGACAGGCAGTAAACAAGCGTGTGCACTCATGATAAGCTGAACGTGCGACATAAGTATACTTGTGCTTGCGTCTCACGGCGCTGGCATGTTTGTATGTAAGCGGGAGACATGCTATGTCAGATTTAAGCTAAACCGCGGAGAGATAGGAGCAGAGGAAGAGACTTGAAGGCACGCCGCCGCCGCCGCCGCTGAAGGTGTGCGGCTGCGTGTGAATGATAGAGCGCTTGTGTCGCTCATCGTCTTTCTGCTCACGGCTGCGGTTAATTATTCACCGGGGTTGTGCTGCAGAGATGAACTGAGGGGCTCTGGGATAAAGGCACTGGAGGAGGAAGATGAAATTATAAAATCCTAATGACGGAACCCTGGCTGAATGGTAATTTCTTAAATTGATTTTGAAGAGGTGCCCAGACAGAACCGGCATGAAGAGACACTGAGATGGAGAGGGGAGAGGATTCCTCCTTCACTCTCTCTGTTTTAGCTTCCCTCTCCCTCTCTCTCTCTCTCTCTGGATAGGTTCCAGCCCTCCTCACCTCTGGCCCGATCCACCTTTTTATCCCATACTTAAGCTTCATCGTCACACGTCTGTCCTTTTGTTCCAATCTCTGCTACTTAACCTCCACTCCTCACCTCCCCCTTCACACACTTTCTGTCTAAAGCTACGATGTGATTATCTTATTAACTGTTATCTCTATTCACTTCTCGACCATAAAGTTACAGAACCTCAATTCTAAGGTCTGAGTCCTCCTCAAGGTGAACTGCAGTCAGGTTCACTCGAATGCAGAACGTAATCTGAACCGGCTGCAAAGAAATGAGCACCGAGGGATTCCAGCTTCAAGGAAATGGAAGATGACATCTGATGGTTAATGTTAAAACCAAGGACAAACCTGAAATGATACTTAAATTCACATAGTTCTCCAAAAAAAAAAAAAAAAAAACTGCTTATAGGCATGAAAAGCAGAGTGAAAAAGGTCCAGTGGGCAATGCATTTCAAGTATCACACCATATTTCTTTAGATCACTGAATGCATATTCCCAGACATTTTCTGTACATGACATCACATATTAATGGGAAGCAGTGGCTTCATTATAAAAAATTCTGTTTATGGCAGCATTGATGCATAATCACAGTCCATGTATGCACTGTATGTATGCATGTATGTATCTTCTATAGCACTTTACCCGAGTGAGGGATCAGCAGAGCTGAAGGTGATCCTGACCGTGGGTGACGGCAGCACACACACACATCTGCAGGCGACTCTGGAGTCACCAGTTCACCTCAAATGCATGTTCTAGACAGACAGAGGAATTCTACCATGACCTAACTCCTAAAGCAGTGTGCGGCCATTTCAGCAGTCACAACACCCCGATCATAAGGAATTTATGTGATAATAAATTATCATCAGTCATTGGTTTAATTGATGGAAGTGTATCTAGTGAGGTCCAACCTGTACCAAATAAAAAGCTTCAACGCAAGTTTCACAAAATCTTTTTTTTTCATAATTGCACATGAAGAAGTATTTTCAGCAATTGATAGGTTTCCTTTTGTGTCAACACATGACCAGCTTGAATGCATTTCAGATGCATCGTCTTATTTGTGGAGCGTGATTCAAGCAGAATGCAATAGTTGCCAGTTATTACAGTAGCCTTCAGTGTCCCGAGGCACCGGCTTAAAGTAGCCATACATATTACTTAAAGACAGGAGTATTTCCCTGTGTTTTCATCATAAACCAAAACAAAACGAAACCTAAACAAAAAAGAAAAGCATATTTCCTCCTCATTTAATGTTTTTTTTACAGTCCTAAGCAAAAAACATCAGAGCTCCAGCTCACAGTTAAACATGCAAGCATCAGTTTCAAGTCAGTCTTTTCAGTTTGAAAATATGTGGGTGTAAAAATGAACATACTGTTACCAAAGAGAATTTGTGGCTATTGAGGATATTTTGACTAAAATGAAGGCGACTGGAAGAAAGTCTGTTACATCAACTTAAAAATGTCTCTATCGCTATTGTACTATCATTATAGAGCACATAAACACAACATCATGAATTATTAAATCAACATTTGATCATTTTGCAATTACATAAATAAGCGCAACATTTCTATTAATGACATGTCTTAACAGTAATACCATCAACTTATTCAGAACGGACCTGTGAACTGACTGAGAAGAGGAAGCCCAAAGACAGCAGCGAGATTAGCATATGAGCCAAATGAATGACTGAACTGCTTGTGAGAATCCATGCAAATCAATTTCACCCAGTTTCTACATGTCAACTCTATTTTATTCATACAGGTCCTGCACTTTTTATTATTTTATTCTCAGGAAGCGCAGCAGGCTAAGTAGAAGCAGGAAGTTAAACGTAAGAGGGGAAGGTGACTGAGCAGTATCCTCTCTAATTTAACGGAGACTGTTGAGTTGCCATTGAGCAAAGCACTTCACCTCAAACGGTTCCGGTGGAGTGGATCTGTATAGACGGATCAGTGCGTGCTAAGTTTGCTTGAACTCGAAGAGACATTTTCTCTTTTTTACTTCACTTTCACTGGGTTTTCGCCACCTGTGCAGGCGCAGCGCGTTCACACTTCAGCACACATACGGCGACATGCAAACACGCACCTCTGCGATCCTCCTCCTCCTCCTCCAAATCTCTCCCTCCTTCTGTCGGCTCCCTTCAGCGTTTCGCCATCTCCTTCCTGTGCGTCTGTTCTTCCTCGTCCTTTGTGACGCCGCGCCATCCTGGCCAGGCCTGTTACCCTGATATCTGTGCAGCGGGGGCCGCAGAGAGGAGCGAAAGGCGCAGTGATTGACAGAGATAAGGCCTCTAATTAAGGCAGTGATTGGGGGCTCTGGAGGGGGCTTAGCTTCCTGGCAGCCAGACACAGAAGAGACAGAGACATATCCAGGGCGCCCAACCCTTCTGCAATTAGACACACATCTGCTATCAGCGATCAGCTCACTGTCCCTGGAACAGGGAGACGTTCTGCGGCGCGCTGCCTGTCAATGTCATTCATTGTCCCTTTTTCTTGCCTCATACAACCCGCCGCCACCCCGACCGATGGATTGGGAAGATACAGATACTGCCACACAGACACAAACACACTCAGAAAGAGGGGGGGGGGGGGGGGGAAGCAATTAATATGCTCAGTTTTGAGCACACATGCGGACAGACAACAAGAGGAAGAGAAGCAAATACATAATCCTGAATATATTGCACTATTTTTAGTGTTAACACATGGCCAGTCATGGATGAATACACTCGTGGAGTTAAGACGTGCACATGCATCTTCTGTGTGGTGCTGCATGAATGCATAGCCTACATGCATCTATATACGTGATATTACCAGAGGATCTGTTCAAGTAAATGGAATAAATGTACATATAAATAATACGGCATGCACATTTATCATACATTAGCATGCCTAAGCTCAGTGGTCTCGCTGCAGGCTTTGAATTTACAGTGTGAGCGCGCCCGTGGAGGTTTTAGAGCGCGGGTGAAATGTCACATCATCGCGGCGCAAAGTTTTATGGCTCCAATCTCGGCAGCTGACAACGCAGCAGCACCCACTCGCATGTTCAAAATGGAATAACAGTACATTATGACACACAAGAGCGTCCATCACGGGGAGGTCTCAGCATCTGGAGTGAGTTGTCGTATCGGGAGGCTTTATGAGCCGATACGTCTGCTGCCTAATTCTAAATATGAGAGCACGTCATATGAATAATCTACACCAAGGAACCAAAAGGCCAAGGCGTATTTAACATGATGAATCAGCAATGGGTGTACAAGTTGCCTTTATCTGCTCCAGTCTTAAATCTAGACGCCTAGCCAGGGGGAGAGAAGTGAGACTGGGGATGGGGGAAGGTTCACATTTGTCGAAAGCTTTCAGAGAGTAAAGCAAGGAAAGGCCAGACAGCTGAATTGAAGAAACTTCAGGGGAGAGACACAGGGGGCCAGTTTTGCATAGTCTCCATTTAAAGCGATTCCTCAACAGAGACATCACTGAAAAGGCAAATTAGTTTAAGACTAGCAGTAATCCATGTCTGTGAAACTGACCACGAGTGTTTTCTCTCCGGGGATCCAGGTCTTTATTAGAGAAGTGCTCTTCAACATCACATCCCAGACTGAGCCTGGAGACCTATCCAGGGAATTTGGTGTTATCCTGCAGCGTTAACCATCCTCTACCTGTACGTTAAGTCACTGCGCACAATTACTGCACCTAATGCAGGTTCAGGTTCGATTCCGGGCTCTTGCTCTGTCTGTCTTTGTTTGTGAACACGAACAGTGCGATCTCAGTATTGAGTAAGCGGCCTTGAGCGAGGTGTGTGCTGCAAATACTCAGCGTAATGCGGGACAAGGCAGAAGAAGACTGTTCGCTGTGTGAGGGGTGAGGAGGGCAGAGTCTCAGCCTCCTCGCTGCAGGTCACACTGGCTCGGTGAAATAAGAGAGAAATCAGGACAGCGAAGATAGAACGGAGAGTGGAGAGGAGGGGAGGAATCCGTGAGCTCGCTCAAGGAGAGAAATGGGAGAATTGGAGCATTTCCCCCTCGTGGATACTCAACATTTATGACCAAACCACAGACAAAAATACAGAGAGAGAGAGGTACACAGGAGAAGGTGCTTTCTTTATGCCGGTGTTTCTCACTAACATTGATTTTTGTTACAGAGTGCACCTTTAGAGTTGTGAATCTCTTCTTTCCGCCTCAATTTAATCTGTACTGATGACTCCACTGTTCCCTTCTTTCACCAGTCAAGACGAAACAAGGTAAATAATAAGAGAGGCACAGAGCTGAGCCACATTTTTAGAAATAATTGAGGCTAATTGATGCCTGATACTTCTGCAAGAATTGAATCATTTTGCATAGATAAAAAAGGGTGGAGCAATTTTCTTTTCCCTTCCCATGACTACAATTATGCAGATTCATTATCTGGCCATCCATCAGGTTGTGTAGTGTTACAGTCAATCGCTCACATTTGTACATTACCAATTTACCTAAACATCATACCACTAGCTGCCTAGATTAAGTATATCCACCCCTAATGTCGGCTCTCATCTGCCGATCTGTCCACAGAAATAATGGCGCTGAGCACGAGTTAAGGTCAGAGCTAGATGGCACTTTTGACAGATTAACTATGGAGAGCATAAAGTTGCTGACAGAAAAAATCTGACACTTGCAGTTAATATAAAGGGGGACATTATTGCAGCTCTGTACTGGGTCAAAAATGTAGGTCTCCTCCCTGAAAGTTTGACTTATTACGACAATCCACCACCTCTGCCCCTACAACTTCATTTTATGTCCTGTTATACCGAAGGCATCAGTCTTCCTGGAGTGACACTCATTGTCATTAATCCTGAGGTGTAGACCCTCGTGATTTGCATAATTCATGAGAGTGGCTTAAAACTTCTGCAGACTCTGAGCTGGTCTGTGTGTTTTCTTATTTGGAGCTGGCCAGTTGACTTTTAACAGCTTTTCATGCTTTAATTGATTTAAAATGTTGTTTATTCTGACAGCATCCAACAACAAAGTCAATATTCAACACAGATATGGATGCGGTGGGTTGCATACCAAATGAAAAAGTTCAAAGCGCTGAGAAATTTTAGGTATCGTCTTAAAAACAACATTATAGTGAACAAACTTCAGGACAAACACGGAGACAAGCTGCCAGTTTGTTGCAGGTGTAACACAGAGAGACTAAATGGTCAGTTATTTTGACTTATACTCCACTTTTCTGTCAAGTGAGCGGACACAAAGCTCCTAATAATGTTAAGCAATTCCCCCAAGGAGCAAAAATAATAAAGTATGAACACTTTAATTTTAGTTTATTCACATTCACCCATTCACTCACACACCAATGGAGGCGGCTGGTGGGAGACGACCACTCTACCGGGGGGTACAACACCGGTCATATAGCCATGGCTTTAACTACAGTATCATAGTATAGGGATGTATTGGAAGTGCTGGAAGTGTTGGCATGGCTCCTACAGAGTCCTGAGCTCAATATCACAGCGTCTGTATGAGGTTACAAGAAGAAACAGTCATATTTGAGAAAGCCTACATCCACAGAAATTCAGTGTTAGGATGTAAATTAATTGACAAAACCTTCCTGCAGAACTTATTTAATCATTTATGGGCAGCTGTGGTTCACTGAGCATAATTCTCACAAGCAGAAGGTTGCAGGCTTGATCCCCCATCTGCCCTTGTCCATCTTGAAGTGTCCTTGAGCAAGAAACTGAACTTCACATTGTTCTCCAGGAATGGACGGAACACCTTGCAAAGCAGTCACGTCCACAGGTGAAAATGTGTGAATACGTTGTTTATCACATTCACCCAAAGCATTTTGGGGGCAGCTAAATTTGTGGAAAAACACTCTACGTGTGAAATTAATTTCCCTTTTAAAAATTGCAAGTTTACAAGGCTGAACTGATGCTGGTTTGGATGAAAAGGGTGATCACACTAAATGCTGAATTTGCTGCTTCGTTTTATACGCGGTGTCAAAATTAAACAATTAAAATTGCACAATTATATCTGCACAGTTTGTGATCTGCCCCTGAGTCCTTTGTATGTGAAGTTTGCATGTTCTCCCAGTGAGTGTACGAGGGTTTTCTCTAGTAAGCCCAGTTTCCTTCTATACTCCAAAAAAATGCATTTAAAGTTAATATGTGAATCCAAACTGCCAGCAGGTGTGAATCTGAGTGTACGTGGTTGGACCTGTCGAGGGTGTAACTTGCCTTCAGCAGCCGTCAACTGGGATCGGTTCCAGCCACTTGCAAGTTGGATAGAAAATAAATGTTCCATTTCACAATATGCTGTAGTTATTGCCTGAAACTTTTTCAAAGTAATACGCAGGTCTTAGAACTGTAAAACTCAGCCAGAGTCCCTGGACATGAGACAAGCAGACATGTAAACAATACTCATGTCACCCACATGTAGCTCCAAGCCTGCTTTGAATCCTCAGCCTCAGTGAGGCAACAGTCGAAATTCTGGCATCACCACACAACCCTGCAGGAAATATTCCATTGGCAAAGTGGATGGAAATATATGTAAATGTGAAATATATGTTGTGGACGCACATGTGTTTTATGATTCAGTGTCTGTGCTGACCCAATTAATTCCATGACACACTGACACATATACTGTATTGCATCTGCCCAGCAAAAAGGGTTATTATTAGAGGCTTCAGCACTTGTAGCATGACAGTCTGAAAGCCTCCCTGCTGCATACAGAGTGAACATTTCAGCTCCGTGAATGTCTCATTATTCAAGCTGAGGATTGGCTGTATGTTCTGCTTTTACCAGGCTACTTTGGTGTCACTCCGTCTGGTTCATGCTCTTCTTCTCTTGTCAGGATGTGTTTTATGTTTCCATCTTTTGGCGTTGCGATAATTTGAAGTGTTGCTTGCGATACGCCAAGGCGCTGGAGTCTCACGGAGGGTGTGAGGCAGAGTGAAGGCAGAGTATTTATGAATGGCCTTTAACAGCAGGGGAGAGATGAACTGCTGGATTTTCCCCGACTCTCATCTCTTCGCTTGAGCTCTCCTTCCCGCTTTCTCGCAGCCTGAGTCAGTGTACGCCATCCCATTGTGCATGACATTTAGCCCGAGTGTGAAAATCAGCAGATGGGTAATTTTGTTTGTATGGTTAGTGTGAATGTGTGTGAAGAAAGGGAGTGGGTGAGAGAGCGCTAAAGAGAGGGGAATAATTTATGACCACTGTACCCTATAATTAGCAAAAACTAAATTGCGTGTCAATGTAGGAGGCATTTAAATGGGGCTCTGCTCTGTCAGAGGACATTAAAAACCTCAAAAAGAAACAGTAGCAGACGACAGTATTGCAACTGACTCCCCCTCAGCTGGAAAAATAGGATTGTTAAAGCAGGAGCCTATGGCCTGAAAGATAGTAGACCCAGTTTGGCGAGACCAAACTTCCAATAACTTTTTGATGAATTGCTAATTCTCATTAGTTTTTGGCTTTTAATTTGTTAATAAAGGAAACGGCAAGGCCTGAAGGCAGAATCAATTTGGAGACAGAGCATATTCTGGTGGAAACCGCAAATTGCTGTTTTTTAATTCTGCCTCTATTCACTCGGTTGCCTATGAAGAAACAGGCTAGCCTGGGGTGGGTGTGTATATATGTGTGTGTGTATGTGTGTGTGTACCAGCGTAGCACACTTCCACAGATGGAAGCTGTTCTCATTTGAAGGAGCTGACGGCGGTGAGCTGATTGATCAGATTGACTTTCTAGCTCACAACCGGCCCCCAGGCCACTCTGAAGACCTTGACTTAAGATGGGACAATATATTTTTGTCCTTGTGAATAAATTCACGAAGCTGTGTTCAAATGCAGGTGAAGTAGTGCAGCCCTGTGTTGAATATACTTACGGGTACTCACAGAGTCATCCATTTCTGTTCATCTCCTGGTCATGCACAGATATAGACGATACGTTGCAGTACTACTGTGATTCAGGAGTACAGTTTTGAGATTAGAAGCAAATGACAAAAATGTCTGAAACTGTGTGACACCTCAAGGTGTTTTACAGCCTCACAGACCAAAGCGACCTTGAAAGCTGCTTCTGATTGTCCTTTTCAACGTCAACATTTGTGCTGCCCTCTATCAAACTGAAGAATAGAAGATTATTTTTGAAAAAATCTTCTATTCTTCCGTGTGATAATTGAAAAAGAAGTCTCTCTGGTGCTCAGTCCAGCACGATGGACGGAATGGAAGTAGAAAGGCAGTGATATTTACACCTTTTGAAACACATGCATCTGTGTTCAGATATTTCCAACTTAAAGGTTGTAAAGAAGATCTTTAGTACTAACGAAAATGAATTAAAGCTAAAAAAAAATGGTGTTACTAAGCTGTAGCAGCCTTGTTTTTATCGTGATCAAAAAAAAGAAAACAAAAATTAATCAACTCTGGAGGTTGTAAAACCAATATTACTTTAGCCAATCAATAACGAGGCAGCCTCGTTATCTATTGGTCTTCTAACGTGTCACTCAACCTCTCTACATTTGTAGCGTAGCTGTCATGCTCCTACGCACCTTTCGTACCCCCCTCCCCCACGCGCTCCACCCATGCTAGGCTCTTCTGCCGCTATCAACACCTTTTCACCTGTAGACTTGAGACAATTTTTCTTAATCATAGCTGCAACGTGCTTGCCATTTGGCAAAAATGTATGTTTTAATCTTAAAACAAGACTTGTATGAAAAAATCCGGAGAGTGAGAGGAGGAGGGGAGGGGGGTGGGGGGGTTGTTTACTCCTGCATGCTGCAGCGCACAGACAGATCAGCTGTGAGCTCCGAGCGCCTGCTCCAGTCATGCAGCTCCACACAAACCTCCTCCGTACTCCTCTGATCTACCCGAGAGCAGGGACGGGTCAGGGACAGGATTTGGCGCAAGTGCAGGATTTTACTCATATTCGCTGTGTTTTGTGTTGTTCAAAAGGACGCGTTGGTAGCTATGTGTTAGCGCTATGATGCTAAGTTGCTACATGCTACTTTCTGCGTAAGGAGGAGGCGTTCCTCCGTAGAGAGCAGGGGAGGAGGGGGTGTGGGTCACGCATGCGCAGCATTTCAAAAGGTGACTAACTGTCACTGGATTTCTCTCTCCATGGAAAATCCTCTATACAACCTTTAAAGCAACACTAAGGAACTTTCTGTTTTCATTGATTTTGGCGGCGCCAGTGGACAAAAGCGGTAGTGTTTTGCCTGAACGAATACTACAGTTCCCATGAGGACTAGCGCATGGCGTCGTAAAATGCTGCTCCCGGTGGCATGCTGTCGGACTGAACTCGCCTTCATTTGTTTCCAGTGGCTGTGAGAAGGATGGATAGCGACGAGGTAATGAATCTAAATGAATCTAATGGTGGCTAAACAATGTTATATCGTGATGTGACGCATGCCGTAAAGCAGTCCGCACATTTGGAGCTTTTTAGTGTGCAGGGTTCCTACCACCCTCCTCACAGCTGCTTAGTCCAAGTGAAAGCAATGCTGACGCCCTCAGCCCGTGACAGAGGGGTCATTCAACTAGTTGTAAGTTGATGTATCATCACAAAAGATATTAAAATGTTTCATTAAGGTTGAAAAGTTCCTTAATGTCGCTTTAACTTGACAAAATATTTGTTGAGCATTAAGCTGAACAAAGCTCAATATGGGTAGAAACAGTTCTGATTTTTTTTTTTTTTTTCTTTTTCAATTCACACAGAAAACCTTAATCTCACTAATCTTCCCTTGTGGGGAATAAGGAGAAAAGTCATTAGGAGTACTAAGAGTGGAATTCGGTACCGACTATATAGCGGTTATGTACGTGTTGGGAGAAGCTGGTGTAATACTACTTTCCCACCAGCTGTGAAGTGAGCGATGCCTGAGTGCATGTCCGAAATATTTCAAAGTAATTGCATGGGCCTTCCCTTATGAGTACTGAAGGGTGAAAATACACTGGTGATACTCTGCACTGATAATGGAAATTTACTGCTTGCTGATGAATCCCGCTGGAATGTACTGCCTGCACAACATGGTACGGGTCAGATGAATGACCACTGCCGAGGTCGCCTTATGAGGAATTGTTTTTGCTTAACGCTCCTCTTCAGTAGATTCCTAGTACCTGATGCAATAGTGACCACGCCTCAGAAAAAGCATAAAACAGTTCTCGACCAGAAAGGCGTTGGCATTCACCTACAGGCACTGTACTGTGTGACTTGCTCCCTGATTGCGCATCTTGTAATAAAAGACATCCTTTCTGCTGGACTTTGGCTCCGACTGATCTTATCCTCTCCCAGACAGAGAAAACCCTTCAGTACCTCACTTCTGGTCCATACGACATTGGTAGTTGACAGGACCAGATTTTAGTTAGTGAAAAGATAGTTAATACAAGCATGCAGACACACACATACACAACACAAACCTGAATACATGGTTTGTTTTTAATTCCTGCTCACACCCATAAGCAGCTGGGATTGTCTCCAGCACCCCCGACCGTTAACAGAACAAGTGGTTCAGAAAAAGAATCAATGTACGAACATGTGTTTATATACGTCAAATACACCATTGCTTAATATGTGAAAATACTTTGCATAACACAAGATAAAAAAAATTAAGATACATTTTTTAATTAGTTTCTGCTAAGGCTAAGCGAAAAGATTAAAGGACAGTCTAACAACGCCACTGAAACAGGTTCAGTGAGAAGGGCGTGCTAAAATAGATCATTAAGTTAAGAGATTCAATTATTCTAAAATCATGAACTACAGAGATATTGTCACCTTCGTAAAAACTAATCAACACTAACTTTGACCTCTGCTGATGGCCATGAGCTCACACTCTGCCTCCTCAGCCAACGGGTCTGAATTTCTGAGAAAAGCTCAGAAATGGTGCCTGTGCCACAGCAGTGCACTGGTTTCCTCTTCCCCTCAATGCACATCATCATAATATCGTATATCACTGCATTATGATGTATTATCAGAGTCTTGTTTCAGAGCCAGAGCAGAGCCACAAACAAGTTGGCATCCACTGCCCTGCAGAAGTCTCAAGACGTAAGGTGACTGGGCGTTTGCCAGCAGAACCCCGGTTGCTGTTGTTGTATCTTCCCTCTCAATAAACCGAGGCTGATGAATACGGCATGATGTAAATCATCCACCTCTTTTAAATCCATTTTTTTTGTTTTTACAGATTCTGCCTTATATTCCTACATAATTAAAACCTCAGGTTTTAATTGGTTGTCTTAATGGCTCCCTTGCATTGATGATTGTTTATTAATTACAGCGCGGCATTGTTTGAAGAGCATGACATACCAGAAGATTATTAGCATGCCCCATCTGTTTGGAGGGGCTCTGTAGGGCTGTTTGCATCAGCCCACCTGATGTTCATGTCACTCCTAAATAATCGTTTTCAGAGTTGCCTCATGAATGTAAAAACGCCGGCAATAAATACACAAGCACATGCCGTCGTCAGTAAATGAACGTCACTGGTGCTTGTTGTACTCGATGGAGCTCATCGTGGTGAAAGGTCCTAGTGGTCCAAAGTTCACACAACAAGGCAAGTTTTTGAAGAGTTTCTTGCACCTTTAATTGATATAAATGGTTCCATCATCCATCTGAATGATTCTGCTGTGTGACACCAACCATCATAATCAATTGCCCTGGGGACATTTTCAGTGCACCTCATAAAAAACCTGGGCTTTAATTATTTTTCCATGTGTACTGTATAATGAACGACTATCTTGACTCAGTGACTCAAAGGCCACCCATCACCGATCACAATCTGGTAATAACTCCAGCTATCATTGTGACCCACTCATGCACTAATGGCGCTGCCAGCCCATCAATCCAGATTCAGGAGTCACCTTATTGCCTTCTGGTTCCTGCCATTGATCACTGTGTTGTCAGTGTGAAGGGAAGGAGTTACCTTTAATAAATGTCTCTGCAAGATGTATATATCGCAACGCCAGTCCGTTATTTTTGACACTGCAGTCTCGATGGTTTCAGCATACATAACTTGGGGAGATATAGGATTGAGGTGTACTCACTTCCTTGTATTCACTGGCAGTAGAAATGTGGCTAAAATCCTCTCACTCGGTCACCAGTACCCTGTCATACCTGGAAAAATTATGCTAATACGATCCAGCTAAGATAAACAGAAGCGCCGTGTGGCAATGCCAACATATCAACTTTCAACTGCAGTCAATCCGCTCTCTGCCGCTCCCCAGCACGCCTTAAATGTCACCGGCTCTGCCGTGCACGGGCTGTGAAAACCAGAAATCCCGGTAGACTCAGCCTCCGCTCACGGCTGTCAGTTATTCTCGGTTCACAGGACATTACAACTGTACATCAAGTTCACAGATTCCTGAGTCACACGAAAATGCTCAAAAGCCGGGTGACTGGGAAGCAATAAGTAGCTTCGATTCAAGAATTCATCACGTTGAGCAATCAGGCTTCACACAAAGACACTTCCCTCCAGTTATGTCACAGTGAGAGGAAACGCTGCTCAGCACATTTATTTCACATTTTCTTAACATTTAAATAAAGGAAGGCACGGAGAATGTGGGTCACGCCATGTTAAATTTGTGATCTTTCATTCCAATTTGTGGTCAAACTGCATTGCTATAACTCTTAAAACAGAGTTATACGGAGATGTCAATCAAGCACAGTTTTTTTTAACCCGCATAGCCAGTGGAAACACCTGTGTGGGTGTAGACGGGAGCTGAAGAAGGTCTGTGCACAGTAGAGATGGCACATCACGTTTAAATGTGTTTTTCCTCACACACACAAGAGAACATACTGAAGGATATAAGGAAAGCTAAACTTGAACTGAATGAAATTCTAGATAAAAAAACTCAATTCCTGATCCAACGACTCCGTTTAGAGAACTTTGAGCATAGTAATAAATCTGGAAGATTCCTGGCGAATCAGTTAAAAACAAACAAGGAGAAAAACACGATTTCAGCTGTTAAAGACTCAGAAGGAAACATCAGCCATGACCCAGACAAGATCAATAATATCTTCAGAGATTTCTATCAAGGATTATACCGATCACAAATAGACACAACAGATGAGGAAATTAATACTTTTTTTAATGATATTAACCTTCCAAAATTGAAAGATGAAAATAGAATAGTGTTGGATTCTCCTCTTTCACTGGATGAACTCCATAAATCTCTGCAGGATATGCCCAACAATAAAGCTCCAGGTCCAGATGGCTATCCAGCAGAATTCTATAAAGAATTCTGGACCATGTTGGCTCCCACTTTTCATAAAATGGTAATGGAAATAAAAAATAAACGAACAGTACCCTCAAATATGAACTTAGCCAAAATAACTTTAATACTTAAACCAGGGAAAGACCCCACACTTCCGTCCAGTTATCGTCCTATTTCATTAATAAATGTAGATCTCAAAATAATCAGCAAAGCCCTATCCAGAAGAATAGAAAAGGTAACCCCGCTCATAATACATCCTGACCAAACAGGGTTCATTAAAGGTAGACACTCATCCAATAACATGCGCAGATTAATTACTATAATAGATTACGCTACAATACACAATCTGGAATCCATAATTATCTCTTTAGATGCTGAAAAAGCTTTTGATCGAGTAAATTGGAAATTTCTATTTGGAATATTAACCAAATTTGGGTTTGGAACGTCTTTCATAGACTGGATTAAAATCTTATATAACAACCCAGCTGCATGTGTGAAGACTAACGAGCAGACTTCTCCAAGCTTCTGTCTGCAGCGAGGAACCAGACAGGGCTGTCCACTCTCTCCCTCACTGTTTGCCATCTTTATCGAACCTCTGGCAGCTGCTATAAGACAAAATAAAGACATCAGAGGGATCCTGGCTAACAATAAGATAGAACATAAAATAAGTCTTTATGCAGATGATGTATTGCTTTTCCTGCAGAACTCTCCATCTTCTATCTCCCAGACAATCACACTTATTGACAAATTTTCACTAATATCTGACTATTCTATCAACTGGTCTAAGACTACAGCCATGCCTATAAACTGTGATTTACAAAGTATACCCAATGCTACAATCCAGTCTGGAAACATTAGATATTTAGGCATAAACATTTCTCCAAGGATATCAGAACTTTTAAAACTAAATTACGTTCCGTTACTGAAATCAACAGAGGATGACCTCTTACGGTGGAGACGCTTACCTATATCTCTTATGGGGAGGGTTGCCACCATTAAAATGATGACTTTACCTAAGGTTAACTATTTATTTTCAATGATACCAACCAAACCATCGTCTAGCTGGTTCAAATCACTGGACTCATACATATCTAAATTTCTCTGGAAAAATAAACCATCACGTATCAGTTTAAAGACGCTACAACAGACTAAAGACAGAGGTGGACTAGACTTGCCTAACTTCAGTAATTACTTTATAGCCAGCAAGCTGCAATATATCTCCAAATGGCTTAAACCGAACAATTTAGATGAGCCATGGCTGGATGTAGAGCAAGCATTATGTGAGGATCTAGTCATCTCTGACCTGCCATTCATCAGTCCCACCATCAAATCCCATCGCTGTTTTAAAAGTGTCAACATCAGCTCCTCTTTAATGGCTTGGTGGGACTTTCTAAAGCTAACCAAATCTTCTCTGATCCCGTGTAAACTCACACCCATCTGGAACAACCCGGACATCCTGCAAAACAAAAAGATGATCAACTTCACTCAGTGGAGAAATAAAGGAATCAGCCAGCTTGAACATATCATTGAAAATGGCAACTTTCTATCATTCAATACTCTCATCTCACAATATGGAATCAGCAGCACAGCATTTTTAGAATATCATCAACTTAAATCTATCATAGGCAAAAAGTATACCTTTAATCAATTGCAGGGACAGCTACCTCTCGGGGTCGAAGAATTCTTAAACCTCAGTTCCCCAAAGTTGCTATCAAAGATATATAAAATATTATCAAAGGTAGAAGACGAAATCTTCCTTCCGACCTTAAAATGGGAGGCTGACTTATCTAACAACTTTGACCAAAATGCGTGGTCACAAATATGTTTAAATACTTTCAAAATGACAAAGAATTCAAATATACAACTAATACAATTCAAAATTCTGCATAGAATTCATTACACAGGACGAAGGATGTTCCAGATGGGTCTATCACAATCTGATATCTGTTCACATTGCAATGATAACATGACTGACAACTACCTCCATGCCTTGTGGTCCTGCACACCAGTGCAGAGGTTCTGGCTTCAGGTGTGTGAAGACCTGTCAACATGGTTCACATGCAATATCCCTGCAACTCCCACACTGTGCCTTTTAGGTGATCTGGGTGAAATTAACATGTCGATAAACTCTGTCTACATGGTTCTCACCATCTTGTGCATCGCAAAGAAAACTATCCTTGTAAATTGGAAATCCAGAAATAATCTGAGTATCAGGCAGTTTAAGAATCTTCTATTAGATCATATCAGCTTGGAGACGATGTCTGTCTGTTCAGAGGATCAATCAGCTGAATCTGGTTCCCTCTGGTCCCCTGTGATCAGCTCCATCACTTAATGTAAGGGGAAGATGAGGGCCTCTCCACTTTGAGGGTCGGTTGTTGGTGGGGGGGCCTGATGGCTGCAGGTGGTTGGCACTGTCTTGGGGTCGGGATCTGGGCAGCTTCGCTGGGGGCTGTCTTCGTGTTTGGTTTGGATTGGGGGTGGGGGGGCCGCCGGTTGTTGGGGCTGTCTGGCGGCGGTGGGGCGGGGGCCCCGGGGGGCCGGGGTCGGCGGGTGCCGGTTCATGTCCGGGCGGCCGGGGTGTCCTGGGGCGGGTGTGGCTGGGGGCCCTGGGCCCTGGTGCCTGGGGCTCTCTCCTTCCGTGAGGGTGAGGGGGTCGACCTGGCTGGGGGGGCCGGTCGGCTCGGGCGTGCTGCCGCGGCCTGGGTCGGTGCACGCCCTGGTGTCTGGTTGCTGCCCCGGAATCCAGGGCATCGGGGTGGGTGGTTGTGGTGGTGGGGGACAGGGGGGTGGGGTGGATGGGTGGGGGGTGGCGGGGGAGGTGGGTGGGTGGTGGGGGACAGGGTGGGCTGTGGCGGTTAGGGGGTTGGGGAAGGTGCGTGTACGTGTATGTGTGTGGGTGTGTATGTGTGAGTATGTATATATGTTTTTGTATGTGTGGGTATTTATGTAGGTGTATGTGAGTGTGTGGGTGTGTATCTGGATATGTTTGTGTATGACTATGTATGTATGTGTGTGTGGGTATGTATCTGTGAGCGGGGTATGTATGTGTGTGAGGGTGTGTATCTGTAAGTATGTATGTATCTCTGTACGTGTGTGTATATGTGTGGGCGACTGGAGCTATGTATGAGAGAGTGCGGTGTCCTGTGGGGGGGGGCCCCGGTGGGCCTGGGGTCGGTGGGCCCTGGGTCTGGGTCCTTCTGCTGCCCCCTGTCTGTCCTCACCTTCACTCCTCCTGATGCATGATGGGTGTGTGCTTCTTGGGTCGGTGGTTCTCTGGCCATGGTCGCTGTCCGCCCTGGTCCTGAGGGGGGGGGGGGTGGCGCTCCTGGCCCTGTCCTTCATCGGGGGGCTCCTGGGTGACGGGGGTGCTGCGGCATCCCCGGACCCCCCTCTCCCCCCGCTCTCATGCACACACACGTAGGGCTTTGGGAGGCGGGCTTATCAAGTTGGGTGTGGTGGAGGGGGCCATCTAAGTGGCCCCAATCACTGCACCCTTCAGTGGCTCGCCTCTCAGTCTTAATTGCACTTAGTCATCTAACACGACCAAATACATACAAACACACACATCGGGGGGTCTTGGCGCGCTGTGTCGGGGGTGGGGCTGTTCAGGTGGATGAGACTGCTCGTTTGGCCTCACTCGCGGCACGGTGTGGTTACTGACCCTCAAATTTTAATCGCAAACAACATATACTCCCATCAACACTCAAGAGACGGAGGGGGGGGAGGGAGGGCAATGGGGTCTTCTGCGCCCCCGTTTCCAGGTTCCTTCTGGTGGGGGGTGGGGCGGGGGGGGCTGTTGTTTTCCCCACAGGCCGGGGGTTTGGAGCGGCTGTGGTTTGGGGGGCTGCTGGCTCAGGGGGGTGCATACCTGTCTGCGGCGGGGGGGTGGGGGGGTGGGGGCGGCAGTTGTGGGTGGCGGGGGGTTCTGGATGTGGGGTTCGGTGTTCCCTTGCCTTCCGGGGGTGTCTCCCACAGGATGTGACAGTTGGATGACGCGGGAATGTGAGTGTGTTTGGGGTAGGATGGACTGTGTGTGTGTGCGTGTGTGCGTGTGTGCGTGTGTGCGTGTGTGTGTCTGTGTGTCTGTGTGTGTGTGTGTGTGTGTGTGTGTGTGTGTCTATGTGTGTGTGTGTGTGCGTGTGTGCGTGTGTGTGTGTATGTGCGTGTGCGTGCGCGTGCTTGTTAGCGTGTGCGTGAGAGGGTGTGAGTGTGTTGGAATGTGAGTGTGTGTGTGTGTGTGCGTTTGGTTTAGGGATGAGTGGTTGTGTGTGTGCGTGTGTGCATGTGTGCATGTGTGTGTGTCAGTATGAGTGAGTGGGTATGAGTGTTGGGTTGGGGTGGGGGGGAGTGAGGCGGGAGAGGACAGGGGGTGGGGGGGGGGGGCCGGGCGGGGGACGGGCGGGGGGGTGGGTTCCGGGTGGGGGTCGTGGGGTGGGGTGGGGTGGGGTGGGGTGGGGTGGGGGGGGGGGGTGGGGGGGGGGTGGGGTGGGGGGGGGGGGGGGGGTGGGGGGGGGGTGATGCCCTGGATCTCGGGGTGCGTGGCCGGAGCGCTGGGGGGTGTACTGGCCCGGGTGGGTAGCCGCCCGTGTGGGCTGGTTCTCCCGGGTGGGTCATAGCCCTTCGCCTGGGTGGGGGGTTGGCTCCTGGGCTCTTGGGCCTTGGGCTCTCGGCCCTGCCCGCCCCGGGCGTCCGGCGCCCGGGGTGGACCGGCTCCTGCCGGTCGTGGCTCCGCGGGGCCCGGGCCCCGGGACTGCCGGGGTCCCCGGCCGGGGCTTTCCTCTGCCCCGTTTCTGGACTGGAGCGTGGGCGTCTGCCTGGGGGGGCGGCTTGGATCCGGGCTCTGTGATGTCCGCCGGCTGTCTGGGCTCTGAGGGCCTCTCTGGCCTGCTTCTGGCCTTCTCAGAGGTCAGAGGTCATATATGCATGATCACTATCACCATCACTGTCACCATCATATTCACATGATCACGTTGATCTTTAATCACTCTTTACATACTGGGTTACCTTGTCTTCTTGTGGTGGTTAGACTAATGGTGATCTGTAGCAGACCTCTCTTGATGCACGCCCCTAGTTTACTACTAGTTACGACTAGCTATATTCAAAAAAAAAAAAAAAAAAAAAAAAATACGGTTTGTGGTGTCCTTGCATTTCCCTCCTCCCCTACACCTCCTTTTATTTTTGTGGCCTGGTCTGTTCACTAATATGGTTTGGGAAAAAAAAGGGGGAAAAAAAAAAAAAAAAAAAAAAAAAAAAAAATGTATGTATGGTTCTGTAATTTTCTGTGTTGGTTGTCGGCTCTGTTTTGGTGTTGTCTAGATTGGGGGTTTGGGATTGTTCTAGGTTGCGTGTGGTGCGTCGACAACACTGTTTTGTATTGTGACTTTGTACATAGGTTGTGCCGCCCCCCCCCCCCCCCCCCCCCCCCCCCCCTTCCGTTCTCCCTCTCTTTATCTTTCTCTCTTTCTGTCCCTGCTCTCTGAGCGTTTCCGTCCCGGTCCTGTCCGGTAGCCATGCCGGATGCCAGCTTTAAATAAAGGCAGCAGCAGGAGGAGACTCAGTCTCATCCTGCTGCTAATATTAAAATCTGTTCGGATAGTAAAAGGCTACAATCATACAATATTGCACGCCCCAGCTACCGAACAGGACAAGGGAAAAAAAAAAAAAAAAAAAAAAAAAAAATGTGTTTTTCCTGCTATACATTAGGGCATTGTGCTGCAGTATTGTGAAATACTCATCCATCTTTTATCCCTATTTCAGTTTTCCATCCCAGCTGATGTTGGGTGAAATGCAGGAATGGAGTATCCCCTCAAGCCTGCTTTGGATTGTGGAAGAAAGCCAGAATATTCAGACAAAAGCTACACAAACACTGATAAAACATACAAACTCCACATAGAGACCATCCAGAAGTGAATTCTAGTCTTGACAGGTCTATCCAGTATACCGTTGAGTTGCCTGTTCAATGTATCTCCAGAAATGTTTTTTCTGTAAAATGAATTTGATAAAACACATGGAAGTGTATCATTTTCTTATCTTATCTTTAAAGCTTATTTTGTTGCACAGCAAACACGCTTCCCGATTTTAGGAGAGATTTATTCTGCAATCAGAGGTAATAAATGATTTTCTTTTTCTTTTTTACTATCCCAACAACTAGAATCAATAAAGACTTGAATCCCACATGGACAGACATCCATCCAACACAACGGCTTTGGCTTTCATAACACATCTACTTATCTTTATTTTATCTTTATTTAGCGTGTTGCAGCTCTGTAAATTGTGAATTTGAGTCGCAGTTGGTGAAAATTGCTAATTTCACTGAAAAGTTCGGGCTCCTTGGCTTAGTGTTTGTAAGTTTGCTAGTTTGATTCCCCCTCACAGCTGCTCAGGAAGGGCGTGAGCAGCATGAACCTCGAATCAAACAAACGTGTGGCTCATGTGACTGACTGCAGTGACAACACAAACACACATCCTGCTATACGGAACACGAAGGAGGATGGAAGGCTAAGCTGAATTAGAGATGTTCTTTTTTTTTCCCTACACTTCTATAGCGCTTTTTATTTGCTCCATGCTGTGTCATCTTAGCTGGCCACTCAGCCATGAGCTGGTCCACATTCAGGAATCAGCAGGGATGAAATCAAAGCTGCACTATGCGTTTGAACCCTGAAGCTTTAATGTGCAGACGTGGTGTGCTGTCACTGCGCATACTGAGAGTCAGTAACTGTAAGCGTGTTGTTTTGAAATGACTTGTTTTCCTCTCCTGTGCAAGTTTAAAAAAGGGCAGATTGACCTGCTGTTAAAGATGTTTATAAGCTGCTTAAAGGCAACTTTAATGGAGTGTCTAAAGGTCTGAGTAATATTAAGTAGCTAATCACATCTAAAATGCCTTCTGGAAGCGTAAAGAATACCAAATTTAGACACTGTGTATTGTGAGCTGGCCGTCTAGCTGCTGTATACTGACAACGAGGAATCGCAGCTTTGTTCACAGTCGGAGGATGTGTAAACTGAGCATCTTCCCGGCGAGAACAGGATTTTTGGACTACTGTGTGCACTCACTGGGGAGCAATAAGTAATCAGTGTTTGATTACATTTTCCAGTAAGTTGCCTGCCACTGTTGTAATTGCAGATGTATGTGCGGAAGCTGCATGGTTACTGCCTAACGGTTGCAGTGCACTGCCAAACTATCCCATCAACATCAATTGCCCAGCAAACATTGCTCAGCGCCAAACAGATTCAGAACAACATGCCAGAAGCTTGAACAGTCTGTTCACAACGACACAGCTGACAACTGACAGTAAAACCTTGGTGGACTGCACCCATAATGAGGAGCACACAAAGCACAAGGTATAACAATGTGTGCATGCACACAACTTTTTCATTAAAACAAAACTGACATTCACTCGAGTATTTCAGAACATGTACTTTTTGCTGTTATGTGAATAAGTTAAATCTGAGCTGTTCCTTGAGATTTTTAGACTTTTTTTTTGTCTTTGACAAAAGCGGGCCGTTTAAAATCGTTTACACTGGCACAAGTGGATTTTGATTTGGTACAGTTCAAGTGAGTCAACATAAACTGGATGAATGTTTCATTAGGAAATGCAACACTGGAGTGGCACCCAAGCAAGCCCGTCTGTAGCAGGAGTTGGCAAGAAACTGGAGTCTCCTCCACGGCGCATGCAAACAATCGTCTAATCCTGAGTGAAATATTGTTTTCCATTTCATTATCATACAAAGCAGGTGTTGCCTTCAGCGCTGCTCGTGAGCCACATTCAAAGTTGTGCAGCATTTTGTTAAATACTTAGTTTTGCTTCAATAAGTGCATGAGTGAAATATTGCTGTGCTCCTCTTTCCCTGCCAAAAAAACCTCGTCTTCAGGTAAAAATCATTTCGAATCCCTTCCTTTAAACCAGGAACATTTCTTCATTTTCATTTCTTCTGTTAATAGATTTTCTTCCCTTCCTTTTTTCTGTTGAATATAACATTAAATGACTTGTTGAAAGGAACATTTTTTTTGTTTCTCCCTGTCTTTGTTTCACACACTCATTAAAACCTTCAGCTGCTGATATTTAAATGTGTTTCCTCTGCAAAGCTATCTGATTTAACTCCTTACTCATTAGTGGCACTTAAAATCCTCCCCGTATCACATTTCTTTTGCTTTTAATTCAGTCACGTGGAACAGCGACCTTTGCTCTCTCTCTCTCGCTCTCTCTCCGTCCACCATCCATCTCATTCCTTGCTCCTTTCCTGCTGTTCCTTCTTTCTCTCCGAGGACGGCGCGTGAAGGTGACTGGTCTCACCCTTTTTGCCTTCCACAACACATCTGTTTTATGCAAAGTAGCGAAACAGCAGGGTGAGTGGGTGTTTAATTGAGATGGAGAACAAAGTGAGATTTTTTTGGATTTTGCACCGACTGGAAAAAAAAGAAAAAAACTCTTGGGATTCTCAGTTCGTATTTACTGCATTCATACTAAAATGGATGGCACCTGTGAGGTTTTTTTTGCATTCTTTGGGAAGTCATTTCACCCTCAAGTGAGATGAAAGCAAACAGAAAAGGAGCATGACTGGAATGAGATATGGATGCCACCTCCCTCAGGGTGGCCAGATTAGAAAATGGCAAGAGTGAAAAGAGGAGGAGGAATTGCAAGGCATGGCAAAAGAGCAGGCTTAAGAGAGGAGGCGAGGGGATGCAGGGGGGGATGGGTTATTGACACAAAGATTAAAAGGATCTCGCTGTAAAACCACTGGACGAAAATCACTTCTTTCCCTGGTTGATCACACACCCAAATTATCATTAGAGAAATGAATATGAGGGCTGGTATCACAAGGGAAAATCAATAGGCTTGTTGAACTCCTGCATGGGTACAAGGGAGGAATAAAGTCCAAGTGTGTAATGGAGTGTCACTTCGGTACAGTTTCACCGCAATGCCAAAGATGCTGGTGTGCTTGTGTGTATGTGAAGATGAGGACTACTGGTAATCACTGCGGCACTTTATGTTCTTTTCTGGTTCCTGATTTGAAAAATTAAAGAGGTGTCCAACGATCTCTTGATGAGACAATCCAATTATCAGTGCGAAGGGCAGTTTTAAGTATGTGCTTGGTGGTGTGTTTCTTCAACAAAAAGGATTATAAAGAAGGAAACACTTAATTATTCTGGATTTGCTGATTGTTATTGCTTGCAAAAACCAAAAAACCGGAGAGACAGCAGCTGGGATTTATATACGGTCCCGCTTCACTGACTACCATCTGGGAATTTTGGAAAAGTGAAAGAAAATGAGGTTATTTCTGGGAGATGAGGGTCTGCCTTTTGATGAGAACTGACAGCAGCATTAGAGAATAAAGTGTACTTTGCGGGTCAATTGAAATATCCTACGCTAACGGGACTTAATTCTGTGTTTTTTCCCTTAGATCTGGTTTGCACAGAAAAGAATAACATTAGTGTTCTTCCTGCTTCATGAGAAACTTGCAACTTCTTATCCTCTCAGAATAATGGTGCACGAAGCCATCGCCAGTGGCAAAAGTGTGACGTTAATTAAACATGACATGCAGAATTACCACAACCTTGCAGTCTTTGTCTAATAAAAGCTTTACATTCATGGAGCTATTTTTGCACATGCATAAATCAACATATTGGTTTGAATATAAGATTACCTCGATTAGACAACACCATGCTTTAGCATATCTCACATTTACATAATGGCCACTATTGTTTTTATAAAGCTACGAATTTTATTTTATAAATGAAAATATCATCTGGAGATGGAATTAAACAGCTTTGAGCAACATTTGTACTGGAAAGAGAGCTGCAGGTATGCAGGTATTAATAACAGTGCATCTTTACTGAACTCCAGGCTTTTCCAGGCACAGATTCCCTGCATCGCTGGTTCCACCTGCTCCTCTTCCAGGTATCACATCATTGCATAAACCACAGGGAGAAAAAAACAAAAGTCTGTCTCGTTTCCAGAACAATACTGTTTTCTGTCTCTTAAACAAAGATTATGCAATACAAAAGTAACATTTGGAAATTGGGCAGATCTCTTGAAGATTTACTTTTCTACCTTCGCAGATGTAGCAGCAGCATCCTCAGAAGAGTCTTAATCCATCCCATGGACAGTCTGACATATGCTCACAGCCAGTCATGATGCAATTTCAGCTCCTGCACCGCTCTCTTTCCCTTCCAACACAATTATCAAAAGCGCAGGCTCAAAATATCACTTTTGTTTTTCAGAGAAATGAGCTGTCACAAATCGGCTCGAACCATTAAATGAACATTTATCGCACATTTACATGGCTGTTGATATGGATAGAGGCCTGCAGCATATTTCTGTGGTGAGTGACAAGAAGGAGCTTGAGAATGGACCATTCTTAAAAGGAAAAATAATCTGCTAATTAATTTAGCATGGTGACAATCAAGGAAACCCACATTGTCTGAATACCAATATACTGCAAGGGATCAAAATAGCGTAATAATTAGATGAGTCATTATGACTCGTGAAGTCTTTTCAGGAGCACCAATGAAATCTAGACCTGCACCCCCCCCCCCCCCCCCCCCCCCCAACTAACAGACACTCAACAGGTCACTGTAAATACACTTCACTTAGACCTGACGGTACCGGAATAGAATAAAACCAAAAGCGTTTTTCTAACTGCATGCTAATTACTGGCACACACACACACACACACACGTGCGCACGCACAGTCTTGTATTTCTATCCTTGTGGGGACCGTCCATTGACTCCCATTCATGTCTAGCCCCTAACCCTGACCCTTACCCTAACCCTAACCCACACCACAACAAAGCCTAACCCTAAAGAAATGTTTTTGCACTTTTACTTTTTTCAGTAACAACAACATGGTCAAGAAAACGCTGTTTCTCCTACTTAGGACCGGAAAAAGGTCCCCACAAGGCACGTCGTTCCACGTTTTGATATCCTTGTGGGGACATTTGGCCCCGACAAGGATAGAAATACAAGAACGCTCACACGCACACGCGCGCACGCACACACACACACACACACACACACACAGATGGGTAGTTTTCATGAAGCATATCGGTGATTGCGCCATAGCCTTTCACACGGCATTTATTTTGTCAAACAACCAGAATTTTATGATTTGGTTTTACAGGATGTATTTCATAAAAAATATAATTGTGTATAATTAGTTTTTTTGGATGCAGGCTGCACAGTAATCCATTCAGCGTGAATGAACCGAGTGAGGGCCATGAAGAGTTTGCATGTTCTCCCTGTGGATGCACAGGTTTCCATCTTCCTTCCACAGCGCGAGAACAAGTGTTTGCAGTTGAGGTTTGAGTCTCGTGACACAGTGTGTTTTTAATTGTCTGTGTCTGAGTGTTAAGAGCCCTGAGCCCTATGATCGCCAGTTGTAGACTTTGACTTTTACCCAATGTTGGCTGGATTAGATTGGATAGAATGGGAACAAAAGAAAGACAGATAATTGGATTGATAGACTAAAAGGTCATGAAACCAAACTAGCTGGACTTCTAAAAATTCTAGGTATTTTAGCTGTATTTCTATAGATGCAAAACATCTATTTGTCTTCCACTCTGAAAAAAAAATGTATCTAAAAGCTTGACAATGTTATTTCGGATGATGAAAGAAAACCAGACTTGGAGAAACTGTTCAAACTGTGTCTGAGTGTGTTACCCAACAGTACAGATTCTCAATTTCATTGTTTTTTTTTTTTCACAGTCCTGTCAAAACTGGTTGTTAGGAGCTTGAAAATGTGATTTCAGCAACAGGTGAAACCTTTCACAGTATGACACTCAAACTGCGCTTTTTTGGTCTTTTTTTTTTTGGGGGGGGGGGCAGCAATTAAAGATTTTCAGCTCTCATATGGACATGTTGGACAAGCAATAATCTCGGCCCCCCTGCGTCACTGACTAAATGCCGGGTGGGATGTCAGAGGGGTGCTCTTCACTTTGATGACGACTCGCAGTGGCGTGGTGCCTTTGATCCTCTCCCCAGCTTTGTGAATAAAGAATACGGTTTGATTGACGCCGCGCACATTATGGCCGTTTGAGAGTTGGCAGGGGAGAAAAAGACATGTCTGTCATGTTGAAAAGCCCCCTTGTCTCTGCAGCTGAGGGCCAAGTTGGAGGAAAGCTCTTTTGAGCTGCTTTCAACATCTAACCCTATACAGTGCTTACTATGGAGGCCTACCCTGCACAGCAGCTATCCATTCTTTGTCATATACAGCGTGCTTGATTTCAGCAGTGTTTGATCAACACCCACGGCTATTTAAAAGCGCAGACAGGCCAATACAGATTGGGTTAGTTACAGTTACGGGCTGAAATGAACCTTCACTGCTTATCACGCACATACTGTTGCACAGCAAAGAAGAGTGTGGATCAGAGCTAATCAGCCATAATGGGCGATAAAATAAGCTTGGCTACTGCTACAAGGAATGCAACCCTTGTCTCAATTTCAGATCCTCCTTAGCATTCTAACTCAGTCCAACATTATGGGAAATTACAAGAATACAACGCAGGAATACCAAAAAGAAGTGAATCTGAGGAACGGTTGTAAATACAAACCCCTGTGTATTGTATTTTCACTAATTGTGGCGTGTGCCCTTGAATCATAAACAGGTGGAAACTCCTCAACCTGCCAACAATGACGACAAACAACAAAATGCAAAACAGATCTGTGATGGATTTCATTTCGCCATCGCAGTGATCCATTAGGTACTGTAAATAATGCATTGCAAACAAGACTAAACCGCTGTTGCAGAGAAGAGTGGTGTTTTGTTATACATTAAGAAAATAGCATCTAAGAGTTCCAATACATTCATCAACGCAGCCGGAAAAGGTCGAGCAGATATCTGTGAATGCACTCAAGTTGGTTATTGGTCCCAGTAGGAGACGAGAGGCATGTCTGAACATGTATTCAGGGATCAGGGACATGGCACCTTACCATGTTATAATATGTCCAGGACATGTGTGATCAGTGTGTGGCCACATAGCATTACCAGGCTGTGAAAAATGGAACAAAAGCGTGACCCCGAATCCTGCCAGTGAGAGTTTCAAGCAAGAAAAGCAGCAAGTTTAAGAGAGCCCTCATGCATGCACACGTGCATACTCACATCCGTGGCACTGGTGCATCAAGTTTATGTGTGTACAGGCATTTGTTCAACTGAGCTGTGTCGAGCTGTACCCTGTGTACCGAGGAAATTCAGAGCAATCTGCCACCTCTCCCAAAACTAGCCAAGCGCCGACTGTAACACAAAGGACGGCGCAAAACACCTGCTGAGATGATGGAGATGGCTGGCGGCCAAGACAGCATATGGGCCTCATTCTGGCCCTAATGAAGACAACCTGACATAAATATCGGACAAAACGGCCCGCTCTGGAGACCCGCACTGTCCCACTGCACTGTTGCCGACATTGACGTAAACATTTGATCATCCTAGGGGTGGTGGAGGCAGGAGGAAAGAGAGCTAAAGTGTGGAGAAAGAAAAAAAAAAAAAACAGAAATGGGGATGTAATGTGATACATTTAATGCATAACAATACAGCTTCCCAAAAGCGTAAACATCCCAGCCTTGTTTGAAGCCTGCAGGTAACAGAGCATACCAGGCACAGTTGCAGGATGAAATGGTTTGGCTGCTGTAAACAAGTGCGAGCTCACAACCTTCGCAAGATGTATGAAGTGTCAGAACACCGCAGCGTTAAAAGAAAAGCTTCTCGGAGCTTAAAAGAGTTTACTACCCTCAAACTCTGAGCCCGTGTCGAAAAAGACAAACATCAATCTGGCTAGAACAGAGGTAATTAAGTTAAATCTGTGCTTGGAAGGAGCCCGTTTTCATGTTCACATTCTAAAGCAACACCTGGACATTATTTACATTTTAAAGGAACCAGAAAAAGAAAGAAGCTCATGCCAGAGCATTGTTATTCCGTAGCAACTGGCTTCCACTTTGGCCCAAACTGACCCCTTTTCACTTTATCTACCGCAATTTGCAAAAATAAACCTAAAAAGTAGCACTAATGCAAGTTCCTGCCCCGACCTGTCGTCGCTGTGTGGAAGCCTGAAGCCAGTCAGGGAGGCTAACCGTTAAAATAACTGCCTGACAACGAGGCTCTGGCTGTTTAGAGAGATAATGGCCTGGACCATAGACACAATAATAGCCTCCCTCTGCGAAGAAATGTTGTCCTGCCAGTTCGCAGCCCTCCGTGTTGCCTATTTATAGTCTGCCATAATTAATACGCTGTAATTGAAGCCTGTAAGGAGGACTGAAACATACGGAGTGCAATGCACAAAGGCCCCATGGTCTTATAAGGTGGAAAAAAAAAAAGGAAAGGAAAGGGAGGCAAAGATGTGAAATGATTGTCGACACAGCTGTCAAATTTCATATCAATGGACATTTCCTTCTATCCATTTCCCCCCTTACCCTCCATTACCATCCTGAATTAATCTTTAGCCTCGATTTATACATTATACATGATGAACAGAATATGCAAAACAGAGCAGTGCACTTCTGTCATCGTTTCACACAGACAAAGGCATTTTTCCACACTTTTTGACAGATAGAATTAAAAATCATCCGATATTGTCAAAGTTCATCAGTTTCCTGCTTCCGAAGGCGCACGCCCGTGACATCTCGGGGTCCATGTTTCACAGCTGAACTCATAATTTCTCAAAGGTTCAAACTATCCAATTCAGTACTCTCGTATTATCACGCAGACTGTAATCCCTTCATTAGGGAAACAATCTCAAAGTCTTATTCTTTTTTTTTTTTTTTTGATAATTAATGGCATTTAAATGATGATGTGATGTGTGATGTGCTGTATATGTGGGAGCCGTCTTCCTTATAGCATGTTAATGATCCACCACATTCTGCTAATCAGTCAATTAATCACCATCTTATGAATTTAATCTCTTACTTAGGCCCTGTTCTACATAATGGGCTTTAAACATTCAAATCCATGCATGGATTATAAATTAGGCTCATTCCGGTGACATGCTCATAGACTGGGCTGCCGCTGACAGCTCTTGATTGGAGATGCTATTAGATAACATGTCATTTTTCACCTCAACGCACAAAGGTTTGATGCCGTGGGACATCATCCATAGTCGAAAGACTTCATCCACTGCCTTGATTGTGAGGTTCTTTTAAAGTTGTTGTACAGTAAAAGTTATTATTCTTTGTCAAAGATGCACCTTTGCGCATTTTCTCTGCATTGAACAGTGGTGGAACTGTAGTAAATATCAGACTTGTGTTTTTCCCCCCCCTGCTGAGTGATCATGACAGGCTTGTTAAAATATTCAGGAAACAGAAACAGCTAAATGTAAGTTCTGACTGTCCTTTGTTGTTGAAAACACTGGTAATGATGTAAGGTTGTCAGTGTTTGTTTTGTTGACATTTTTGCCAATGGGTCAACCCTTTTTAATACTCACTGGCATTGCAATCAGATAGGCAAGATGGGCGTTTGCTCAGAGGCTACACGCTAAAGAGTTTTGGCACTCACACATCAGCGGTGCTGCAAGCTAAGCATGATTAAAGTATGACTGAAACGCTCATTAACAGTGAGCTTGACCGTGTGTGCATGACGCGCAGTAAGCTTGGCCCCCTTGTGCTTTTCTCTATGGTACACACGGCAGTGTGTAGGCGCCACACGCAGCTCGATATGTTCTGTAGACACAGTAGCATACTGGTGTCTTCAAGGCTGCTGAGGGTGTGTGTCGTGAAGACGCAGAGGCTGTGCGAAAGTGCTTAATGGCAATGCACACCCTTTGCATATTGTTGACATATTAAGTAAGAACTCAGCTTTTTAAGTAGTCGTATCAGCATTTGAGTATCTAAATGTTACTGCTTATTCTTGTACTCGTCCTTTATAAAGTGACATTGGTGCAGCTCGACTAATTACAGCATCAAAGTATAAAAGATTTGTATTTTTTTTCTGTTATGTATCTCACTAGCAGTTAACAATATTTTGCAAATTGAAAAACATGACAAGGTTTGGCCTTCAATAAAATTTACTACTTAAAGAAGGAAAGTTGGTTATCACTCCTGCCTCACAGCAACAATGTCCAGACTCTGAGTTGGACCATCTCTCTGTGCAGAGTTTGCACGTTCTCCCTGTGAGTGCATCGGTTTTCTCTGGGAGCTCCAGTTTTCTGCAAACTCCAAAGCCCTGCTTTTGAGGTTAATTGGTGACTAAAAATTTTTAACTAGGTGTAAATTTCAGAGT